>NC_029791.2:13909393-13923172 GCF_000816755.2 Arachis ipaensis | reverse complement strand
ATAAAAAATTAAAATTAACAAAATATTTCATTAAATAAAACGAATATACTACACATAAAATATAAACTTAAAAGATAACATCTTTTTAGTTTTTAAATTATAAAAGTGCCTCAACATAAAATAAAAAAGAGAAAGTATAGAAAGCCAATGAAATATTTGTACAATGTGTACAATGGAGGTGTACGGATATCCAATTCAATATTAGAAATATAACCATTAGTGTTATCTTTTCCCATCAATTGAAATTTTTGGGATGAGTGATATCATGACATGGTATCAGAGTTCTAGATTCGAAAGGTCAAGAGCCTATTATACACATTGTACAAATATTCCATTGACTTCCTACAAGGACTCAATAAAAAAACCCTCTACTCTCTCTCCTTCATCTCCGTCTTCCAGCCATTCATCTCTTTCATCAAATCCACTACTTTGAATTTCATTGAGAAAACAAATGTACCAACTAGTGTACTCTGAAAAATCTAGTGTTCTATCTTATTCATTTTACATGAAAAATTCACTGAATTCGAAATTAGTAAGAGGCAAAATCGCGGTTTGCTAACGGGGACGTAGTCTTAGGATTGCCAATTTTGGTGATAAAAAAAGCTGGTGGAGTTAGAATAATCCTTGCAAATGGAATTTCCAACAATGAGGGTCTTGTCAGCGATGCTCACCTCATCCCGACATGCGTCGTGGCCGCAGATGAAGACGACATGATCAAATTCTACATCTCATCTACTGCAAACCCTATTGCAACTCTCGAATTCAAAGGAACGATCTTCATAATCAAATCGGCAGTGGTTCTGGCATTGTTTTCTGCAAGAGGATCTAACGGCTTGAATCCTGAGATTCTCAAACCAGATTTGATTGTTTCTAGTGTCAACATTTTCGTGACTTGGACCGATGCTGTTGGACCTACATGTTTCGATTTAGATTTTAGGAGAACCGAATTCAACACTTCATTTTGCTTTTGTTTCTGTTTTATTTTGCTTTTGTTTCATTCTACTTTTACTTGGTTTTACTTTTGCTCACTGATTATGTTAAAAAAAATTTTGATTATGTTAAAATTTGATAAAATTATAAGAACCGACAGAATAATTAAAGACAAAAAAGTATAGGGATCTAATTGAAAATTTGATAAAATTATAAGAACCGACAGAATAATTAAACCTTTAGAATTTGAACGTGAGTTAAGCCTTTTTATTTATAATATTTTGAGGATGAATTTGAAAAGAATTAAGATAGATCCGTGTAGAATTTACTTAAGATCTTTCATAAATATCTTTCAAAATATATTTTTTATGGTCTGACATGCTTCTAAAAGAATATTTTTAAATTAGTCATAGCTTTACATTTAGTATGAGAATTGAATTATAATAGATATAATTTTTATGTTTTTTTTTTTAAATGAAATTCAAATATAACAAAAAGGTCTTTGCGGGGTTTGAAACAAAAGTTTTACCAAATTTTCTGTTTATAAACAAATTAAACAGAACAAAGATAACCTAAAAATATATATCTAGAGAGAGATTAAGAAAAGGTGATGTTGCTCAAGTTTTTGAGGAACAGCAAAGTCTCTAAAGTGATTGGAAAGAGAGGCAGGGCCTGCGGAACGTGCAATTGTTATATTCACTCACTGAATATTATTATGAGCAATGTGCAACATTATTATTAGTAGCTAGCTAAAGGCTTAAAGTAGATCTCAGCAGTGACATAATACTATCTTTATCCGTAACTGTTTCAATGCCAGTCGACACTATAATAGCCTCATATTTGATTATTTGGTAATGACATTTCATGTACACTTTTATTTTCTTCTGCATTTCATATTTATGTGTCCAAAATGAATTGGATAAGTTGTAAGGTTACATACTTACATAATAAAGATCATGAATGAGAGTATTAGCTGGTAGTCAGTTTTTTGGATAATACATATATAAAGTAAGGGGATGAGATGTGACAACTAGAGATTAGAGAGGTGTCTGTATNTGTAATTTGTAGGCCGATATAATATTTTTCATTTGAAACTTTATTTAAACGATTTTACAGTCATAATTAGTTACTCTCATTTCTATATAACCAAAGTAATGGCCTTTGGTTCAAATTGTGTCATAAATTATGCTAAAAAAATTGTAAAGTTAATTTGCTAAAGAATATACCGTTAACACTTAACATCATGAATGACAACACTATAATATTATATCAAGAGCAATAATAATCAAATGAAATTAATATTAAGAAAAAGAAAAAGAAAAAGCAGAAAGATAATTTTTCCTTTTCTCCAACACCAGTCCAACAATTGTGATTCTTTTCCCTTCTATTTGATTACCATTGGGAAATAAATACAGGTATCCGTACATACAGCAAATTTAGTATAATTTTTCTTTTCTTTCTACTTAAATAAAAATTTCCAAAATAAATAAATAAAATAAAGACAACTAGACAAGCAAAGACAGCTTTATAGTTCCATGAATTTGGTTTGGACCATTTCACGCGCAAGATGGGCCCCACCACTATCCATGAAAATGGCTTAGTAAGTCATCTATGTAAAGGTTACCGAAGCCCACTTAATTAGTTCTGTGGCCACCTTTGCAACGGAGATTAAAATTAAAAAATTTTAAAAATACTGAAAAATAAAGATTAAATTAAATTTTTGTATTAGTGTAAAATATATTCATTGAGTTATATTTTAATATTATATTTAATTTAAGATAAATATAAAGATTGAATAGTAGATTTATAATTTAAAAAGTTAAATAAAAATATTTTTCTAAAAAAATATTATTAATTTATATTTCTACTTTTTAAAAATATTAAAAGGACTAAAATTTTATATTTTAATACTAAAATTTTAATGCTGATAGTCAAATATAATACTTGATTTCAATTCTCTAATCTCAATATGACGCTCTTACATGCCACAATATGACGTTCATTATTCACTAAGCTCCTCTTCCTTTTTCAAATTGCCATCATTGCTTGCTTCAATGCAGTTAAGGCTCTACCTTCGAGTACTTATTCTCTAACATCCAAATTACTCGGCCAAATGTGTCAATTCCATATTATACTGTTGAGTTGATAGGCATTCCTTTCTTTCTTTTATTTCTTTATTTGATTTCTTTATCCACTTAAAAATCCAAGTTAAACAGTAAAGTATAATTAGTTTAATTTTATACATGTTCACACGGTCATTGTGTTGATACTTGATACACACAATCCTCCTCTTTTAAGAGATTACACGATTGTATTTATAATTCTTCATACACATGTTAGCAAGACTTTTTTATTTAAGTCATAGTTTAAACGATTTATGTGAACTCAAATGGGAACGGAATATATGTTACAAAGTTTTTAATACATTAAATACATAAAAATTAAAAAAAAAATATCATTATACTCTTAATATATGTCTAGAAACACATTTTATTTAAATCTTAAAAAAATTAAAAAAGTATAGGTAAATAATGAAAATACTAAACAATACGAACAATTGATATGTTGGATGTTCAATTTATTAGGTGTGCGGATGATTATCTTAATATTAAGATTTAGGTAGATAATTTAGGGGTGTAGTGTACTTTTACTTTATTGGGCCAATTTTAGAGCTCATTATTCACATTGTTTACAAAAATCATTGTTTACCTAGTAAAGTCCAAAAATAAAAGATTGTCATATAGTAAGTATATGATTTTATGGGGGAGTTATGCTACACATACAAGTCATTTTGGCTTACAAGTTTTACAAGTTGGACCAAGTCTAACAAAAACTACATTCACCAACTGGAGCGTGATAACACACGCGTCACTCAACCATTTCCAAAGCGCGCTCTCACTCACCATTATGGAAGACGCTTCTTCTTCACGTGTCTCCTTCTCCTCCTCCTCTTTCTTCTTCTTCTCCTTATTTGCATTTCTCCTCTCTTTTCTTCACGTGTTTCATCTTCATTGTTGTTTTTTTATTACTGTTGTTGCTGCTGCATTTTTTCCTCCTCATTTTTTTATTGATTTTGCAACATTATGTATTTTTTTTTCTTTGTTTGATTTTTTCTCCCAAGAAAAATTATAAGAAAACGAAATAAGAAGATGAAGAAGAAGAAGCAAGAAAAGATGAGGAGGAGGAAGAGGAAGAGTTTTGAATTATGCAGAATTTATCAGAATAAAAATACACTAAAAAATTCTTATAATACACCCAAATATCTTCGTATTACTCTCAAATATCTTCGTGTTACATCCAAATTTACTGCAAATACAGAAAAATATTTTCTTTAGTACTGCATTTTTTCTTCTTCTTCTAATTTTCCTTATTTCTTTCTTTCTTTTAGTTAAATGAATATAAGTTTATCCTCTTCCAAGTAAATTTGCAGCATTATGTGTTTCTTCTTCTTATTTGTTTGATTTTTTTGTTTTTATTCTTGTTAAGAGAGTAAAATAAGAAGAAACTTGAGAAGGTAAAATAAAAAAGAAAAAGATGAATAAGAAAAAAAAGAAGAAGATGGTGATGATGATAAAAAAAAAAAGAAGAAGCAATAGAAAATGAGGAGGAAGAGGAAGAGGAAGAGTTTTGAATTATGCAGAACTTATCAGAATAAAAATACACCTAAAAATTCTTAAAATATACTCAAATATCTTTGTGTTACACCCAAATATCTTCGTGCTACACCCAAATTTGTTGCAGAAAAATGTTTCCTCTAATGCTATATTTTTTTTTCTGAATTGAACCACACCTTAGCCACTTGATTGGATTCAAAACAATAATCAATTTCGTTCTGATTCAATTGACAATCTAAAACTGAATTATTTATTATCTTCACCAACGAGATAATTTATGATGGAGAAGAAAGAGAAAAAAAAGAAGAAAAGAAATTCTAATAAAAAAAAGGACGAAGAGGAGGAGGAGGAAAATGTGGTGTTGATAACGGCGATAACGAGAGAGAAAAATTACGAAGAAGAAGAAGAGGCACGAAGAAAGAAGAAGAGACACGGAGAAAGAAGAAGAAGAGGCACAAAAAAAAAAACGTGAATGAATATAAATGACTTGTATGACTTATACGAGAAAACGCTTGTATGTGAAAAATAACTCTTTATTGGAGAGGATGATACCCGTATTTACAGTTAGCTGTAGTTGTGTCCAAATATATCCTTTTTTTTATTTTTTATTTTTTTACTAAATGGAAATCTTCTATTAGATTTATGTATATTTCACCTTTGCAAATGATAATAAATCAAAATTAAATTATATGTAAATGAAATAAAACTTTTTCCTTATCAGATATTTATACTTGGGTAGGATAGCAGGGAACACACAAAAGAGATGGGGTAACTTGGGATTCTGCCTATTAAAAAATCTAAAGTGAAGGGTGGGAAATGGGAATGATGGAACAACGGTGTAAATAGTGGATGGTATGATGACAATTCTAAATAAGAAAGAAAAAGAGAATTGAAAAAGGAGGGAAGGGAGTTGGATCAATTGGGGGCACTGTGACAGTGATTTAAGGACTTTTGCAATTGAATAAAGATTGGAAATGATGTTATGTGGGGATCATAGTCTTACCCCCCTTCACCTTTTGCTTTATTTTGGTCTCACCCTTTATCTTTTAGCTTTTGAAAAGCTCATTCTTAGATTTAAGAAAAGCAAAAAATCTCGTTAACCATGTAATCTAATCACAATAGTCTACCCCAACTTATAGATCAATTAGTTAATTAATTAATTAATCAAATTTAAGGAAGGTGATGGCGGCATTAAAGCCACGTTTGCTAGCCATCATTAGGGTTTTTGTTAAATTATGACATAAAAGAAAAAAAATGATTGCCCCCACTCTCACCTAACTGGGGTTTCTCTATATTAATGCTTGACATGAATAGTGTAATGGGGGAGATTCAAATTAATGAGGGTTGACGAAAGTTTGTTACTGTGAAGGAAAATTAGAAGAGCTTCATTTGGATGATTTGGTACCGTAAAGTCATCTAAGCAAATAATTATACAAAATTATTTTCTTCGATATCCAAGTATTATTTTTTGTCTAAGATGTAATTTTTCATTTTATCAAGCTAACCACACATTACGGGTCATAAGATTTGTTATATTTTGGGCAAAACATGGTCTTAATTCTTAAAACAGTGATGAATCAATATGTTTCTTTTAAAAAAAAGTTTTAATCATTCTGTTCTTATAGTTTTACCAAATTTACAATTAAATCCATATATTTTTTTAATTAAATTCCTAACAACTTTTAATTTTCTAATTAGATGATTGTTAGCGTAAAAGATGTTAGAGTTAACAGAATATTATTTTGTAAATTAAAATACCCACAATTAAAAATCTAACTAAATCTTTATCACATTTTTTGAGAGAAATATTCAATTAATTTTAAGATTTTTGATATGAAAAAAACTTAACTACAAAATAAAAAACTACATAAGAACTTAATTGAAAGAAAAAAAAATATAAAAACTAAATTATAAATTTAGTAAAACTATAGAGACCAATAAAATAATTAAATCACACAGAAAAAAAGTTGAAACAGGCTATCCCATTTTCCATAATAACGTTTATATCAACCAACACCGTGGGAAGAAATTAATCTAGTACATTGTACATATAGAACACTTGCATGAAAACAAGCACATTTATAAATTGAAATCTAAGCAATTGTGATGAAAGCTTTGCATCTTATTACGCATATCACCAATCTAATGGTATCCTAGGGTGTGTTCTTGGTTGAGGAGGAAAAAAAAAAGGAGGGAATAGAAAAGTTTGAAAAATAATATCATTCTAGCTACAAACCTTTCTCTGCTCTCCTTTTTAATTTTAAACCTCGAACTCACAAACACACCCTTTTAGAGGAGCACAATGGTCACTTGCTAGTGATCATGTTGGGGTTAATATACTAGTTAGAATCCAATCCGTGGGATGCATCTATGCTGTACAATGCAATGTTTGTTTCCATATATATTTTTTCATCTGGGTTTTTTCAGTTCATAAATAGCTTTCGATGCCGCAGCAGCAATGGCTGGGTTGCTGTCTTCTGCCAGTCTCTGCAACATGAACCAAAGACAATAAAAATCAATCTGCCAAAAGGAGAAAAAATAATGAAACTGTTGACAGTAGTCGAAAGTACAGATGATAGATTTGCATATACCAACCTGCAGTGCCCCCATCCCAGCATTTCCAAGAGTCCACATGGATGGTGCTGCTGCTAGTGCATTGGCTAAAGCTCGTCTGGAAACGCATAACATTTGAAAAGAATATAAAAGAATATGGATTGAGGTTGCTTTTAATGTTTCTCTTCTCCTACTACTACTACTACTACCAGTACCACCACTATATATTTCTTTACAAGTAATCAACGGGATTTTTGCATTGTTATGATTGCATTTTCAGAATTGTACGACATAGTGAAAGGGAAATTTTATAATTTCAGAATATGTAACTTTTGTTTTGTAGCAGAAGGATCAAAACGTGTCGATGATGAAGCCAACCAAGCTAATTCTATTCATGGCAGAATTGATCTTTAATACTAGTTGAATTAAAGCAAGGTATTTTTAGCCCAAAAAATTGATCCTTTTTGGAGAAAAACAAGGCAATGCAATCATGTTCCTTGAAAGACTCCGATATCAGACAAAGCTCACCGAGTACTGTCATCAGGAGAACTGGAACACTCCGCCAACAACGATACACTTTGTTTACCATCCATTGCATCAAGGTCTATAAGAGTGGTAACCAACAACTCAAGCTGTTCCAGTTTTAAAAAAAAAGCGCAAAAAAATCAATGCTTATTACTTGCATATTGAGTTAGTGACTAGAATCAGACAATAAAAAAAATAAACAGTGAATCAAACCTCTTCAGGGTCGGTGTAATCAATTCCATCTGCTTCAGATAGTGCTGATGCCATAATCCAGTAAGCTTCCTGTTCACCTTAAAATCTTACCATATGATTGATACTTTCCCTGATACAATTCGGTTACAGAAATTGATCTATACTTAATGAGGAAAATAAAACAGCAAACACGAAAAGACCTGAAGAGCAGCGATCCGTTCTGTGGTCACATCCCCGGGAAGGAAATTTACAGATTTTCCATTCTTTTCAAGCCTTATACGACCTCTTCTATTATTAGCTGAAAGAGATCTTTTATCTCTACGTAGAGGACTGCACCCAATATCATCAGAAAACAAATTTTCAGTGCTTATTATTATATAGAAGAAGGCATTTGAAGTTACTTGACTTACAATTTATACATCTTGCTCACCATCATGTCATGGATGTTTACTATGAACTGCAATATTTACATAATACAAAATAAATTTCTTAACTGGGAGCTCAAACAAAATATGCATGATATTTCAAAAACAAGTTAAGTAGCAATTCATTTTAAGCAGAATAGTTCCAACTGTCAGTAACAATAAGTAGGGCTGAGTTTGGTTTTGAGAACAGGACAAGACAGGACATTAGAAACATGACACAAAGGACAAAGACACAAAAATTAGTTCTTCTATATTTTGTTCGGTAATAAACTGAATATAAGATAGAACAAATAATAAAAGTCCAATTTACTTTAAATTTTTTCTTCACACAATTTAGAAAGAAAAATAAAATGGTAAAAAATATAATTATGAAAAATTAATAGTGACAATAAAAGGAAAAAAGAAAAAATAAATTGTGTCCCCGTCCAGTGTCTTTGTGTCCTTCTTGACAAAAAGGACACAAAATACACTAATTCAGTGTTCAAGGACACAATGTCTGTCTCTGTCCATATCTCATCTGTTAAATATGTTCTTGTGTGTCTGTGTCCATGTTTCAATGTCATGTGCATGTAAATAAACGCAGCCTAGTAGAAAAGAAAAAAAATTCCAAAGTGAACACTGTTGTAGAGCATAAAATGTTACCTCCAAGGCCATAAGGGCATCTTCCATAGCACGCTGCTTAGCACGGAAATCAGCAAGACGTAAATCAGCCTGATAGTTCAAAGGTTATGTCAAAAGGGGTTTTCTACTTTTGGCTATAGACAATCAAACACTTGTTTCTCTTGCTGCGATCTTGCAAAAGGATCTAGAGGTTCATATTAAGATCTAATGGGATGGGATAGTCATAGTTTTACACAAGAAACACTTTTTATTTCCTCAAGGGAAGACAAAATAATTTGTACTGATCACGAAAACAGTTTTATAGTTGTTTGAATTCTTAATTAATGGACTACAGGATTATACGAAGTATCCATATGGCTACTTTAGTTTTTAACTTGATGAAGAATAGCTAGGGAAGACTGAGCTTCAAGTCATACCACCCCCTAGGCATACCTAAGTCGAACCATGCAATTAGATTGCAGGACAGATTTCATATTTATGATCACCCATGAATTTGTTTCTTTATTCCATAGAAGTAATGGAGTTTCAGCAAGACAGGAATCAAAAGGTTTATTTATTTAATTATTATTATTATTATTATTGTAAAAGAATTTCTCTTCTATGTCAACAATTAGGACACATTTAACCAACAAATCGTGAGTGTAGAATAGTGACTAGGGGATAGGAAATGTATCAAAGACAAAATCACTTGATACAAATTATATCAATAACAATCTTATATCATATTAATCAAGCATATCATTCGGATGAAAAAGGAAAACTAAGAGGATAAAAGGTTCACCTCTAAGGCCCCATCACTCCAATGCTCATCAGCAGCACTTTTCAATCTGGACCGAGCTTTATCTTTTATTATCTGCGCAGTACATTTAAAAGAAAGAGTGAAAAACCAGGACCAAGTATACCACCAATCTGCAATCTTCAATCAGAAAATGTGAAGATTCTAGATGATACAGACAGCAGCAATGCTATTAAGCCGTTTAGCTTTCTCCTTGACATCACGATCAATTTTCTCAGTGTCCTCTCTTGCCCGAGCTACACAGCAAAATAAGAAGAAAAATATATGTAAGAATAGAATCATCCATAAAGATGATGCACCTATTGAATCCTTCCTCTTCAGAAGCAATAAAAAGAAGAAAAGATCCATGCACATGGAATTTTGTTGTAAAGCACTTCAATATTCCCCAGATGCTCGAAGAAAAACACTTCGATAAGTAATAACGTAATCTCTTTTCAAACTGAAGGTGCTTGCTAAATATAATTGCTATCTCATTTGACTTATTTGTTTCTTTATTTCTTTTGGTTGGGCAGAGGGGATGCTCTAGGTTTATGGGTGGACATTGCTGTCCTCATATGAAATACAACAGACTTAGAAAGTATATTTACACAACTATCACTTCTAATGAAACATTTATTTCAACTTTCATTGTATGAATAAGGATGCAGTGTTTCAGTACAATATCACATTGCTTAAAACAAATGAATTGGCTAACCATCAAGCTTGAGAAATTCTGTCCCTAGAAAAGCAACATCTTGGCGCGCTCGAGCATCCAACCTCATTATGCCTCTGACAAAATAATAATTTAAAATTATTTTCGTTGCCTAGGACACAATTACATTTCTTACTCTTATATGTATATAGGAAATACAATATATAAAACGGATAGACATTGAGGTGAGAGGCATTATTTAAGTCAGCTACAGATAAGTCCTATATCGAAATTTGCAAGCCATGATTATAAAAATATCTAGACCAAACACATTATTTATACAATTGATCAGATAGTGATAAAAAGACAGCTAGATGAACAGTAGTTAGAGCATGTTTCAAGCAAAAAAATATAGGACTAAATACAGCTTACAGGAAGTACCGTGAGAGCAAGACAATGTCATTGCGAGCCCTTTCATTGACGTACTTTGCATCATTATGAACGAACTTACAAGCTTCAGCCAAGCCACGAACAGAATGAATGCGATCAATTTTCTCATCTTTGGTATGTCTGCTGTACACAGAAAAATATCTCTAACATTTAAGTTTGAATACTCAAATATGAAATAGTGATAAGTTTACATGCTATCATCAAAAGTTGGAGAAAGATAAATGCTAGTTTGACATACGATAGAATTGGCAACTGAAATGCAATAACTAAAGGGTACTAGGCCAGGCATAAGAAAGTACGGAAGAATTAAAATGGTAGAAGGATGGTTAATTATAGGGTAAAGTAATTTTTTTTGTCCTTGAAGTTTGCTAAAGTTTCAAAAATATCCCTAAGTTTTATTTTATTTCAATTTTATCCTAAAAGTTTTCGATTTGCATCAAATATACTCCTGATGGCTAATTTTTTCAAAAAACTTAGGACCAATTTAGCAACAATTTTACAAGAACAACTATCAATACAAGCAAACCAAAGATAGTTGTCATACATTATTGTTAGGTTAGTCCTTAATTTTTTGAAAATTTAGCTATCAGGGTATATTTGATGCAAATCGATAACTTTTTGGGCAAAATTGAAACAAAATAAAACTTAGCGTATTTTTAAAACTTTTGACAAACTTCAAAGATAAAAAATATACTTTCCCCTTAATTATATTTTAATTCTATTACCTAGTTAAATCAGAAATGTCATCATAAGTTGTAACACGATCCTTCTCTTCCGTATTGTTTGCTCCAGGTGATTTACATAAAATAGAATATTTTTTCGAGATTGACCTATCTGATTTTCCATTGATGATCAAAATCCGGTCATTGAGAAAGGTTGATCTCCCTGTGAGGAAACATCTTTGGTTCATATATCCATGTTCTAATCCATGCCCTGGAGGCTTTATTCTGTTGATCCTTGTGGACATGGAAGAAGAATGTTTTTCGTGTGATCTACAAAGAGTTGTTTTATGAGTCACAATAGGACCACTTGAAATTTTGTTTGCAGTAAGTGCCATCAGAATATCAAGAAAAGAATCATGTATGCCTGGTCTTCATCACACTTGAAATATCTCAGTTCTGCAGAAGAATATCACAAACGAGCATGAGGACATAGAGTTTAGAACCTACCTATAAATGGTAGATAGTACAATCCATTTTTTTAAGGAACTACAAGTTCCATTAAAAAAGATGCATATTGTGAGAAAGAAATACAGAGACAAATTCGTATCCAAGAAAATACAATTTGGAGTCTGATTGATAAAATAAACTGACAGATTAGAGTATAAGTGAAGTTGTGTGTTATATTGTTGAGAATCATATATACCAATCACAATGCCACTAATTTTGTAATTCAAGTGCCGAAAAAACTGGTACTCAACATTAAGCATGACTTTTTAGAACACTCCTATGACAATCTTGAAAGTTTGGTTTCACTTTGTGTTGTTTCAAATATTTACTAATAATAGTTAGTGTTTATGCAGCAATCTGCACCTTATCTCCCTAACCCCTTTTTATAAATTTTTCAAAGGGCACCTTAGCCCCAACCTCATCCAAATGTTCCTTCAAAGAATATGCATTTAATAAAAACACAGTATGTAGCTCATTTCTCCAGAATTTCCAGAAATTAATCCAAAGCAACTTACATCTAATACCCTAGATTTTAATAATATTTTTCCAACATTTAGATGTTGAAAAATGCAAGCGGCAAAGATAGTATCAAATGCTTGAAATACTACCTAACAGGTAGCAGCTACATCTAGTTGGCAAGTCTGAAATTTTCCACAAACAGTTATTTATAGTTGAAGTATATAAATATATATTTCATTTTCTAAAACCGTAGTGCAGATCAGCATGTGATTCACCTCATCATTTCTCTATATCATCCTGAAGTGATTATTCAATGAAATCAATCAATCAATTAATACTACTATGATCACAAGTAATTCCAGTTTGAAGCTAAAACTTCAAATGCAGATAAATTTTCCCAACTATTCAGATACAAAAGCCACATCTCAAGTTCACTCAAATTTCAGAGTCACCACTACAACACCACACTAGCAAAATTAGAGAATCATCGAAACAAAGAACAGCAACAATTCATAAGATAAATTGGGGAAGCAATAAGAAAAGGGAAGATGGGGAAATTACCTATGGAAACAAAAAGAGAGGGAATTTGTGCGGAAGGAGAAGAAGCAGCAGCTAATAAATTAGGTTGATGGAGTGAAAGAGAGAGTAAGAAAATGAAAGAAGAGAGTGTGAAGGCCAAGAAAATTGGAGAAGAGAATTGAGAGCCACAAGGAGAGGGTGTGGTCCTTTGAAGGCCAACAACGAACAGAAGAAAGAATGAGAAATGGAATGGAGACAAAGAGTCACAGTGGAATACTGGAACATGTGAGGGGTGAAATGAATGTCCACGTCACTTCATAAATGGGAATTGTTTTTTCAATTTAATTTTGATGCAGGTCACTTCCACTACTAGTGTAAAATAATTTTATATATATTTAATTATGTTAATATTATATTAATAAAAATAATATTTTTGTTAAAAAAATTATTTAATGTAATTACAACTAGAAAATCAATACACAAAATATATATTAGACACATATTAATATTTTAACTAATATACATAATGCATATTAAACACGTATTAAGCTGTAGCAACAGATTTTTTTTTGTATTGTATCTGGGAATTGTTTTTTCAATTTAATTTTGATGCAGGTCACTTCCACTACTAGTGTAAAATTAAATATAATATATTTAATTATGTTAATATTATATTAATAAAAATAATATTTTTGTTAAAAAAAATTATTTAATATAATTACAACTAGAGAATCAATACACAAAATACATATTAGACACATATTAATATTTTAACCAATATAAAAAATACATATTAAACACGTATTAAGCTGTAGTAACAGGTTAATGAATAATAGCTCAAATGGCATAGACTCTCCATACTCAATTAAGAGGTTGTGAGTTCGAGTCTCCTATA
>NC_029791.2:13907207-13909388 GCF_000816755.2 Arachis ipaensis | reverse complement strand
ATGATTAAAAGTTGTAATTAAATAATTATTTAAAATATTTTATATTATTAATATATCAAAATTAAATTTTGTTCTTTTGTGGGACAAGATGGGTAAATGGCACTTTCAACACTTCATCGTCCCAATCCATATTGGATAAAAGATCCGCAGCCGCTGCTATGTCTTGCTGGGCATGGCAAATTTTTAGCTGATTATAATTGTATGGGTTGGGACCAATATAAATAGTGGTTGCCTCGCTTTTGTTGCTTTTTGTATTTGTTTGGAAGATCCACAAATGAATACTTGAGTTAGGGTATCGTAATGGATGAATTTAGTTTGACGACTTTCGATTTTTTTTTTAAGATTGTTTAAAATATTATAATGTGTATATCTAAAATTTATATAGTATTTTTAGGACTTAATATTTTATCTTTTATAGATTATTGGTTATATTTCAGATAGATAGAAGAGATATCATATAGAAAAAGACAAATTGTATCATATTTGAGATGAATATGAGTCTCTAAATATCTATCGATATAAGTTTGTAATGATACATAAAATAAATACATACTGATAATAAAACAGGTAATAGAACAAATAATTAATATTTAAGACGGGTGGGAGTATTAAAATATCAATCTTTTATATATTGTTAGATTGGAATTCGTTTAAAAAATAATACCTAAAATTGTAAATTAAATTAATCTTTTTATTCATTATAGGATAACTTGTCACCTTAAAAAGATAAAACATGCTAATATAATAAGTTAGTATCACATCTTATATGATATATCCTCAATTTATATAAAGTAAAATTTGTTTGTACAAGTATAAGTAATTTTAGTTCAAAGATTAAAAAAAGAGCTAGCCTAAGGGTTTGTTTGGGTGAGCTTTTAAAAAAAAATCTTTTTTTAAATTATTTTTTTTAAATGATCTTATGGAAAAGTAAAAGTAATTTTATGTTTGGGTATCTCATGTAAAAAAATATTTTTATCTATCAATTATGTTTGGATATAACAATATAAAAGTATTTTTTTGTTTGTTTATTACATAAAAAACATCTTTTTTTTAAGAAAAGAAAATCTTTTAAAAAAAATGTAAATTACAGCTTCTCAAAAAAGATGTTTTTCTGATTTTTCTAGTGTTTTTACTTTTACTACTCAAAATTTGCCAAACACGCTAAAAAATAAAAAAAAAAGCTTTTTTCATTGAAAAAAGATATGAAAAAAGATTTTTTTTTATCAAAATAATGACACCAAAACAAACACATAATTTCTATACTATTTATTTTATCTTTATTTTTACGAGGGGCTCTATACTTCAAATGTTTTCTTTTTTATGAATAACAGGGCTAAAGGCCCAGAAGAAATCCGCATGGTAATACAAGGGATACAAGCTGGTAATGCAACTCTCAGCTGAAGAGATTTTTCTCTCGTCTGGAAAGTCAACCCAGAACGCCAGGTTCTAAACAAGCAAATTAAGCACAATCCCAACACAAACATATCCAAATCATGAACCATTCTACCATTCCATCACTTAGACCATATACTATACTAGGATAGAGGAAGAATAGCAATAACCCTTTACTTAAAGCCCTTCACCGAGAGCTTTTCACCCATAGACTTTCCACCCATCATCACCCTCACCAAGTAACATTCGTCGCCAGCATTGCTTCTTGTTAGAATTTTCCATTTTCTAGGGAACAATCATTTCTGCAATTACCTATTCTTTTTAATTTTTTATTTTTTGATAGGTAACGGGCCAAAGGCCCAGCTGCAGTTACCTCTTCTCAATCATAATTGATGTCCAAATCCACAAAAAAAAAATTGATGTCAGGTTAATAAACTAATTCTATTTTGCAATGTCTTGATTGTCTTGCCATGTGATGATTCTTCCATAATATTTGTACCTTTTTTGGTACCATTTTCTGGTCAATCTGCACCTTTTTAGACTAATTTGTGCCATTCTTTTTTTTATCCATTGGGGAGTATTTTTATTGTGGTAGTAATGTTGTAATATTATGATCATTCTGCAAATTAGAGATTAATTTTCTAATTTAATTGGTGATGGCGAATTCAATTTCTTGATTGATTTATCTCTTCTATCTTGATTCACTATTTTACAAATTTCTCAAACATGGTTTCAAGTTCTATTATTCGCCAAGAGATTTTAGTTTTTTATTTATAAATTCTTAATTGA
>NC_029791.2:13906711-13907134 GCF_000816755.2 Arachis ipaensis | reverse complement strand
ATCAGCGATCTATTATACTATAGTGTTTGTAATGGTCTTTTTGAAATTCATCTTTCAAACGGAGGATTTTTTTTTCAAACATAAAATAAAAAAAATCTATATTTCTCTAGACATCATTTTAAATTTTAATTTCCCAAATACAATTTTTTTTGTTTAGAACAAATTTGCAGCACCCGGCAAACTCTTTTTAAATATTTTAAACCCCACGTTTTTAATTTATTTTAATCCATTATCATCATTTCTAAATAGTATATACATCGATAAATAGTATATAGTATATAGGAGTATATAGGAATACACAAAAATACACAAAAACAAGTATGACTTTTTCAATAATTTTTTTAATTCTAAATTAAAAAGAATAAACTATATTTAACAATGACAACCATTATCATCGTCTACAAAAATACAGAAGACAGAAGA
>NC_029791.2:13896623-13901408 GCF_000816755.2 Arachis ipaensis | reverse complement strand
TTATGGAGACGATGATAATGGTTGTCACGGTTAAATATGACTTATTTTTTTAACTTATAATTAAAATTTTTTTTGAAGAAACTATACTTGTTGTCTATGTATTTTTGTGTATTCCTATATACTGTTTGTAGATGATAATGATAATATATTAAAATGGATTAAAAACGTGAGATTTAAAATATTTAAAGGGAGTTCGCTGGGAATGCGGCGAACTAACTCTAAAAAAAACCATATTTAAGAAATTAAAGTTTAAAAATGATGTTTGAGAAATATGAATTTTTTTTATTTTATTTCTGAAAAAAAATCCTTCAAACGAAGAAATCCTATTTTTTACTAAAAAAGAAAATTCTAATACCTTTTCCTAAACCAAAATTTAAAAACGTTTTTCGTATGTCCTTTAATTTTGGCTCATCTTTAAATGTTTTTTGTTAAGTATGAAGTGTTGCACATCTTGTTAGTTCGTTAAATCTAAATTTTTTATTTATTATATTTTATTTGAATGGTTTGGATTTAAAAATGCAACTTGTTAACGAGGTTAACCATTTTTTTTTATAAAATTTAGTTTTTTTTGTAAGTTTTAGATATTGGGTTGAAGTCCAAAAAAAAAAATAGCATATGAATATTAATTATAACATGTCTGTACAAAAAAATTACTGGCCTTTACCGCTTTAGACTTAAAATAAATAATACATAAGAAATAAGTTGAAAATTCATACACCAAATTCATAAAAAAAAGATATATTAGAATCAGATAAAATACATAATTAAACCAAATCTAAAATAATACTACACAATTCATCCAAAAAGAAAAACGTTACACAGATCACCCAAGTACATATTTCAATATAAATCGAATGAGATACATTTGATTTGTAAATTCCCATTGTAACTGATTCGATTTATTGGGTGGCTGACATGCATGCATGAATCGACTCTAACTAATTTACTATAGAAATTTATAAATCAAATGAATCTCGTTCGATTTATATAGAAATATGCACTTGGGTGATCCATGTAACGTTTTTTCTTTTTGGGTGAATTATGTAATATTATTTTGGGTTTAATTTAATTATGTATTTTATCCTAAATATAAACACAATGATAAAAAATTTTGTATTATATAAATTTAACTAAAAAAATAAATATACTTACGTAAAAAGCAAACAAACATATTATAATAATAATAATCTCATTAGTTATTTATCTATCTAAAGCTAAACGTAGCTTCTTAAATATAAATAAAATTATTACACTACGTCTGAATGATAGACTAATACTAAGAGAAAGACTCGAAGATAAAAAAAAAAGACGACAGAAACTACATAGTTTTTTGTATTATATTTAGTGTAAAGTGTGTATAAAATTGAGTTATGTCTTAATATCTTTTTTATTTAAGATAAATATAAAGAATGAAACAAACAAAAATAGTTAAATATATTTTTTTGTAAAGGAATATGATACAGATGCCCAATGTTAATGTATGTATAGTATATAAAAATAATAGAACTAACACAAGGAATGGTATCTGGTGTATGAGGTCAAGAGTAATTCCAAGAAAGAAAAGGAAAGAAAAACCAAGGGAGAGGCCCACAAGTAGTATTAGACTCCCAGCTCACAATTCATACACACTTTTCTCTGATCATTTCTTCTCTTTTTATTTTAAAAGGGTATTTTATTTTTTTTAAAGATTAATTTTAAAAAAGAAAAGTCTGAGGTGCTTTGAAATGATGTCTTGTTTGAGCATTAATTTTGAGAAGTCTAACTTGATACTAGGGATGGCAAAATTCTCCGAGACGCGGGGATCCCTGCGGGGACTGTCCCGAATGGGGATCCGATTATGGGGAATTTTTCCCGCGGGGATGGGGATGGGGGACAAAATTCCCCTGAAGCAGGCGCGGGGACCCGAGCGGGGATCCCCGCCCCGTCCCCGCTATTCCCCGAAGTTTATGCATTCCTTGAATTATCCTTAATAGTTTATTTCTCATATATGTTTTTTAGTCATTTCTCACACACACATATATATAGAAACCCAAAACTCCTAATCTTTATTTGCATAACCTCTCTTCAATTCAGAGATCCCTAAAGCTGTCCATACTCCATCAAACCTCTCTGCAGCCACCCCCTCGTCACCCTTCTCACCGCATCGTCACACCTCACCGTGCCATCACCCTTACCGTGTCGTAATTTCTATTTGCGGCATTCTTTTTTGTAACTCTGCCGTCGTGTCCATTCTCCTCTCTGTTGTCGCGTCTCCCACCTCGTTCACTGCTTTTTTCTTTGGCTCATCGTTGCGTCTCCCCATTGCGTTATTTCGAAAGAAGTCACCATCGTGTTATTTAGACTTTTTGTATAAAATCTTGCAGTTTTTGTATAAGATAGATACTTGTAGCTCTATTCATATGGAAATTAAAAATTAGTTAGAACTATTACGTAGATGGGGAATGGGGTCCCCGCGGGGAATGGGGCTCCGTGGGGAATGGGGCTCCGTGGGGAATGGGGATGGGGAGCAATTTTCCCCTACGGCGAAAAATGGGGCGGGGATGGGGAGTAAATCTGAGGGCGGGGATGGGGAGTAGGGAGGCATCCCCCGCCCCCGTCCTGCCCCATTGACATCTCTACTTGATACTAGTGAACTGCAGCCAAGAGTGGGTTAACCGAATGTGCCAGCTACTAGGTTGTCAAGAGGCAGCTCTGTCGGTAAGGTATCTTGGTATTAGCTTAGGAGCGAATCCGTATTTGGTAAAAACTTGGAAACCAGTTATAGAAAAGGTGGAAGAGAAACTCAGCTTGTGGAAAGTAAAGATCCTTAGTAAGGCGGGTAAGTTGGTACTTATTAAGTCGGTAGCCTGCCTGTTTATTACCTGAGTCTATACAAGATGCCTAACGCGGTTGCACAAAGAATTATATCTTTGCAGAGGAGGTTCTTTTGGGGGAAGGATGATGGTCAACCTGACATGGCCCTTGTAAAGTGGGAACTGGTACAGACACCGGAGAAGCTAGGAGGTTTGTGTTGGAAGTTTATTGTAATTTAAACTTCTGTTGTGGCCTAATTGTAATTATCTATAAACTATTAATGATTTAATCTCATCCGTTAATTCTAATGTTTGATGGACGCATTAAATTTAAAGATAATAACACATAAAAGGTGGTCCTCTCTCTACTTATTGAGTACCAGAATGATGTAGTTAGGCCAAATACACCTAAAGAAAATACTGCATTTTTGTGGCATAAACGCTTGGGTCACATATTCAAGGAAAGAATAGAAAGATTAGTAAAGAATGAGATTTTATAAAATTTAAATTTTACTGATCTTGGTTTATGTGTGGATTGTATTAAGGAAAAACAAACCAAACAAAACAAGAAAGGTGCCACAAGAAGTAGTCAGTTTCTTGAAATTATATACACTGATGTATGCGGACCTTTTGATGCTCCATCTATTGGTGGAAAAATATTTCATCACTTTTATTGATGACTTTTCACGTTATGGATATGTCTATTTGCTTAAAGTTCATGTATGAATTTAATCTTGAGTTTAAGTTTAGTATTAATGACAATTATGAAATTATTTTGAGTACGTAATGTACTCTAATTTTATGAAAAGTCTATAAATATTTTATTTATAGTATTAAATTTATTTAGATTATTTATTGCTTGTATACACCAAAGTGACCAAGTTATAACGTAAAATGCCAGTATATTTAATAATGTGTTAATTAATTTTAGAATTAGATTTACCCAAGGAAAATCTCTTCTATTATTAATAGACTTGAAAGAAAAAAATTTATTATTCTTGAGTCAGATATACGTATTGTCCAAAGATGGTATATGTCTGATGTATGCGGACCTTTTGATGCTCCATCTATTGGTGGAAAAATATTTCATCACTTTTATTGATGACTTTTCACGTTATGGATATGTCTATTTGCTTAAAGAAAAATCTCAAGCAGTTGATGCTATTGAGATTTATATTAAAGAAGTTGAAAGGCAATTAGACAAAAAGATAAAAGTTGTTAGGTCAGATAGAAGTGGTGAATATTATGGAAAACATAATGAAACAGGACAATGTCCTGGTCCATTTGTAAAACTTCTAGAAAGACATGGCATATGTGCACAATACACAATGCCATACACACCACAACAAAATGGTGTGGCAGAAAGGCATAATCGAACGTTAATGGATATGGTTAGAAGTATGATGAGCAATTCTTCTTTACCCAAATTCTTGTGGACGTATGCATTAAAGACTGCCATGTATTTACTAAATAGAATTCCTAGTAAAGCTGTTCAAAAATAAGTTTACATGTGGTATCAGAGCATGTGTTTTGAAAGTATGTGATTTTCTTTGATCTAATTATGATATCCACGGTGTTTCATGTTTCTGATTAATTATTTACAATTGGATTTTATTTAAGTGGGTTTTAAATTTCATGCCATCAAAACTGCATATTTGTGGTTGTATATGTTCTATATGTTTTCTTCTGAATATTTTAATTTTATCATAAATTATATTCATGTATGAATTTAATCTTGAGTTTAAGTTCAGTATTAATGACAATTATGAAATTATTTTGAGTACGTAATGTACTCTAATTTTATGAAAAGTCTATAAATATTTTATTTATAGTATTAAATTTATTTAGATTATTTATTGCTTGTGTACACTAAAGTGACCAAGTTATAACGTAAAATGCCAGTATATTTAACAATGTGTTAATTAATTTTAGAATTAGATTTACCCAAAGGAAATCTCTTCTATTATTAATAGACTTGAACGAGAAAAATTAT
>NC_029791.2:13889693-13896101 GCF_000816755.2 Arachis ipaensis | reverse complement strand
GGGTCTAAGAGCATGCAAGAGCATACTATTGAGATGACTAATATTGCTGCAAAATTAAAGTCACTGGGTATGACAGTTGATTACTCCTTTATGATGTAATTCATTCTGAACTCATTACCTTCTGAATATGGAGCTTTTCAAATTACTTATAATGTCATGAAGGAAAAATGGGACATTAATGAATTGATTGGAAAGCTCATACAGGAAGAAAATAAACTTAAGAATTGTGGTGGTCATTCTGTCAACTTGGTTTAAGGAGCTGGCAAATCAGAAAAGAAATTAAAGACAAAGCCCAAGAATTTTAAGAAGAAAGGACATGCCAATACAAAACAGTGTCATTTCTGTAAGAAGGAAGGACATTTCCAAAAGAATTGTCTTAAACGTAAGGCATGGTTCGAAAAGAAAGGTATATTTGAAACATATGTATGTACTTATGAATCAAATTTAATTGACATTTCTCATAATTCTTGGTGGCTTGATTCTGGTGCTACAACTCATGTATCTAATGTAATGCAGGGATTCCTTACGATCCAAACCACAAGCCAAAGTAAGATGTTCCTCTACATGGAAAACCGTGTGAAAGCGCCAATTGAAGGAATAGGAACTTATCGTTTGGTGTTGGATACAAGCTTTCATTTAGATTTACCTAAGACTCTTTATGTACCTTCAATGTCTAGGAATTTAATTTCTATTTCAAAGTTGGACAATTGTGGTTTTTCTTTTAATGGTGGACATGGTTGTTTTAATTTATTTAAAAATTCTAATATTGTTGGTTATGGTGTTTTAATTGATGGCTTGTATAAATTAAAACTTCTTGATCAATTTTCTGAATCTTTGCTTATTGAGTACCAGAATGATGTAGTTAGGCCAAATACACCTAAAGAAAATTCTGCATTTTTGTGGCATAAACGCTTGGGTCACATATTCAAGGAAAGAATAGAAAGATTAGTAAAGAATGAGATTTTATAAAATTTAAATTTTACTGATCTTGGTTTATGTGTGGATTGTATTAAGGAAAAACAAACCAAACAAAACAAGAAAGGTGCCACAAGAAGTAGTCAGTTTCTTGAAATTATATACATTGATGTATGCGGACCTTTTGATGCTCCGTCTATTGGTGGAAAAAATATTTCATCACTTTAATTGATGACTTTTCACGTTATGGATATGTCTATTTGCTTAAAGAAAAATCTCAAGCAGTTGATGCTTTTGAGATTTATATTAAAGAAGTTGAAAGGCAATTAGACAAAAAGATGAAAGTTGTTAGGTCGGATAGAAGTGGTGAATATTATGGAAAACTTAATGAAACAGGACAATGTCCTGGTCTATTTGTAAAACTTCTAGAAAGACATGGCATATGTGCACAATACACAATGCCATACACACCACAACAAAATGGTGTGGCAGAAAGGCGTAATCGAACGTTAATGGATATGGTTAGAAGTATGATGCGCAATTCTTCTTTACCCAAATTCTTGTGGATGTATGCATTAAAGACTGCCATGTATTTGCTAAATAGAATTCCTAGTAAAGTTGTTCCAAAGACTCCTTTTGAGTTATGGACTAATAGGAAACCCAGTTTACGGCATTTACATGTTTGGAGTTGCCCAGCAGAAGCAAGAATATTTAATCCACAAGAAAAGAAATTAGATTCTTGAACAGTGAATGGCTATTTTATTGGCTATCCAGAGAAGTCTAAAGGGTATATTTTTTATTGTCCAAACCATAGTCCAAGAATTGTAGAAACTGGTAATGCAAAATTCTTTGAAAATGGTGAAGTTAGTGGGAGTAAAAATCATCAAAATGTAGAAATAAAGGAAATTAAAATTAATGTTTCTATACATGTTAGTGTTCCTTTATCCACACCTACTCAAAGAGTTGTTCCAACTATTGTTGAACACATTAATAGTGATGAACAAGATTTAAATGATAATGCTCCCAATGAAGAAACTAACTCACAAATATCAGAAAGAAATGAGTCTCAAGAAATACCATTGAGGAGATCTCAAAGGAAAAGAAAGTCAGCTATTCCAAGCTATTATGAGACTTATTTACAAGAAGAAGATATTGGAATATCTAAAGATCCAGTTTTATTTACACAAGCCATAAATAGTGATGATTCAGAAAAATGGATTGATGCTATGAAAGAAGAGTTAAAATCCATGGAAGATAACAAAGTTTGGGATATTGTTGCATTGTCAGAAGGTGCTAAATGTATTGGTTGTAAATGAGTCTTCAAAGTTAAGCGAGACTCAAAAGGCAATGTTGAACGATATAAAGCTAGACTTGTTGCTAAGGGATTTACTCAAAAGAATGGTGTTGATTATAAAGAAACATTTTCACCTGTTTCTAAGAAAGATTCATTGCGTATCATTATGGCACTTGTGGCTCATTATGACTTAGAGTTACATCAAATGGATGTAAAAACTGCCTTTCTGAATGGTAATCTTGATGAAGAAGTTTATATGGATCAACCTGAAGGCTTTTCAACTGAAGGAAAAGGTCGTATGGTGTGTAAACTTAAGAAATCAATATATGGACTAAAATAAGCCTCACTACAATGGTATATTAAGTTTAATAATACCATTCTATCTTTCGGTTTTGAAGAAAATATTGTTGATGTATGCATATACCGAAAGGTCAATGGGAGTAAGTTTATCTTTCTAGTCTTATATGTTGATGATATTTTGCTTGCAACAAATAATTTGAGAATGTTGCGTGAGACTAAAGAATATCTTTCTAGAAACTTTGAAATGAAAGATATGGGAGAGGCATCCTATGTGATAGGAATTGAAATTTTTCGTGATAAATTGCAAGGATTGTTAGGATTGTCTCAAAAGGCCTATATAAATAAAGTTCTAGAGAGGTTCAACATGGAAAAGTGTTCCGCAGGAATTACACCAATTCAAAAAGGGGACAAATTTAGTCTTATGCAATGCCCAAAAAATGACATAGAACGGAAGCAAATGGAAGGAATTCCATATAGTTCTGTAGTGGAAAGTCTTATGTATGTGCAAACTTGCACAAGACCGGACATTAGCTTTGCAGTAGGAATGCTTGGAAGGTATCAAAGTAATCCTGGAATGGATCATTGGAAAGCTGCAAAGAAGGTTTTAAGATATCTTCAAGGTACAAAGAATTATATGCTCATGTACAAAAGGTCTAGCCAATTAGAAGTAATTGGTTACTCAGATTCAGAGTTTGGTGGATGTGTTGACACAAGAAAGTCTACATTTGGCTACTTATTCTTATTTGGAGAAGCTGCCATATCATGGAAAAGTTCCACGCAAAGCGTTGTGGCAACATCTACTATGGAGGCAGAATTTGTAGTATGTTTTGAAGCTACAAATCAAGCTTTATGGCTGCGAAATTTCATTTCAGGACTTGGCATTGTTGACTCAATTGCTAGGCCATTGAAAATTTATTGTGATAATTCTGTAGCAGTATTTTTCTCAAAAAATGATAGATATTCTAAAGGTGCCAAGCATATGGAAATAAAGTACTTTGGCGTTAAGGAGGAAGTTCGGAAACAAAGAGTGTCCATAGAACATGTTAGAACAGAACTTATGATTGCTGATCCATTGACTAAAGGATTGCAACCAAAGACATTTAAGGAACATGTACATAGAATGGGTCTTGGTTCTTCTGAATGATGCTAACACTCTGAGCTCACTATGTTTATTTATGTATTTTTTGAACATTGATAGTTTGTTGTTTCTAGTTAAAGTAATATTATTGTATGGGTTATAACATAATGATCTAGAAATTTGATGGGACCGATATAAAATTGTGTTATTTATGTAGCTTGTGTAGTAAGATGCTAGTGGTTGTAGTATATGGAAAGAAATGTATTTTATATTAAATGCATGACTGCCATAACTCACACAAAGTATTTTACCGTATTAAAGCAATTATGTAATGTGTGAAAATATGATTACACTTAGGCCAAGTGGGAGAATGTTAGAAGTTTATTGTAATTTAAACTTCTGTTGTAGCCTAATTGTAATTATCTATAAACTATTAATGATTTAATCTCATCCGTTAATTCTAATATTTGATGGACGCATTAGATTTAAAGATAATAACACATAAAAGGTGGTCCTCTCTCTGCCTCAATACACACGACGTTTTACAGTTTTCACTCACTGAAAATACCGTGAAACTGCCATCCTGATGAACGTCTGAAGGAAAGGAAAGGGAGAGAAATCAGTGTTGAAGATCAACTCTACTGTAACCAAAACTTTGCAAAATCAGTCTTAAAGTTCAACTCTACCATAATCAGGACTTGTTATGACAACCAATCCAAGTATGAAAAAATCACAACTTTTAAGATCCTAATTAATGCTTCCGCTAAAATAAGTGTACAGTTTGGGGATGGGTGATGCGGTGGTCCGTAATTCGGCTTTATTATTTAAATGGTGGTGGCGGTTTTATAAGGAGAATTGTCCTCTATGGAAGAAGGTTATATGCTCCTACAATAGCTTGAACCCAAATCACTTGTTGTCAACTCAGACATTGCTGAAGAGGGGGGACCGTGGAAAGACATCTGTCAAGTGCAAATAAGGGAGGAACATGTCAAATAGAAGATGATTGATGGCCTAGCTATGGAAGTAGGAG
The DNA here is from genome assembly GCF_000816755.2 of Arachis ipaensis. Taxonomy (NCBI): domain Eukaryota; kingdom Viridiplantae; phylum Streptophyta; class Magnoliopsida; order Fabales; family Fabaceae; genus Arachis; species Arachis ipaensis. The sequence goes on along the minus strand of NC_029791.2, from coordinate 13,891,484 downwards.
ATGGAAGATCCACCAGATTTTGGGAGGATACATGGTTGCAAGTGGGAAAGCTGAAAGACTCCTTTCCGAGACTCTTCTTGATTTCAAACCAGAGAGGATCAGTAATTAGGGAGTGTGAATTGGGATGGGATCGAATGGGTTTAGCACTTACAGTGGAGAAGAGAGCTGCGACAATGGGAGACAGATACATTGAACCAACTGCTTCATGTCTTGCAATCTGTTAGACTGATAGCGGATGTGCAAGACAGAGTGGTGTGGAAATTTGATAAGGAAGGCGTTTATTTTACTCATTCATTTGTGCAGGTGTTGCAGGAAGATACTTTGGATGAGAAGCTTCTGAGATTCAGGTTCACAAAGGAGATAGGAAAGGTCTAATTCTGCCTCGAGTGGAGTTGTTTGCGTGGTTTGTTTTGGTAGGCCGGGTCAACACAAATGACCGACTTAGTAGAATGGGAATTCTACAATAGAATGATGTGGTGTGCATGTTGTGTAAGAAAGAAGTTGAAAATATACAACACTTATTTATTAAATGTGAGTACTCTTAGCAGGTGTGGTGTGCTTGAATCTCAGCGTTTGAACAGACATGGATTGTCCCTGGTATGTTGAAAGAGCATTTTGAGAGTTGGAGGTCCGTGCCAATGAGAAAAGAGAGGCGCAAGTACTGGCTAGTTGGATTTTTCTCAGTTATATGGATTATTTGGCTATGCAGAAATGATGCCATATTTCACAGTAAGACAACAGGGATTGGTGACTGTGTGGAACAATCATTCTCTTGTGCTAAGGAATGGTGTTGTAAATAACTCATGTTGTTGATGGTTATGCCAGAGATGACATAGGAGTTGTTATGCTTTTATTGTTCTTGTATTTATTTACATTGCTCCACTTAAGTGTTGAGCACTTACTTTAAAAAAAATTAATTTTTCATGATCTTTTCATAATAGCCCGTGTAATTAATAATAAATGGGAAAGAATTGGAGAGGATTTGGAGAACGAGCATTCCATTGAAAATCATAGCGGAGCTAAAGAGAAACTCTGACACATCAAAATAGGTTTCTTAGCAACCATTCCGATTTGAGGAGGGTGGAGAAAGGTACCTAGCGGATCCAGTTGTCTCTTTGTCTCCAGTGTAAGTCTAATGGAGTCATGGCGCTTTCATGGAGACATGGGTTCTTCTCCAGAATCGGTTTTGCGTTTAGAGTTAGCCAGCCAACAGCGGCGACAGACAATCATTTCCCTCTTCCATAGCAACGATTTTTTGGGCTTGAAAGGTCATTTATGGCAGAAGAGAAATGGAATGGATTCGGTCGGTCAGAACGATAGTAGAAGCACCTCCAGCAGTAAAGATGTTTGAAGACATCACATCTGAGTTCCATCAAGTTTCTGAATACTTTTTTGGTGTTTAAAAAAGAGAATTAATTTTTTTGTATATGTCAATNAAAAATAATAATAATAATAATAATAATAATAATAATAATAATAATAATAATAATAATAAATAAATTAAATTTACCTGATAACTTTTGATAATAAATTAACTCTTAAAGAATGCCGCACTTTTACTTTGTCCGAAATACACTAACTTTCACCTTTAATTTTAATAACAATATCTGCTCAATCATTATTTACCATACTAAATTGATAAAATTCATTAATTAATACCAATTAATACCGGAGAAATATAATTCTTTCCAAATTATAATATGACCCGAGAGCCATTTGCCTTGAATTCTTTACTCTCTTGAAAAACTTGCCAAATGCCTACTATTATCAATATTACAGTTTTTACAGTTT
>NC_029791.2:13887884-13889627 GCF_000816755.2 Arachis ipaensis | reverse complement strand
CCAAAGACAAAAATAGAAGATAAAAATTTACATATAATTTTTTTATATAAAATTAATAGTTAAAAATTAATAAATAATTTAATATATTTGACTAAATTATTATTTAACAATTATCAACTATTAATTTTATATAAAAATAACTACACATAAATTTCTACTAAAATATAATTGCAGCAACAAACACAATAAGCTCTAATATTTCCTCTACATTAAGGGAAAACTAAAATACATAGCCAAATGTGCCCTTGTATTGCCAAGCATGGCATTGTAAATATATAATAGAATATTGAAGTAGTATTACTAATTAACTTGTATATATAAAGTTGATATGATTAGGAAAGAGAGGGGTTTAAAGTTTTAAGGGCATTTGGGACCCCCTTCCTTGGTCTTCCAGGTGTTGTAGCAAGGGCACACTTGCTTGTTTCCGTATGTACCAGGAGGAACACACAGGCATTTGGCGCAACATTTCTGGCAGAAAAACATGCATGGCTTCTTGTGTGAAGTTGCTGAGCAACGGTAACTGCACCTTGGTTTACAATCTGTGCAATATAATTAACATTATATTTTCTTACCACTATTAGTTAGTAAACTAAAATCACTAAAAAGCTAATTTATAAATTATAACTACCACTTGTCATGTGTAATAACTAATAACTACATATCATAAAGATCCAAATTTTGTTAAAAATTAATTACTATTAAATTTATATTTTTTATGATATACAAAAAACTAAGGTTATTAACTAAGGTTGCGTGCGTTTATACTATTTCAGAACAATGAAGACGCATGCACAATATACACATAAATATATACCATTTGTTGAGTTATTAAAACACTAATAAAAGAAATATAAATACATTTTTTATTAAAAATTAATTTTACTTTTATTATTATTGGTAAAAAAGCTACTGAGAGTAGAAAGTGAATTTTTTAAAAGTTTGTTCCTTCAAAATTTTGAATAAGCAAAACGATCGAGTGGCATAAGAGCTAGTGAATCTATAAGATACCTGAAGGGCGAAGTCTTGCACTTCCATAAGCCTGGCCAAAAGGATTACACAAAAACAAACATTTTTTGCAAGAATTAGAATAACTGGGATCTTAATTTGATAGCATAATGCTGCCACTGGAAAGAAAGCCATGACTAATTAATTAATAAAACAAAGCAAATTAAATTAAGGTGTTTTCAGGCGTAAGTTATTATATGTTATGTAAGTACCTCAGCCACATTGGAGAATGTGACCAAAAGAAGCAAAGAGAGAGCAATGAAGACGATGGAGCTGGTGGAAGAACGTGCTGCCATTGCTATGATATGCGGAACAAATTGGATAAAAAGCTCACTTTCAGAGTAAAGGAAAAATAAAAAGGCAAAAACGAGTAATGAAGTGTTACTGATGATGTAGGAGTTGGAATACTTGGGTAGATATTTATAACGAAAGCTAATAATCATTTAAAAGAAAGAAGTAAAAGAATTTCCGTTGTTTATGGCGTTGAAAAAGGTGATTAGGAAGTGATTGGTAACATGGAAAGAAATGAGGTTGCAAGAGTGAAGGTCGCGGTAATAGCGGCGTGTCTTTTGTTTTCATTTGCATTTTTTCAACTCAGTAACATGGTAGGGTCCTTTCTCCATTCATATTTGTTCTTTCTTTTCGTTATTACCATTTGTTCTTCTTTTAAAAGAAAAAATATTTTACCCTTTTTTCTTTCCTTGCTCAAAATTTTTTAGAACGATAAATGTTATTCAT
>NC_029791.2:13886904-13887517 GCF_000816755.2 Arachis ipaensis | reverse complement strand
ATTGTATTGTGTTCTAAAATAATTTTATTAGGAGTCAATATGTCCCCTTTTTTTTTAATAGAGATCCTCTTGTCTTTTGAAAGAAATGGACAAGAATATAATTGAGTATTTACTCTAATACTCTTATTCATAACATATGACTTTTACTCAATAACATTTAATATTTTAGATTTTTAGTTATTTATACATAAATTGCGGTTGGATATTAAGCATTTTTCTCTTTTGTACAGAAATCGTATTAGACTAGTATATTTTAAGTATAATATTAAAAGTCTAGTAGTCTACTATGCTGCCACGATTTATATATTAAAAAATAGTGAATTTGTGAGTAAATAGTGACCAGTTACCACAATTTATGTAGTTTTTTTAACCAAATTTTTACTTTTTTGACATCATGCATATTATTTACAGCATGCGGAAATCATTCACCTAGAGATCATCACACATTATGTATAAATAATTTTGCTATATTATTAATAGTATTTCTGTCAACTTTTATTTATAGTTGTGTTTAATGGAAATGTTTTTGTGGATGTTAATAAAATAAAGAGTACATAAAAAATATGTAAAGATAATAAAATTATAAAAGAATAAAAAAAAAAGAATTTTATTG
>NC_029791.2:13875900-13886747 GCF_000816755.2 Arachis ipaensis | reverse complement strand
ATTTAAAATTTAAAAAATTTAAAATTAATTAAGTAAACCTAATTAAAACCTATAAAAATCTTCATCTTCTCTCTCACATTAACCTACCAACCTCCAACAATCACACACACAGACCTCTCTCTCACCAATGTTGCTGGAAGTGTCAGCGACTTCCATGCTCTCCGCGACGCCCTCAATTGTAGGGACCGCTTTCGAGGGAGCAGTCAAAGTGGCCGTGGACCTTGTGCTTTTGAGGGAGCAGTCAAGGAGGGTAAGCTCAAAGAGTGCCCTAACGTCAGTACTGTCGCTGGCGAGGGCGATGAAGGGTACCGTCGCTGGCGAGGACGATGAAGACGGAGACATAGGCAGAGTTGTCCTCAGGGTTCTTGCCGTCAGGGTAGAAGTATATGGCCCACTGGTACCCTCCAACGCTGAAGGTCTCGCTTGCTATGTGCTTCCCAACTCCGATCCCCTTCGCCAGAGAGTAACCTTTGATTACGAATTGTGAGAGCCATTAATAGTTTCCGTCACCGACCGCGAGCTCGTCCAATTGGCTGGACGGTGCTAACTACTTGGACCAGGAGACGGTTGATAATTTTCTTTGTAATGTTTGGGAGAAAGCTGATTCCATTGTTTATACGAGGATGTTGCTCTCTGCGTTTTAGAATATTACGTGTCGTTTTGATGATTAAAGAGATTACAAACTATACAATTATAAAAAAATATTCATTTAATATGAAAAAAAATCATAATACTTAACAAAAGAAACATCTAATTATATTTTAGCAAAATAATTAAATATCTATAAAATTTAAAAAAAATATAAAATTTTTAAAAAAATAGAGACATTCACATTTATAATACAAAAAAATTCGAAAAATATATAAAAGAACATCTATTTAGTATAAAAAAGAAACCTTAATATAGAAATGGGAATGCCGTTATCATTTTTTTGAGAATGAAAAGAGAACAACTAGGGAACCAAAAGCATATCAGCCAAAAATCAGCCAAATACCTTTGGTGAATTCAAAATCTTTACGAATTAATATATATGGATGTTTTTTCTGCTAAGTATCAGAATGTTTCTTTTTCATGTTAAATGGATGTTATTTTATATATTTTTCGAATTTTTTTGTATTGCAAATGTGAATGTCTCTATTTTTTTAAAAATTTCATATTTTTTTTAATTTTATAGATATTTAATTATTTTTGCTAAAATATAATTGGATGTTTCTTTTATTAAGTATTAGGATGTTTTTTTTCATATTAAATGAATGTTTTTTTATAATTCTATAATCGTATAATTTGCAGAAAATAAAATTGTTTAATTTTGTATCCTTTGTTTTATTCAACATCAACAAAGTCTTATTTCATTTAAAAAAAAAAAAAACCCGCCTTGCTGCTATATTGTGTGCGATGAAAGCAATGTATTTGTCACTAACAACAATGGCAACATGGCCAAGATTCTTGCCGGTCGAAGGAGATATATGGGTCACAAAAGAACTATCAGACCAAATGCCAAGAGGCTTAGCACTCTGTTCGTGGAGCGGCATCAAATGGACTGGGACACTTTCGCCGAAAAGGTTAAGGCATCTCAACGAGGATTCATGGGAGAGCCAGATGAGATCAGGAGGATTCATGGGAGAGACAGATGAGATCAGGCCTGGACGCGGCGGCACCTCCAGCAACATTGGTGAGAGAGAGGGGTTTGTGTGTGTGGAGGTGGGTAGGTTAATGTGAGAGAAGAGAAAGACTTTTATAGATTTTAATTAGGTTTACTTAATTAATTTAAATTAACATGATTTTGTTTAGTTTTTGGCTGATTCCTTTTTGGTTCCACATACTTTTCCAAAAAAGAAACATTATGATACTTAGCAGAATATATATTAACTCGTAGAGATTTTAAATTCACCCAAATATATTTGGCTGATTTTTAGTTAATTTTTGGCTAATACCCTTTTAGTTCCCTAACATTGTTAATGAAATTATAAATTATAGTTTCACCTTCATAGTTTATAATTTCAATTATTCAACCATCAATACAATTTCTTTTCTTTCCTTATTTTTTTTAATCGGAAAAACAATAATTCTGCACTCAGATTAATCCAACTCAGCAAAAAACAATGTTACAGCACATGTGCCATCTCTCTTGGAAAATTTTAGATGTCAATTGCAACAAAGTATTAGAAAACTAAATGATATAAATGTTCTATGTAAACCTCTTCTACACTGTACTTGTAGATGAGGATTTTCAGCACCCTCTATCAATGAATGAAACTACTTTGTTAAGCCCTGGAGACACAGTACTACTGAGTCCTCACTTGTGTCGATCGAAATTGTTCCTTTGTCCTACCATAATAGATAGCTTCCTCCCCTGAAAAGGTGATGAAAGTCCAGCCAAATGGCGATCCACCAACTACATATGTCCCTTGACCACCTTCTTCAGCCAATGCCGTAACCTTAATTTCAGATGATGCCCTTGAGGTGAATGATTTCTCAACTTGAATCTGCTCTGGAGACTTCATATGTTGAGGCTGCTGCTCTTGCTGTGTTTTGTGATCCAAGTTTTGGCCATCTTGCTTATACTTTGCCAACGAAACTGCTTCTGCTTTCATATCGTCATATAACTTCACAACAATCTTCAATTGTTCTCGAATTTCTCGGGATTCTTTACTACTTTTGTAGTCGGGAGTTCGTAGAACCTGTATGAAATGGGGGCGAAGGTCTGGAATAAGTGCGCGAATCTTGTAGTAGTTGGAAAAAGAATCAGATTCGAGAGGCCTCTTCTTCGTTGAAGAAGGAATAGCAGCACCCCTCGTTGTTGGTGGTGGTGAGGGAAGAGGAAGTTGTGAACTTTGAGTTGTTGGTGGTGCGGAAGAAGCAGCAGCAGAAGAAGGAGAAGGAGAAGTTTCAGGTGCTTTTGGTTCTTCCATTGATGTTAATACCATAATAAAACGGAAAGAGTAAATAAAGAGTACGGAAAGATAATAAAATTGTAAAAGAATAAGGAAAGAAAAGAAATTTTATTGATTGTTTAATGATTAAAATTATAAACTATAAAGGTGAAACTAAATATATATAGAGCATTCGACTATAAAAGATAAAAGCAAATAAAAATAAGATAAGAATAAATAAAAATAAGATAATAATAAAAGACTAAAATTATAACTGAATTTGTGCATTATATTAGGTTGAATTTGTGGGCTGTGAGACTTTTTTATTTATTTATTTATTTTACCGAAGATATGGCAAGATAGGAAACTCGAACCCGCAACCTCTTAATTGAGTATGAGGAGTCTATGCCATTTGAGCTATTACTTATTGGCCTGTGAGACTTTTTTATTGTTGTTATGGGTTGAGGACTTGAGGTGGAATAGTAGTTTAATAGATGTATCTAATAAAAATATTTTTTTATGATTGTGTCTAATAGAAATATCTTTATAAATATATTTTTCGGTGTATTTCTTTATACATATGTTTAAAATATAATAATTAATTATTATTGACAATAAGTTAACAAATAATATATTAGTATCCTATACTTTTTTTATAAAACAAGAAAAACATTCATGTAGATTTAACTTCAAAGACTAATGGCGGCGGCATTGGTGGCGATAGAAGGCCCAGGCAAAGGCGGAAGTAGGCAGCCAGCGGGTCGAGTGAGTGGACGAGGATCGGAGAAAGATTGAGCACATGAAGACCACAATTATTGTAATGACAACGAAAAACTCCAACCAATGCTCGGTGGTGTGGGTGATGGAGGAGGAAGAGGAGCCATCCTCTAAACCTATTTGTTATTAGTTTATCATAATTTGAAACTGTGGTATTTAAACTCTTCTCATTTTTTCCTCAAAATAACATTTCTTCTCAAGAAAATATTATTGTTTCTTAATTACTTTCGCTGTCAAACAATCTTTGAGAGTTCGGAGGGATTTTTCTTACATTTTGGGTGAGTTTGAACTATTATAATCACCATTTTCAGCTACCAAATTAAAGTTTGAGAAACACCAAGGCTTAAGTAAAAGATAGAGCTAATGTACAATTTCTTTTTACTCATAAAGGGAACTACGTACTAATTGAGCTTGTTTAATTTTATTAATTTCTTGGCACTTCTAATTTTTTTTTTTTTAGTTTCTTTACGGTATCCTTCCGTCCGATAAGCTAATGATTAATTCGTTGGGGATCGGAGTTTTATTTAAGAATTTGTCATTGGTCAATAAGTTGCTGTATATAAAAGACGAAATTCGAACCCCCAACATTTATTTAAATAAACAAATGAATTAACTATTAAGTTAACCCAATTCAATCTTTTGGCACTTCACGATTTAGAGTTTAGACATATTAATTATTAACGATCGGTATATGCTTCTCATCAATGAACAACTCATAATAGCATGGAATAGTTATATATGTAATTTTTGTTTCTATTAAAAAACATGGATGATGACTTTTTAATAGCTAAATTCGTGCAAGTAGATATTTATACTTAAATATCAAGTTGATATTTATACTTAAAATATAGGGTATCAAACCCCTTTTTAATTAAATTCTAATAAAATTTTTTGTCTGCTGAGATTTAGATTAGGTATTTTAACATTAAAAGATTAAAAATTATCTTCTAATATATTTTGGCTATTTCATCCTTCTTATAAGACCTAGAATCTCATATATAGTACTTGTTTTTATCATAAACTCTGTTTCAAACTTCAAAATGAAGTTTGGCGATGAATATTAGACTCCTTTTTAAGTGGTATATTGATGTTGCTCTAATTAGTATTATTATTACTACTACTATTAATGTTTTTTTTTTTTTTACAAAAATGTTACTCAACATATATTTTTATATTTTTGACTTTGATATATCAAGAGCATTGAATTCAAGATGAGAGAGTTTTAACATAATGAAAATTTATTATCTGGGTCTTCTTAAAAATTTGATTAGAATCTCGTGCTAATAACGTGTTGTGAAATAAATAAGAAAGCAAAATAAATATAGAATAGAGAAATATAAATATGCTCTTATTTCACTATAATAATTTACTAATATTATATGTTGTAAGATATGTATATATTTATAAAGAGAAAGGGAGATATGTATATTAAAGTGAGAGAGAAACCCTAAAGAAAAGGAAGGATTATTATTGTTGTGTGTTGTTATAAGCCTCTATTTATATGTACACATGATGACATTTTTTTAAACTATAATAAATGGAGTTAAGCTTCATTGAAATAGGCATCCACATCAGATCTTATCACAACACTCCCCCTTAGATGACTGTTTAGGATTATTACCTCATTAAACCTTATTAAAGAAAAACCAATAAAAAAAAATTTTAGTGAAGGAAAAGGAGTACAGTATCCTTTAGTGATGGGGACTACCTCATTAAAAACCTTGTCAAGAAAAACCTAATGGAAAAAAACCTTACCAAGGAAAATAGAGTACAGTCTCTCCCTCTTATCGACATCAGTTGATGTCTCGAAATCGGCACATCTCAATCTCATGTACCAATCTTTCAAAGGAGGATTTTGGGAGTGACTTTGTAAATAAATCTGCCAGATTGTCACTTGAGCGGATCTGTTGGATATCAATTATCCCTTGATTTTGAAGATCATGAGTGAAGAAGAATTTGGGAGAAATATACTTTGTTCTATCACCTTTGATATATCCGCCTTTAAGTTGAGTAATACATGCTGTATTATCTTCAAACAGGACAGTTGGAGCTATCTTCTGATCAATCAGTCCACATGATGATAGAATATAATGGATCAAACTCCTCAACCAAAAACACTTGCGACTAACTTCATGTATCGCTAGTATTTCAGCATGATTAGAGGATGTTGCTGCAATCGTCTGTTTCGTGCACCTCCATGATATAACTGTACCACCATATGTGAATAGGTATCCTGTTTGAGATCTCCCTTTATGTGGATCAGACAAGTATCCAGCATCTGCATAGTAAACTAATTGTGACTTGGATCTATATGAATAAAACAATCCCATATCAACCGTTCCATGAAAATATCGAAATATTTGCTTGATTTCACTCCAATGTCTTCTGGTTGGAGATGAACTATACCTTGTTAGTAAGTTCACAGCAAATGATATATCGGGTCGTGTATTATTAGCAAGATATATTAGCGCCCCAATGGCACTAAGATATGGTACTTCTGGACCAAGGATATCTTTATTCTCTTCTTTAGGACGAAATTGATCCTTCTACACATCCAAAGATCTTACGATCATTGGGGTACTCAAGGGATGTGACTTATTCATATAAAATCCCTTCAAGATCTTCTCTGTGTATGTTGTTTGATGAATAAAGATCCCATTTTTTATATGCTCGATCTGCAGGTCGAGACAAAATTTAGTCCTTCCAAGATCTTTCATCTCAAACTCTTCTTTTAGGATTTTTATAATTGTTGGAATCTCTTCAGGAGTCCCAATGATATTTAAATCATCAACGCACACAGCAATTATAATGAACCCAGATGCAGATTTCTTTATGAAACACATGGACAGATATCATCATTCTTGAATCCATTTTTGGCCAGATACTCAGTAAGACAATTATACCACATTCGTTCAGATTGCTTCAGACCATATAAAGATCTTTGCAATTTGACTAAGTATAACCCTTACGAATATTCATTGGATGATTTAGATATCTTTAGTCCTTCAGGGACTTTCATATAGATATCCCGATCTAATGAGCCGTATAAATAGGCTGTTACCACATCCATTAAATGCATATGCAGTTTATGATATGCAGATAAACTGACCAAATAACGCAATGTTATCGCATCCACTACAGGGGAATACGTTTCTTCATAATCTATACCGAGCCTTTGTGAAAAGCCTTGTACCACAAGTCGGGCTTTGTAGCGCACAACTTTATTTTTCTCATTTCGTTTTCTCACAAATACCTACCTGTATCTAACATGTTTTATATCTTCTGGTGTACGGACTACAGGTCTAAAGACTTCACGTTTTGCAAGTGAGTCTAATTCAGCCTTCATGGCTTCTTCCCATTTTGGCCAATCATTCCTTTGTCGACTTTCTTCGACTGATCTTGGCTCAGGATCCTTATTTTCATGCATGATATTTAATGCCACATTGTATGCAAATATTTCATTAACAATTGTCTTATTTTGATCCCATTTTTCTCCTGTAAAGACATAATTTATCGAGATCTCGTCATTTTCATAATTTTTAGGTACCTGAACGTCTTTTGGCGTTAAAACTATATTAGAATTTTGGACAACTGCAGGTGTCTTTACTATGTCTTTTTCAACAGGAATAATATTTATCTCTTTTATCTTTCAAGGATTTTTGTCTTTGGAACCGACAGGCCTGCCACGCTTATGGCGTGTATTTGCTTCGGTGGCAATTTGTCCAACTAGGACATCAATTCGAATTGTGGCATTTTTCGCTGGTGTATACGACTTAGTTATCCTCTTTGTATCAGAAAATGCATCAGGCAATTCATTTGCTATTCTTTGCAAATGTATAATCTTTTGAACTTCTAGTTCACATTGTCTTGATCGAGGATCTAAATACATCAAGGATAATGCATTCCAATTAAGTTCCTTTTCAGGAAGCTTATTCTCTTCCCTTAATGTTAGAAATTTTGATTCATCAAAATGACAATCCGCAAATCAGGCTTTAAATACATCTCCAGTTTGTATCTCAAGATACCTCACTATAGAGGGAGAATCATATCCAACATATATCCTCAATTTTCTTTGGGGTCCCATTTTGGTGCGATTAGGTGGTGCAATGGAACATATATCGCACACCCAAATATTCTTAAATGGAAAATATTTGGCTGCTGGCCAAATGCTAATTGCATAGGAGAGAACTGATGGTAACTCGTTGGCTTCAAACGAATAAGTGTTGCGGCATGTAAAATAGCATGCCCTCAAATCGAGGTTGGGAGATTTATTCTCAAAAGTAAGGGTCTAGCAATTAATTGGAGGCGTTTAATAAGTGATTCTGCTAACCCATTTTGTGTGTGAACATGAGCTACTGGATGTTCAACACTTATTCCATTAGCCATACAATAAGCATCAAATGCTTGAGAAGTAAATTCACTAGCATTATCAAGACGAATTGCTTTGATTGGATTTTCTGGAAACTGTGCTTTTAATCGAATAATTTGAGCCAGTAATCTCGCAAACGCTAGGTTGCGAGAAGATAATAAGCACACATGTGACCATCTCGAAGATGCGTCTATTAGGACAATAAAATATCTAAAAGATCCACATGGTGGATGAATAGGTCCACATATATCACCTTGAATTCTTTCTAGGAATTCAGGAAACTCAAATCCAATCTTTACTGGTGATGACCTTAAAATTAACTTTCTCTGAGAACATGCAGCACAACAAAATTCACTAGTTTTAAGAATTTTCTGGTTCTTTAGTGAATGTTCATGGGAGTTTTCAATAATTCTCCTCATCATGGTTGTTCTGGATGATCCAATCTATCATGTCAAGTTATGAATTCATTTGGACTAGTAAACTTCTGGTTTACAATGGCATGTGATTCAATTGCACTAATCTTGGTATAATACAACCCAAAAGAAAGTGAGGGTAACTTTTCTAATATAACCTTTTTATTTAAATCATGAGTTGTGATACATAAATACTCATGATTTCCCTCATTCATTGTTTCAATATGATATCCATTTCGGCGAATATTTTTGAAACTCAACAAGTTCTTCAGAGACTTGATAGATAATAGTGCATTATTTATTATAAATTTTGTTTCTCTTATAGCTCTTCCGGAGCATTCTATCACATTGCCTGAGCCAATAATAGTATTAACATATTCTTCTTTTGGCACAAGATGGGTAAAATATATATCACTTTTGAGAATGGTGTGCGAACTTGCACTATCCGCAAGGCATACATCTTTATTATCTATCCTTGCCATTTTCTTCAAAGACAAATAATAATAAAATGAGTAGTATGCACAGTTAAATTGAATACTTGATCGGAATTATTTTTCTAAGAAACACTGTACATAAAAATAATGTCATATACTGAAATTTTATTTTAAAACTTGACACATTTAATGATTTCAAAATTCATGAACATTAATATTTCATTATTTATATACATCATATTTGAAACTCAAATACATAGAAAATAAAACTTAATAATAAGTTCTTTACATTATTTATTTACATGGATACTTAACAATCTCACATATTAAACTATTCTATCATTGATCAAATGACCAATATTTCCTTCAGGATCCTCAAAGAAATCAGATACATCATAATGAGTGGTGGAATTTTCAGCATCATTTGAAACAAAATTTGTTTCCTTTTCTTTGTCATCATTCTTCAAAGATGCTTGGTAAAGATCGACTAGGTGCCTTGGGGTACGACAGGTATGTGACCAATGACCCTTTCCACCACAACGGAAACACTTATCCTCTGTTGATTTATTTTGCCCGATATTTCTTTCTATATCCCACTTCTGGTGAGATTCTCTATTTTGAACATAATTCATTTTCCTTCCATAATTTTTCTTATTACTAAAGCCTTGCCATTTACCCTTCTGGGGTAATGATTTGTCGCATTTACTTCAGGAAATTGGGCAGCGGCAGTAGGGCGCACTTCGTGATTCTTTAAGAGCAACTCATTGTTGCGTTCAACATCAAGAAGGCAAGAAATTAGCTCAGAATATTTTTTGAACTCTTTTTCTCGATACTGCTGCTATAGGAGCACATTCGAGGCATGGAAGGTTGAGAAAGTTTTCTTCAACATATAATGATCAGTTATCTTTTCCCCACATAATTTCATTCGTGAGGTGATTCAAAACATTGCAGAATTATATTCATTTATAGATTTAAAATCTTGTAGACGCAAGTACGTCCATTCATATCGGGCTTGAGGAAGTCTTTTGATGATTATACCTTTTTTCAAAGTCTTTCCAAAGATCTGCAGTATCTTTTAATGTGAGATATTCATTTTTCAATCCTTCGTCAAGATGACGACGAAGAAAAATCATGGCTTTGGCTTTATCCTTTTGGGATGCATTATTTTCAGCTTTAATGGTATCTCTAAGATCCATTGAATCAAGATGGATTTCAGCATCTAGTATCTATGATAAATAATTGTTTTCAGATATATCAAGAGCATTGAATTCAAGATGAGAGAGTTTTAACATAATGAAAATTTATTATCTGGGTCTTCTTAAAAATTTGATTAGAATCTCGTGCTAATAACGTGTTGTGAAATAAATAAGAAAGCAAAATAAATATAGAATAGAGAAATATAAATATGCTCTTATTTCACTATAATAATTTATTAATATTATATTGTGTTATTATACAAAAACTTAAACCTCTATTTATATCTACACATAATGACATCTTTTCAAATTATAATAAATAGAGTCATCTTTAATAAACTAAACTTCAGTTAAAATGGACATTCACATCAAATCTTATACAACAGAATTCTAGATTCTAGTTATTTATACATAGATTGTGACGGGCTATTGAATATTTCTCTTTTTTATATATAAATCATGTTAAACTAGTGCGCGTTTTATGTATAATTTTAGGAGTCTATTATTCTACCTCGATTTATGTATTAAGGAATAATATTGAATTTATAAGTAAATAGTGGTCAGTAGGTAAAACGATTTATATACTTTTCTAAACAAATCTTCACTGGGGAGTAGCTTGTGCACTCATGGAGCTATGATGCAATTAGTTTTGCATGTGTGAAAAACGTGTGTTTAATGGAGGATTAACGCGATAAAATTATGAAATGGTTAGAAATAAAATAATATATTTCATGTAATTATTTAGCTGAATTCCTATAAATAATGGTTGAATAAACTGATCTAGA
>NC_029791.2:13850815-13875894 GCF_000816755.2 Arachis ipaensis | reverse complement strand
AGTATATTGCGTGTATCTTAAGATTTGTGTATATCTGTTTCCTATTGATTGAAATAAGGTGAGGCGAAGGCATCTTTGAAACAAAATGAGTCAATTTTTAAACCATCAAATTCAATCTATCTTAATTAAACATAATAATACTCTAAGGCGTACTTACATTATCGCCTGAAGCAAGCATGCACAACCATTTACTAACATTATCAATTCAAATAGATGACATTTTAACCATACTTATAATTTAGTTTATTATTGAATCAGGTGTAAGTAGGAAAAGATTATAATATTTAAATAGGGATTATTGGTTTGATCGAACTGTGATAATCAAAAGAGCCTGCGCAAATTAACTTATTATTGAATTATGCAATTTCTAACCTATATGTTACTATGTTAGTTTCCTAAACTTTTTTTTTGCTAATAGTTTCATAATTTTTTTGTTATGAATTATAGTTCTATAACCCATCATTCGGCAGAGTTAGGCAATATGGGGGTGCTTTTAAAAAAAAAAGGTTAAAAAGTATATGGGTGGTTTAGAAAAGGAGGATCCATTAAAAGAGTTTGAGTAAGATTAGCATGAGAAAAAAAAGATGGTGGTTTAAATTTTAAGGATTTTTATATTCAAAATTTGACTCATCTAAGTAAGTAAGTATGGAGAATGATAAAAAAAATCTAAAGGCTATACAAGCTAAAAGCTATCTATTTTTCTGATTGAGAATTTTAGAAAACAAAAATAGGAAAACAAGCATCATGGACTTAGAGAAATATCATAGGAAATATCATAGAAGGGAAGAATTTTTTGAAGAGGAATGGTAGATGGAGCATAGGCAATAGAAAAAAACATTAAAATATGGGAAGATAATTAAATAATTGGAAAGGATGGATGGACAGAAGACACAATGAATGAATTAAGTCAAAAATCTCTTAATTGAAGGTATGGACTGAAATAAGAAGATGATTAGAAATATCTTTGTTGATCAAAAATATTTTATCGATTCGAAATGGGTGGTATACTTTCTCGAAAAGATATACGCATAAATTTGAGGTTGGAAGTAATAGGCGCTGATGTGAATTTTGATTGTGTTTGTTAATCGAATGGGCCTGATTGAATAGGAGATTCGATTAGAGAAATTGAGTAAGGTAGTCTTCGATGAGCTGATCGAATAGTTATGGAAGCGGGAGAGTTAATGGCTTTTATTACACAAGGAAATTATGGAGAATATCTACAATCATGCGGCGGAAACAGTTACCAAGAGAAGTTGCGTTTTAAATTTGTAATTTTGTATTTAATTATAATTGATTTTAATTTAATTGTCAGTTATGTAAGATTAGTCTATAAATACTAAGAAGTGTTAGTGAATAAGGATTGGAACTTTTACTCAGAAAAAACACTCAAGCACACTCACATCTCAGTGAATCCCTGAGTCTGCAATCGAGTTAACTTTTTTTTAGGGTTTCTTCCATCTTCTTCATTTTTTTAATTTACTTTTCCCTAAATTTCACATTTCAAGTAATTTTATTATTCCAAGTGTTTTCTATTTTCATTACCCAATTTATCTTTCTGTATTTTAAATTTTTATGTTAAACTCCTTTGATTCAATTAAATGCATTTTAGTGTTTTTTTTTTTTTAATTTCACTGCAATCTTTTCCAATTTCAGTATATTATCTTTTTGAAAACCTTATTTATTTGTTTCCTTTTATTGCTTTACGAATTTTTCATTCAATTTTATCTTATTATTCGTCTAATCGAAGACACTTTGATGCATTTTTAGAAAACTGGTACTAGCACAGAGGAGTAGGTTTCGCTCCCAGACCACTAGATATCGAACCACCATCGATTTGCTAAAAATCGACAAAACAAATTGGCACGCCCGGTGGGATAGTTTTTAAATTGAAGTGTCTCAGATAAATATTCTTTCCAGTAATTTTTAGTGTATGCGATTACGAAGTGGGAAAACCATTCACATGGCTGATGAATTATCAAATGTGAATGGTGGTTCGTCCACCAATGATAGCATACCAGTGTCCATGCAACAAGCCAATGTATCTTCACGATCGGAAGGTGCAATTGGGACTGAAAGTATAGTCGTTACGACCATGGTTCTGAAAACCGACCCGGATTGGCCGGTTCAATCGGATTAACCGGGAACCGATCACCTAGCCAGTCCGAGTAAGGCCAGAAACCGCTTAGCAAAAAATTGGTGAAAAAACCGGTCGAACCGATAGTTAACCGGTGAACCGGTAGAACTGTCCGATTTTTTAGCGGGTTTTTTGGTTTGAAAGTAAACCCCTAAACAGTGTCGTTTTGTCTCTTAAAAAAAAAAGAAAAAAAAAGGCTAACTAAAGGTAAACACCCTAATCAGTAATCCCTAGAAGCCAGAAGAGGAATCACAAATCAGCACCCACAGCAACTATCTCTCCTCTCTTCGCAGTCGCATAGCCACCGCCACCAATCGAGCAGCCCACCGCCATCGCCACCGCATCCCGCAGCCACAGCAGCGACGGCTTTGACCACCGCAACCACCACCGCGTCCTCTTTTGTCGCCGAAGAAACTCCAACCATTCCTACCATCTCTGTTCTCTTCATCATTCGTCTTCTCCTCGCCGTCGCATGGTCTACGTTGAGCTCGTGGCGCCGCCGTCGCGAAGGGTTGCTCGGTCATCGTCTTTTTAGCGCGCGCTCTCTCTCTCCCCCCCTCTCTCTGTCCGATTAGAGCGTCCTTCGTCGAGCTCTCTCTCGCTCTCTCTGTACGAGAAGATCTTCCCTTCCTCCCTCGCCGTCACTTCCTTCCCTCCCTTGCCACCGATAAGTATTGCTGCCACAATTTATTTTTGCTTATGTGGTTAATAATGCTGATTCTGAGTTACTGGTTTAGGGTTTGTCATTCTGAGTTATTGATTTGGTTAATCTTTACTTATTTTGTGAAATTTTCTAGAAAGAATTTGTTATTGCTGAGTTGTTGATGTTCATAAAACTGAGTTGCTGAGTTGCTTGTTTTGCTTATTCTGTTAATCTGATGTTAAAGAGCTGGAGATGTGGTGATGAATGCTGAAATGTGGTGTTGAGTTGCTGCTAAGTGCTTAATATACACTTTATTGGCTTGTTTAATTTAACATGCTTTTTATCTTCACCTTTCTTCCATAGAAAATGGCTAACTGGGTTTATTGATTTATTGAATGTGTGATTTGTGAGTTACTGACTGATTTTATCAAATTTGTTTGTTGAGTTAATTTTATTTATAATTTTTTTGTTGTATTTTAAAGATGGAACAACAATACTGCCCAATATTTTTTTTCTCTTGTCTTATGTTATAGTTTAATGCATTATCTCTTGGGAGACACAATTTTGGATTTTATGTACTCAGATAATAAATGCATCAATTGATTTTTAGATGATATTTAAAAGTCTCTTATCTTTTACCAAAAAAAATTGAAGAAAAGGCCTTATCCCGGATGATATATATCATGTGCAAGTTTGAAACAATTGTTAATAATTAACAAGTGAATAGACCAGGAGTACATATCTAATTATTTTGTTCATTAGCCTTTTCTTTTTGAGTACAAAGTACAAACATATCAAATTGATAAGTTAAATCTCTTTAGTAAGCAGCTTAGCACCAACTTTATTTTTGAACGTGTTTGTTAAAATTTATTTTGATAGTAGAATATTATGTGTTTGTCATTATGTAACCAGTAACCTTACCGGTTTATTGACCGGTCCAGTTCTCACAACCTTGGTTATGACTATTCAAATTGGGAATGTTGGACGTAATATTTGTCCACGTGGTCCTGTGCCACCATATCAACCTCCATTAACCGCCGGTTGGCCTTCTTATGATCTTCCTCCTGGTTATACCCTACTGGTGGGTGGTTTTGTGCCGCCTGTCTGCTTTGGGAATATAAATGGAGTAAATAATGCTCATAACCCACAACAATATTCCGAGTATTCTCGTGATTTTAATGTGGACTCTACTTCGAATGCTGTGAACTCAATGGCGGCGTATCGACAATAAGTGGAGGAAAGTCATCATGACTTGGTCAATTTATTGACTCAGCAAATGACTACAATTCTAAACCCCATGATGGCTGATCATGAATCAATATTCGAGCATCTTGCTAGACAAGTCGAGGGGATTGCTTGAATTGTTGATTATGATGAAGGTGAAAGGCATAATGTCAGGGAAAATAACGAAGGGATGGAAAATATTTTTCAAAATGAACACAATATTCTAAATCGAGAAAATCCTCACGTGGTTCCCCGAGGTCAAAATGCTGATGAATTTTTAGCCAGATTGCGTGGTGGCAAACGCTATCAAGTTACAAGAATTGTAGAAGAGGTTTTGAATCGGGTTGGTCTAAATGTTGGTTTTATGAATCAACCATATTTTGTGTCCGCTTTTTTCCAAGTGGTCCAAATGGCTGAAGTGCCAAGAGGGGTGAAAAATCCGAAGATAACCACAAAATTTGCTGGTGAAGTTGGAAAATCAACTACTGAACATGTTGTTCGTTATTTGGTTGAGATCGGGAATTTGGCTAAAGATGAAAATTTGAAAATAAAATTTTTTCCTTCGTCATTGACGAAGAATGCATTTACTTGGTTCTCAAATATTAGACCAAATTCGATTACAACATGGAATCAGTTAGAGACTGCTTTTCATACTCAATTTTATCGAGGTGAGATGAATGTAGCAGTTACCGATCTAGTGGCTTTGAAACGTGAAGATGGTGAGACCATTGATGATTATTTAATACATTTCAAAAACACCAGAAGTAGATGCTATGTGTTATTACTTGAGAATGAGATAGTAAAAATAGCAACTATGGGGTTAGGGTTTTATATGCGCAGAAAACTGCTTAATGTGCATATTCCCGATTTGGCCCATCTGGCTGAAAAGGTTCGACAGACTAAACTTATGAAAAAAGAAAAAGAAAAATATAGGAGTGAACAAAGATCGAAGAGTAAACCTTTTACTCGAAAAGAAAAAGTTGCTTATGTAACAATGGAGTCTTCCGAAGAGGAATTCAATTTCGAAACAGAAATCGATTTGGCCGAACTTAAGAAAGGCCCTCCATATGTTTGTTCTTTGTTGAAGAAATTTCCAAGCAGTGAAAAGTCGAATGAATCAAAACTAAAAAGTGGAAAGAAATATAGTTTTGATATTTCGAAATCTGATCAGATTTTTTATGTGTTGCTTAAAGATAAACAATTAATTTTACCTAAGGGTAGAACTTTGCTTTCTATGAAAGATTTAAAAGGAAAGCCTTACTGTAAGTTTCATCAAGCAATAAGTCATTTGACTAACAGTTGTGTCCTTTTCAAGGACTTAATTCAAGAAACAATAATGGAGGGGCGATTGAAATTCGATGATGGCAAGAAAGAGATGAAGGTTGATGTAGATCCCTTCGAAGTTGATGCCAGTTATGTTGAACCTTGCTTTGGAGTAAACATGGTAGGCATGTCCTATGATTTTAATGTGGCTCTTGATGATTTCGAGTCACAGATCAGATCAGTATACCCTAGGACAGGGGATGGTTTGCTGGACTTCTTGGTTTAGCAAAAGATCAAAGACCGGGGTGTATCTCTGTGTCCACGGTGCAATGCTGTTTTCGATGCCAAAGCAGCAGCAATCTTTGAAAAAAAAAAGGATGAAGAAGGAGTTGGCTCATAGGGAAGAGCAGGTGCGCCAGAGGTAGCCAATCAGGCGTATAGAGTGCTCTGGTTCGAAGACTCCTCAAGAGAATGTGTCTACAACTTTAAGCCGTTCTCAGGCTATAGGTGTTCAATTGATCAGGAATTGCCAGGAATTCCAGAGACGTGATCATTTGTATCGACGTAATCCACAGTGGGGGCATCAAGCGCCTTCTCAGAATCAATATTCCTACTATCGAGGTCGTGCCAAGGGTTATCCACGAGGAAGAGGAGGAAGGAGAGGTTTTAATCAGAATAAGAAACCTTCGATTGAGGCAGGCAAGGAATTAAGCAAGGGGGCAATGCCTTCTGTGCATTCTAGAATCGTTTTCCATTCTGATGGAGAAACTTACCCTAAAGAAATTCCATCACCTGCGAAGATGGAAAAAGGCAAGGCAGTAGCCCAATCTTCTGGAATTGATAAAAACAAAGATGTTGTTGTGGATGAGGAATATTTCGATGAGGGCGATGATGACATGGTTGGGACAATATCGATCATTCCCACTGAATATTTGGGGGAGTATGAAGGAGATCCATATGCAGATTATGATTCGGAGGATGAGGAAGCTTTTTCCTTCATCCGGATAGAGGATGAGCCAAGTTACTTTTTACGGCCTACTGAGAGGCAGATGTCTCACCTTCGCCCACTCTATATAACAACTACTTTAAGTGGGATAAATGGAAATAAGATTTTGATTGATGGTGGCGCTGCAATCAGTTTGTTTCCAGAAAGGATGTTAATTAAAGTAGGGAAGCATCCTGATCATTTAGTCCCTACAAACATTGCAGTGACAGATTTCAGTGGGGCTTTAACTCTAGCCAGGGGGTTGGTAACTCTGATTGTAAAGGTTGGCTCATCTGAGCGTAATACTATCTTTGTGGTGGTTCCTTCAAGAGCGAGTTATAACGCTTTGTTGGGGCGAGATTGGATACATGGTGTAGGAGCTGTACCTTCTACAGTGCATCAAAGTGTGCTTTTATGGACTAATGAGGGTAAACCTGAAACCATCGATGCAGATTCGAATTTATACATCAAACAAATGCATGTCGATTTCAGGGTTTATAATCGTAAGTTAAGGCCTTTAGATGTTGATCAATCACTGAGTCCTTATAATTGTGAAGGGTGCTATTTGTCCTCGGAAGGCTTTACAGTGAAGTTGCGCTATCCAGAGGTGGATTGTGAACCAACTGTTTGGGATTGCCTCTTTTGAAGACTTGGAAGGGACTGCTCCATGGACTAGGTTGAGGGAATTTCCGACTACCTGGTAACATTACAAAATTATTTAAATAATTCGCAGTTTTTAGGAAATAAAGATGATTCTTCTGATGAAGTTGAATCAGATAGGTTTAGTAAGTTTGTTAATTGTAATACGTTCGATTCGACGTTCCCAATCGAATTTAGTTATAATTTCCTTATTTCTTGTAATGAAACTAATGATGCGAGCCGAACTACCGATTTAATAGCAGAGGCCCATTGTGTAGAAAATAAAAGTGATGATGATTTAATCAAAGATCCAATTTCTTCTATTTCTGATGATTCTATTGATTTCACTTTTGATTGCATCTATGATTTGGAATCTTTGGGATTTGAAAAATATTCAACCAAAGAGGATGATTATTACAAAGGGTTTGAATCTCAAGATCCCTTAGAAGAAATTAATCTAGGGACTCTTGATGATGTTCGAATTACATATATTTGTAAAGATCTTGTTGATCCTTTTCGAACTGAACTCTTTAATCTTTTATATGAGTTTAAAGATTGTTTTGCTTGGGATTATCATGAGATGCCTGGTTTCGATCGTTCATTGGTAGAACATCAATTAGCACTGAAACCCAATGGCGTTTTGCTCCTGAAATCAATATTAAAATTAAAGAAGAAATAGAACGCTTAATCAAAGCGAAATTTATTCGAACTGCACGTTATGTGGAGTGGGTATCAAACATTGTCCCTGTTATGAAGAAGAATGGGAAGTTGAGAGTCTGTATCGATTTTCGAGATTTGAATAATACTACTCCAAAAGATGAATATTTTATGCCTATCGCAGATATGTTAATCGATACTGCGGAGGGAAATGAAATTCTTAGTTTCATGGATGGATATTCTGGATAGAATCAGATTTTTATTGCGGAAGATGACGTGGCTAAAACTGCTTTTTGTTGTCCTGGGGCACTAGGTACATATGAATGGGTGGTTATGCCTTTCGGTTTAAAGAATGCTAGAGCAACATATCAGCGTGCAATGAATGCCATTTTTCATGAATTCATTGGGAAGTTTATGGAGGTATATATCGATGACGTAATGGTCAAATCGATTTCCGTGAGAAAACATATTGACCACTTAAGAAAGGCATTCCTTACTATGAGGAAGAAAGGTTTAAAAGTGAATCCATTGAAATGTGCTTTTGGAGTATCTGCTGGAAATTTTTTGGGATTTGTTGTTCATAAAAAAAGGGATAGTTATTGATAAAAATAAAACAGATGCAATATTAGCATTGTCTGCACCCAAATCGAAGAAGAAAGTACAATCGTTTTTGGGAAAAGTGAATTATCTTCGGAGATTCATCTCGAATCTTTCAGATCGAACTAGGGTATTTGCGCCTTTAGTGAAATTAAAAAATGGTTCAAAATTCAAATGGACTATAGAACATCAATCGGCGTTCAATTCGATTAAGGCATATTTGTCGAAAGCCCCGATTATAGCAAATGTTCGTCCACTTAAGCCTTTAAAATTATATATTGCAGGATCTGAAAATACTATTAGATGTTTGTTAGCCCAGGATGATGAACACGAGCATGAGCGAGCAGTTTATTACCTTAGTCGAGTATTAACTGACATCGAAGCAAGGTATTTCCCGATCGAGAAGTTGTGTTTGTCTTTATATCATGCATGTATGAAATTAAAGTGTTTCATGGTGGCTAAGTCAGTGAAAGTTATAGCACAAACTAACCTAATTAAGTATATGTTAAGTTTTCCTATGTTAAGAGGACGTTTGGGGAATTGGATGCTAGCATTGACGAAATTCGATTTACAGTATGTTCCAACCAAGGCTGTGAAAGGACAGGTCATTGCAGATTTTCTTATAGATAATTCGAAAGATCTGAATGACTAGGGGACAAACATAATCGAAGTAGAAAGCAGTTATTGAAAATTGTATTTTGATGGATCCAATATAAAGATGGTGCAGTAGTTGGGATTCTTATTATCTCACCAGAGGGTATTCCATCAGAATTCTTGTTTGAGTTAAAGTATCCTTGTTCGAATAATGTGGCCGAATATAAGGCTCTAATTTTGGGTCTTGAAATTTTAATCAGCAAAAGGGCTTTAGGGGTTCAAATTTTAGGGGATTCACAGTTAGTCTTAAAGCAGTTATCGAAAGAATTTAAGTGTAATAATGAGATGTTACAGAAATATTTAGTATCTGCTTGGGAATTATTAACATCTTTTCGAAAGATTTCCTTGGTGTATATCTCTAGAATTCATTACGAAATTGCTAATGAGTTAGTCCAAATTGCTTCGAGGTATCGGGTTGGTCCAGAGACTCTTAGGAAATTATCTGGTATCCATCAAGTTTTAGTACCAGCAAATGAAAGAGAGGTTTTGCGTATGGATGAATTGGAGGATTCTGATTGGAGAAAGCCTATTGCTCTTTATTTAAAGGATCCCAATGTTGCAGTTGATAGAAAGATAAAATTACGAGCCATGAATTTTGTTTTATTGGCTGATGAACTGTATAAAAAAGGGATTGATGGGAGTTTGTTAAGATGCTTAAGTCGAGATTATCAGAACATTGCCTTGGGTGAAGTCCATAATGGAATATGTGGTTCCCATCAGGCAGGGAAAAAGATGAGATGGGTATTATATCGAAATCATATATATTGGCCGTCCATAATAAAAGATTGTATTG
The DNA here is from genome assembly GCF_000816755.2 of Arachis ipaensis. NCBI lineage: Eukaryota > Viridiplantae > Streptophyta > Magnoliopsida > Fabales > Fabaceae > Arachis > Arachis ipaensis. The sequence goes on along the minus strand of NC_029791.2, from coordinate 13,866,305 downwards.
ATTATGCGAAGGCATGTCTGGAATGTCAAAAACATGGTTCGATTCAACAAGTTCCAGCATCTGAATTACATTCGATAATCAAGCCATGGCCATTTAGAGGTTGGGCTTTGGATTTAATTGGATTAATTCATCCTCCTTCGTCCAAGCAACATAAGTTTATCTTAGTAGCGATTGATTATTTTACAAAATGGGTTGAGGCGATTCCCTTGATCGAAGTAAGTCAAAGTGACATAATAGATTTTATTGAGGAACATATTATTCATCGATTTGGAATTCCTCAAACGTTAAGTACTGATCAAGGAACAATGTTTACTGGTCAGCGGGTGAAAATTTTTGCAGCTTCAAGGAATATCAGTATGATTACTTCGACTCCCTATTATGCACAGGCTAATGGGCAGGTAGAAGCAGCAAATAAAATTTTGATAAGTTTGATTAAAAAGTATATTGGAAATAGGCCTCGAACATGGCATGAAACCTTGAGCCAAGTGTTATGGGCTTATCGAATTTCACCAAGGGTTTCGACAAGTACTTAACCATTTAAGCTAGTGTATGGTCATGATGCAATACAACCATTAGAAATTAATTTGAATACTTTGAAAGTATCGAGACAGAATGATTTGCCAGTTAATGATTATTGGAATGCAATGTTCGATGAGTTGAATGAATTAGACTCAGAACGAATTCTGGCACTTGATAATATGATTCGACAAAAAGAAAGTATTGCTCGAAGTTATAATCGTCGAATCAAGGAAAAGTCTTTTAATACAGGTGAATTGGTTTTGAAAGTTATTTTGCCACTGGAAAAGAAATCGAGATTTCTTGGTAAGTGGTCCCATACTTGGGAGGGCCCATTCCAAATAAAGTGATTAAAGATGTTGAGTCAGGAAAAGTGATTAATTCAATTAATGGGAAATATTTGAAACTTTTCTATTGCTGGCAAACATAGAAGTTCAACTATATATATAAAAAGTTTAGAGAAAATGGAAGTTATTACAGAAATAAAATTATAAATAAAAAGAAATTTAAGGTGCCACCAGTTTTGCCAAATCGGAGCGCAGCTTTACCTTTTTGTTTTCCAGAATTGAAAGCACTTCAATTTATTTGAACTTGTCAGTTTGGATTTTCTCATGTTGTTTCTCATATTATCCCCGCTTGGTATCAATTGAGATAAGTTCCTGAATAAGGTGCTGTTGATCTTGTTGGGCTATTGTTAGAGGTTTGGCTATGGTGGCTCGACTTTGTCGTATGGTAGCAAGCTGTTCTTGGATCTGAGTTAATTCTGCCTCAAGTCTTGCTTCTTCTTGATCATGAAAAGCTTGAACAGAAATAGCATGGGAGATTTTTACATCAAATTCCTCACGAGAAGCTTGGATTGGTTGAGCAGTTGCGAGACAATTTTCTATATTGGATTTGGCTGTAGCTTCTTCATTCTCAATTTCTTGGAGCTGAAATTGAGATGAAACACTCTCATTGAGAAGTTGTTTGAATTCTTAAATTGAGGCAGAATGTGGTGTATTAGTTGAGAATTCAAAAGAAGAATTCAAAAGGTCAGCCAAGAGTTTGTTAAGGATTGGATCATTAACCCATCTTGTAGGAGAATGATCCAAGAGCTTGATGAGTGATCAAAGTTGTTCCTGAGTATCGGGATCTAATTCAATTGAAGGCCTTGATGTAGCAGGTCTTGAGATTGCTGGTACAGGTATTGGAATTTTATTTTCTTGGATAACTTTATTTAAGACAGAAATCACGTTATCCAAGGAAGCACTTGTAGGGGTGGTAGAAGCACTTGCTGTCTTAGGCCTTGGTCCGGGAGGAGTTTGAAGATTAGCCTAGGGTGAAGATTTAGGTTGTAACTCAAGAGGAGTTTCGAAAACCTTGGATCGAGAGAAATCTGAATTGGTGGTGTCAGCAACCTTAGAAGCAGAATCGGAGTCTGGGATCACTAGATTTTCTGCGGAGAATACAGCCTGATTGTTTGGTGAAATTGACTCAAGTATGTGTGTTCCTTCTGGAGAATGTTGCAAGGGATTTGTTGTTGGTTCAATCACCTGTGTTGTATGGAAGGAAGGTGGATGAGTGGCAGGAATTAATTGTAGGGACCCTGTGAATTGAATTGAATCATGTGATGTGGAATGCTTTGGGTCATTTTGTTGTCGAAAAATTGGTTGATCAAGAGCTCCAGTGGAAGAAGCTGATTGGGCAACATTAATGGGCTAGTGCAAAAGGTACACAGTTATGATTTTAAGATTTATTTTAAACTAAGAAAAATGTGTGAAAAGATAATTGTGTTACCTTAGGAAGTTTGGATCTTTGAACTAGTTGAGAGCCAGGGTTAGAATCGGCTGCATCTTCCGAATGGGAGGAGATAGCGATAGTGTCCTTGTTTGGTTTACTTTCATCAGCGCTTTCGCTTGATGATGGCAGCACTAACTGGTAAGAGTTCAGAATCAATTATGCCTTATTTTAAAGAATATATATTCAAAGAGCATTTCGAGTGTAAAAGAAAAGTTGTAAATAGAAGAGTTACCATTCGAGAGGCTCTGGTAGGAGTCCTTCTGCTCTTATGTGGTGGTGGTCGAGTGGTATCAGCTTTTCTTTTGTGAGTTCTCTTCGGGGAACTTTCAGTGACAGCCGTTCAAACGGCAATTTGTTGAATATCTTCTAAGGTACGGGTGTACCTTGAATAATAGGTAGCCCACCATTCGAAGCAAGATTTGGTGATAAATGAACTACGTTCATAGATCAAGAAGTTGAAACGGTCTCTTCGTTTTTTATTTTTTAAGAGACAAGTGTTGAAATCTTCTTGAGATGTCAAAGTAATTTGACAGAATGGTTCACTGTGTCGAGATTGTGGAGTTGGGATAGCTTGAGAAAATCCTAGTTGTCTAGCAGTTAAGTGAGGAGCATACAAGGTTATCTTGAACCTTTCCTTCCTATATTGTGGTAATCCTATTGGTATTACTTGAACAAGCAACAAGTTTGCCCAAGTTCGATTTGCAAGTTCATTTTCCTCATTTGTGTTTGGAAAGAGCAAACGATCGAGCCAGGCAGGACCGCAATTGCGGTGCAAGAAAGGAGTGAAATTGAGTTGGTCATTATCGAAATCTTTGCAGGAATGAAAAAGGGAGAAAACAGCCAAGAATTTGTCTTCATCTGACTGGGTGTTTGGAAAATTGGGTTTATAATCAGACAGTCGAAAACCCTCGATGTGTTGTTTATCGGTACTGCCACCTTCAGGTTTTGTCATAAAATTTTTAAAAATGGCATTCAGCCATAATTGAAGGAGCCAGAGTGGACCTCCTGCATTGATGATTTTGTTGTCTCGGAGGTCACAGACAAATTGACCAAGTTCTTCAAAAATGTGACCCAGAAGAAGTTTGGCCAAGTTGAGAGCTTTCCCTTCATGTAAGAGAGTAGCCAGGGGGAGGAAAAGCTTTGACATTTGCACACTTCGAGAACAGAATAGGATTGCATTTAGCCAGTAAAATAAGAAGGCTACATGTTCATTGTCCATGATTTCTGTACCATCTTCACCCATGTTATGGGCAATGAACTCACTGTAGGAAGTGCTAAAGGTAACATTGTACTGACATTGAGATTGCATGTCAGGGATACAATCTGGAGAACTTATTGGGAGGCCTGTGATGGCAGCCACATCGAGGAGGGACATTTCGATCATTCCGCAAGGAAGGTGGAAGTTGTTGGTAGTCCTATTCCAAAAATAAGTTACTGCTCTGATCATCTAAGGATGTGTAGTGAGTGAAAAATGAGACAGCCTTAGTAGTTCTTGTATTCCAAGGGCTCCCCAAGCAGCGCCCTTTGAGGGTTCAAGACGTTGGTACCAAGTTGTGAAATCGAACCCTCGAGGATTGATTTTTGGATTATTTTGGAAGGGTTTTTGGTTGATGAAGTGAGAAATGTTAAAAGCTTGGTTTATCAATAAATCTTCCCCTTCAGCATTTGGGAAGAAAGAAAGTTTTTTGTTCGCTCTTTCAAGGGTTTCAATCGGTCCAAGAAAGCAATGTGTATCTGCACCGATTGTGAAAGGGATTAGGATTCTGATATCATTGACTTGTAAATAAGGATCATCAATGATTTCATCATTGACTTGGTTAAGAATGCAAAGAGCTGGTGGAGATGGCGGTGCTATTACATGACCTTTACCTTTATCCTGAGTAGTGCATGAGAAGAGGAACCAGCCATTATCAAAGAAAAGAAAGGAGATTGGAGGTTGAGTATTTTTTGTAAAGAAGCTCTTGATGTAGAGAAGATTCCGAGAATGATGAGGTTCGAGAGATTTGAACAAAGGAGAAAGTGATAAATTTAAAGTATCACTGTAGGCGTTACTATGGAAGGAATGCGAATAAGGGTAACTTCGCGAAGAAGGTGAAGTGGTAGAAAGAGAAATCACAAGTTTCGGAAGACGTGTTGAGTGGATCAGTAGTAATGGGGAGTTTAAATGACAATTATTACTGATTTTGAAATTAACGATTTTTGGATTAAGTGCTTTGTTCTTCGATAATGTTATTGAAGGCAACCACATTAATTCAAGGGGGCAATTTGTTGATCGAAAATATTTTTGATAAGAGTTGATCGATTCAAAATGGGTCAGGTATGGTTTCTCGAGAAGATATACGCATGAATTTGAGGTTGGAAGTAATATGCGCTGATTTGGATTTCGATTGTGTTTGTTAATCGAATGGGCCTGATTGAATAGGAGATTCGATTAGAGAAATTGAGTAAGGTCTTCGATGAGTTGATCGAATAGTTATGGAAGCGGGAGAGTTAGTGGCTTTTATTACACAAGGAAGTTATGGGGAATATCTACAATCATGCGGCGGAAACAGTTACCAAGAGAAGTTGCGTTTCAAATTTGTAATTTTGTATTTAATTATAATTGATTTTAATTTAATTGTCAGTTATGTAAGATTAGCTTATAAATACTAAGAAGTGTTAGTGAATAAGGGTTGGAACTTTTACTCAGAAAAAACACTCAAGCACACTCACATCTCAGTGAATCACTGAGTCTGCAATCGAGTTAACTTTTCTGTAGGGTTCCTTCCATCTTTTTCATTCTTTTAATTTACTTTTCTGTAAATTTCACATTTCAAGTAATTTTATTATTCCAAGTGTTTTCTATTTTCATTACCCAATTTATCTTTCTGTATTTTAAATTTTTATGTCAAAGTCCTTTGATTCAATTAAAGGCATTTTAGTGTTTTTTTTTTAATTTCACTACAATTTTTTCCAATTTCAGTATATTATCTTTTTGAAAACCTCATTTATTTGTTTCCTTTTATTGCTTTACAAATTTTTCATTTACTTTTATCTTATTATTCGTCTAATCGAAGACATTTTGATGCACTTTTAGAAAACTGGTACTCGTACAGAGGAGTAAGTTTCGCTCCCAGACCACTATATATCGAACCACCATCGATTTGCTAAAAATCGACAAAACAATCTTTAATCAAAAGTGTGCGGATAGAATTTTTAGAATTTTAGTTAGTCTCGTATAAAACGAAGATAAATTCATTTGGCCTCACAAAATAGATGGTATATATAATACGAAGATTTTGATTATCTAAATTTTAAATTTTATTTTAGAGGATAAAGTGTAATTTTTCACAAATTATTTTATAGATAAAAATAAAAAATATAAAAAAAAATCATTCAAAAGTAAAAAATTATACTTTATTCTTTAAAATAAAAATTTAAAATTTAAAAAATCTAAATTCATAATATGAGAACTGGTTATCATATAGCACACAAAAAAAAAGTAATGAGACAAATGATCGTCCAGCCACAAGCAATCACAAAAAATGAAGATATTTTTTTAAAAGGCATTACATGAAATTATTTCAGTTTTTGCGAATCTATATAAAAAGAGAATGACTAATTCAACCGTATATAAAAAAGAATGAATGAGTTTGGGGGGCGGATAGTATGTGTTACGGCCTGGCCCAAATTCACGCGGGTCAACCCGACCCGAGTTCCCTCCGGCCCGGCAATGCGTCCTCCACCCGACCCGGACACGCGTCCCGTACGGCCTACACACAGCCGTGGGACAGCGTCCTTGAGGGTATGGGCCTGTCCACTCGAGGGGCCCACTACTGACATGTATATAAGGGGGAGTCTGGCTCTCCCCCCGAGGTACGTCACATTCTTACACCACCCCCCCTCCGCCTGCACATATTCTGACAAGAGCGTCGGAGTGTCTTTGCAGGTGGCACCCCCCTCTCCATACGAAGTGCTCGGGACCTCGCCCACCCTGGACCAGGAGACCACGACCAGACGACCCTCTCCACCACCCCAAACGTTGACCTCAGGGTCCTGACCTGAACCGTCCGGTAGCCGACCTACCGAACATTGGCGCCGTCTGTGGGGACAAACCGTCCATGGATTTCGTGCTGGTCCAAACTGGGACAGGCTCTGAGGTAGCGCCTCCCGTGCTCGGGGGAGGCGCCGTTGCGACGGAAACCCGGCAACAACAGAGGTCGCCCCCAAGGGATGCGACGCAAACTTACGAGAGGCGCCCCTTCGGGGGGACAGGTGACAACCACGCCAGGATAATGCAAGAACTACGCCACAGAATGCAGGACTTAGAGCGCAGGCTAGCAGAGAGAGAGCGCGACCAACGCTCCCCAGAGTGGAGCCCCACCCGTTCCCGTTCAAGGAGCCGCTCGAGGCGCACGCCCAGCCCCCAATACGAGTCGGAGAGCACTGGGGGGCGGGTACGCCCCAGAAGAAGAAGTCGGGACCCCATCATCTACGCCCGACACGAAAGACGGCGTGCGTCGAACAGGGGCGGCGAGGAGGCGCGCCGCGAGAACGACGAGTCGAGAAGAACCGCCCGAGGACCCGTCATAATAGGAGCGACTCCTTTCCACCGTTCCGTACTCGAAGTCCGACTACCGAAGCACTTCGACAAGCCGACAGACATGAAGTATGACGGAACGCAAGACCCCCTGGAACACTTGACGGCCTTTGAGGCCAGGATGAACCTAGAAGGAGTGGGAGACGAGGTCAGATGTCGCGCTTTCCCGGTCACCTTAGCGGGCCCGGCAATACGGTGGTTCAACAACCTCCCGCAAGGCTCGGTGACCCAATTCTCTGACATCAGCCACGCCTTCTTGGCTCAGTTCACGACTAGGATTGTCAAAGCCAAACACCCAATCAATTTGCTAGGGGTGACACAGAGACCCGGAGAGCCGACCAGGAAGTACCTGGACCGTTTTAATGACGAGTGCTTGGAAATTGACGGTCTGACGGACTCGGTGGCAAGTTTGTGCTTAACGAACGGGCTCTCGAATGAGGACTTCAGGAAACACCTCACCACAAAGCCCGTCTGGACAATGCAAGAGATCCAGTGTGTGGCCAAAGAATACATCAATGACGAGGAAGTCAGCCGGGTTGTGGCTGCCAATAAACGGCAGCCCGCCTACAACCAAGCCCGGCACTTTGAAGCCAGAGAAAGACCAAAGGAGCACGCCAGGGACGGCGGTCCGAGTAAACCACCCAAACCTTTCCCCCGAGTTGGGAAGTTCACCAACTACACCCCCCTCACGGCATCGATCACTGAAGTTTACCAACAGATAGCAGAAAAGGGGATACTGTCGAAGCCCCGACCACTGAAGGACAGGACGGGAGGAAACAAGAACCTCTACTGCGAGTATCACAAGGGTTACGGACACAAGACCCAAGACTGCTTTGACCTAAAGGACGCCCTCGAGCAAGCTATCAGGGACGGCAAACTCGCCGACTTCTCCCACCTTATAAGGGAACCAAAGAGACGCAACCGGGACCACGACAGCGAAGACAGATCTCGACCAACGAGGCGACGACAAGAACCAGAGGGTGACAACCACGGTCTCACGGTGGTAAACGTGGTGACGGCCAGGAATACCGCCTCGAGGTCGAAATCGGCGCAGAAGAAAGATGCCAAGGAACTAGCGGTCTCCACCTCACCCGTTAGAAGTCTTAAGGGTCTCCCACCTATCTCTTTCGGCCCGGAGGACCAATGGTTCGACGAGGTGCCGGAAAGTCCGCCCATGGTCATCACGGCTAGGGTCGGAACTGGCCTCGTCAAACGAATCCTGGTAGACACGGGGGCAGACTCAAATATCATGTTCCGAAACGTTTTCGATGCCCTGGGATTGAGAGATTGCGACCTGACGACCCACCAGCACGGTGTGGTAGGGTTAGGAGACCACTTCATCAAGCCGGACGGAATCATCACACTCCCGACCTCTGTGGGACAAGGGCAAAGACGGAGAACAGTCATGGCAGACTTTGTAATACTACGAGATTCGACGGCTTATAACATCATCCTGGGGAGAAAGACCATTAACGACCTGGGGGCAGCTATCAGTACGAAACTACTGGTGATGAAGTTCATCACCGATGACGGATCCGTGGGATCCCTCAGGGGCGACTTGGAAACGGCGGTCGCTTGCGACCATGCCAGCCTTGAGGAGAAAAATGTCACAGGAAAGGGCGGAAGAGGTGGCCAAGCAAACAGCCAGCCTCCTAGAAGCGGGATTCATCCTGGAACTGGCTACTCGACTTGGTTGTCGAATGTAGTTCTGGTTAAAAAACACAATGGGAGATGGAGAATGTGTGTGGACTACTCTGACCTCAACAAGGCCTGTCCCAAGGACTGCTACCCCCTGCCTAATATTGATGCACTCGTCGACGCAGCGGCAGGGTACAAGTATCTAAGCTTCATGGATGCCTACTCAGGATACAATCAGATACCGATGCACCGACCCGACGAGGAAAAAACGGCGTTCATAACGCCAGGGGGCATCTATTGTTACAAGGTAATGCCGTTTGGTCTAAAAAATGCTGGGGCCACATACCAAAGGTTGATGAATAAGATATTCAGCGAACTCATGGGCAAAACAGTAGAAGTCTATGTGGATGACATACTCGCAAAGACCGCACGACCCGACGATCTCCTGAGCGACCTTAACGGCGTTTTCTCGTCCCTCCGGCAACACGGCATGAGGCTTAATCCGCTCAAATGCGCGTTCGCCATGGAGGCCGGAAAGTTCCTGGGCTTCATGATCACTCAAAGAGGAGTGGAAGCCAATCCCGAAAAGTGCCAAGCGGTCCTTCAGATGAAGAGTCCGGGTTGCATCAAAGACGTCCAGAGACTTGCCAGAAGATTGACAGCTTTATCCCGTTTCCTCGGCGCATCGGCAGCAAGAGCTCTACCCTTCTTAAATTTAATAAGAAAGGGAATGACGTTCGAATGGACCCCAGCGTGCGAGGAGGCATTCAACCACTTCAAGGAAATCTTGGCGGCACCACCAGTTCTCGGGAAACCCAGAGCCGGAGAACCGCTCTACCTCTACCTGTCAGTAACTGAGGAAGCGCTTGCCGCGGTCCTCGTTACAGAAGAAGCAAAGACACAACAGCCCGTTTACTTCGTGAGCAGGGCGCTCCAGGGACCAGAGCTGAGGTACAGCAAACTGGAAAGACTGGCGCTGGCACTCCTAGTGTCCTCCCGAAGGTTAAGACAATACTTCCAGAGTCACCGTATAGTCGTGAGGACGGATCAGGCGATTCGACAAATACTGCAAAAACCTGACTTGGCTGGTAGGATGATGACCTGGGCCATCGAGCTCTCACAATACGACCTACAGTATGAGCCCCGACATGCAATCAAGGCCCAGGCAATGGCAGACTTTTTGGTAGAGGTAACAGGGGACCCTCCCGAAGAAACGGGCACACGGTGGAGGCTTCATGTAGACGGAGCCTCCAACCAAACGTCCGGAGGAGCAGGGGTCATCTTGGAAAGCCCAGCAGGGGTCATCTATGAGCAATCGACCAAGTTCGAGTTCCCAGTGTCGAACAACCAAGCAGAATATGAGGCTCTCCTGGGCGGACTAATGCTTGAAGTGTTTGCACCCCGACCAAACGGACTACGTGCTTAGAGAAGTCAATGAGGGGTGTTGCAGACACCACATCGGGGGCAAAGCCCTAGCAAGGAAGCTCATCCGAGCAGGATACTACTGGCCGACAATGATGAAGGACTCAAAGGAATTCGTCAGAAAATGCACAAAGTGTCAACAAAACGCCAACTTCCACAAGGCGCCAGCCTCCGAGCTAAGCTCGCGAACGACTACACGACCTTTTGCACAATGGGAATCGACCTCCTGGGACCTTTCCCGGTCGGCCCAGGACAAGTCAAATACCTCATTGTCGCCATTGACTACTATACCAAATGGGTGGAGGCTGAACCACTAGCCACGATATCGTCCTCCAACTGCCGGAAGTTCATGTGGAGGCAGGTGATAACCCGTTTCGGTATCCTGGAGGTCGTTATCTCAGACAACGGGACCCAGTTCACCGACAAGAAGTTCATGGAATTCCTCTCTGGCCTAGGGATAAAGCAAAAGTTCTCCTCAATAGAACATCCCCAAACAAACGGGCAGGTAGAGGCCGCAAACAAAGTCGTCCTTCTTGGTCTAAAGAAGTGCCTAGACAGTAAGAAAGGAAACTGGGCTGATGAACTCTCCTCCGTCTTATGGTCTTACCAGACAACCGAGCAAAGCGCTACGGGGGAAACTCCCTTTCGCCTAACATACGGGGTCGATGCGGTGATACCAGTCGAAATCGGCGAACCAAGCCCCCGACTACTACTCGCGGGCATGAGCGAAGCGGTCGAGAAAGACCTGATTGAAGAAACAAGGGAGATGACTCACCTAACAAAAACGGCGCTGAAACAAAGAATAGCTCTGCGTTACAACGCAAAAGTCCTCAAGCGAGACTTCGAGGAAAGGGACCTGGTCCTGCGACGCAACGACATCGGCGTCCCGACCCCAGGGAAAGGTAAGCTGGCGGTAAATTGGGAAGGTCCCTACAGGGTAAGGGAGGTACTCGGCAAAGGCGCTTACAAACTCGAAAGACTCGACGGCAAGGAAATACCCAGAACATGGAACGCAGGTAACCTAAAGAGGTTCTACTCTTGACCCACCGGCTCACCGACCAGGGAGCCTAGCCAGATAGTTGATATTTGCCCTATCCACATGTTAATTCATCTTGTTTACTTACTTTGTCAAATACTTGCCCAGCTGACGATTAATTTTCACTTGTTCAAATTTTTTACTTGTTAAAATTTTCTTACTTCACATCTGTTTCACACGACTAATACCTAAAACGGCACCCCGGGATTGATCACCCCGGGAGCCAGACGGGTCATAAGCCTTAACCAATTCGACGACGACGCGACCAAATCGGTCCGAACCGTTGCCAAACGTGAAAACGGCGAAACGGGCACAAGAAATAAGCCCGCCCAGAATAAACGGTAAGACGATAACGGCAACACGAAAAGACAACGAAACGAACGTAAATCACAAAGCAACCAAATGAGGATAACTTATAGTGTGTCAAAATATGGAACGGGTAAGCAAATTGTTCAAAACAAACAAAACGACAAATACACAAAGTTACAAGGGATCACTTCCTCGACATATCTACAACCTTGCCATCTTGAATCATTTTGAAGACCCCAATAGCAGAGGTGTCGAAGTCGGGAGCCACAATCTTCATTTGAGCCTTCAAGGCATCCTCAGTCATAGTAATTGCATTCTTCCCCTGATCCTTGGTCGCCTTCAGCTTCTTTTTGAGCCCCTCAACTTCCGACCTAGCGACCTCAGCCAACGAGACAGCTTCGTCACGCGCTTTCTCCAAGGTCGCCACACGGCCCTGGGCAGAGTTCAACTGGCCCTCCAAGGTCATCTCCCTCTCGATTAGGCGGGCCACCGACTCGTCCGAAACTTTCAACTTCTCGGCAGCGGACGCCGCCTTCTCCTCCGAAACCTTGAGCTTCTCCGTCATTTCGGACAACTGACCTTGGAGCTGCTCAACTTGGACTTGGAAATCATTATTGGCTTTAACGGAGGACTCGAGCTTCCTCCGGAGAGCTTGCATCCCCGACAACTCGAACTCAGCCTTTCGGGCTATTACGGCTCCCCGGAGCAAAGTCCGATACATCTATCTAGCCTGCCCAGCCAGTTCAGTGCCAAGGAAATGTTCCTCCGTCCCGGGGATCAATTGGGAATCTATAAACCTGGTTGCATCAAAATTCCTCTCCATGATACTAAGGGCCCCCTCCGGGCTGGCTGACGACCTCCGCCTCTTGGGGGTGTGAATAAGCTCCACGTCATCATCTTCTTGGTGAGAGGCGGTTGAGTGCCCGCCAGTTGCCTTCTCGGCAACAGGGGAACCCTGATCCACGATAGGCCTTTTCCCCGCCTTAACGGCCTCCCGAGAAGAAGCCTCGCCCTGACCTTCAACCCCCACGGCCGGACCCTCTGACTTCCCGATCTGATCCTCCCCCTCTCCAGCATTCTTCTCCGTTTTCTCGTCGTCACTTTCCTCAAAAAAGGTCTTCATCAAGTTTTCAAGTCCGACCACAGTGGCAGACATTTCCACTACAACAAACAACAAACGCGTTAGTTGTCAAAATGGATAAACGAAACAACAGTAAACGCAAAGACAAGCAAACAAGACAACTCACGGATATAGCTCCTGCCGGCCTCCCGTTCACCCATAAGAAGATGAGGGTTCACGGGGTTCTTTTCAAAAATAGCAAAAAGAACGTCAGCTATTTGTTTATCTACAGGCGACAACCTCTTGTACGTCACCTTGATGAAGGAGTTCGACCCCGCCCCGAAACTCCAGTACGTCGGGATAAGGCGCTCCCCCTCTAACGACAACCAAAAGGGGTGACGACCTTTGACGGGGCGAACTTTGAAATACTTGTCTTTGAAGCCGTGGTAGGAGTCCTCAAAGAGGCCAAATATCTTCCTACCCTGGGCAGAACGGAAAGAGAGAAACCCCTTCCTCGCCTTCCCCTGCTTGGAAGGGTTGGTAAGGGTAAAGAAAAAGAGAAAGACGTCTACTGATACCGGCAACTCCAGGTACTCGCAAACCATCTCGAAACAGCGGATCGAAGCCCAACTGTTCGGATGGAGCTGAGAAGGGGAAACGGATATCTGGTTGAGGAGCGCCATTTGGAAATCCGAGAACGGTATCCGTACGCCGACTTGTGTGAACATGGATTTGTAAAACCAAATCCAATCGGGGACCCGAGGAGAATGGAAGTTGAGCTCATAAATACGCTCGCGGGGGGCAGGAACGGAGACCTCATAGTTGGCTTCCTCGTCCGTCCCACCGCACAAGTGGCCGGCTTGCCGGAACTCGGTCAACTCTTCCAAACTCATTTGGTTGGGCGACTCCTTTATGTCGTCAGTCACCCAAGCATACGGGTCGTAAGCCGCACCAGATCCAGAGGACCGGGAGACAACGCGAGGCATACCTACAGCGGGGTACCACTCCGTTAGTCTATGAGGTCGGGAGCCCGAAAAAACTCAGAAACTACGCCTTTTCAACTCAATCGTGACCAAACACGGCTAAAAACTACGCCTACCACATAAACCACTCAAAAACCTATCCTAGAATGGTACCCCTCCCCTAACTCACCTACCCCAACATTGAAAAACCTTTCGGCAAAAATAAACTAGCCATGCAACAAACGCAAACAGCAATCGCACAGCAGCAGGGCATAGCACAGATACCAAAGGATAGAGACCAAAAAATTACCTGGAATGATGAAGGAAACTTGGACTGAAAGTTGAAGCAGGAGGGAGTTCACACTGGAAGCTTTGGATGTTAGGGAGAGAAGGAGTTGGAAATAGTAAGAGTGGGAGATGGATAGGGAAAAAACTGTTTAAAAACCACCACCAGAAGCGCGAAAGGAAGCAGGAGCAAGATAGTCTTTGCGCGCGGGTTTTTTCAAATCATTATGAGCATTAAATGCCCAGTGCGAAGAACGAAACGGCAAACGGATGCCACATCAAACCAAGAGACACGCGCGCAAGAGACGCGTCTCTCCCACGGTCAGCCGACCCGACGACAACGCATGAACGAAGACATCACGCGCCACCAATGGTCTTCGCGGCCATCGCTGATGCGTCGGGGGCATTGTTACGGCCTGGCCCAAATTCACGCGGGTCAACCCGACCCGAGTTCCCTCCGGCCCGGCAATGCGTCCTCCACCCGACCCGGACACGCGTCCCGTACGGCCTACACACAGTCGTGGGACAGCGTCCTTGAGGGTATGGGCCTGTCCACTCGAGGGGCCCACTACTGACATGTATATAAGGGGGAGTCTGGCTCTCCCCCCGAGGTACGTCACATTCTTACACCACCCCCCCTCCGCCTGCACATATTCTGACAAGGGCGGCGGAGTGTCTTTGCAGGTGACACCCCCCTCTCCATACGAAGTGCTCGGGACCTCGCCCACCCTGGACCAGGAGACCACGACCAGACGAGCCTCTCCACCACCCCAAACGTTGACCTCAGGGTCCTGACCTGAACCGTCCGGTAGCCGACCTACCGAACAGTATGGAAGTGGATTTTTTACCCGTGTTATATTTTTTTGGGACTAGTTTCTTAAATGGGTTTAGAGAAGAACTTATACTTCACATAATGTAGCCATAATAAAATAAATTCTAATTTAAAAAAAACAACAATAAAAAAAAAAAGAATAGACCCAACCCAGTTCCAATTTTAAAACCAACTCTTAAGTACTAGTAAAGAAAACCAACTCCAAAATACATCTAGTGTTTTTGTACATGACCCTAGTAAAGAAAACCAACTCTTTAATTGGCTAAGAGCATATTCTTAAATGATGTTTAAATTCGCAATGAATTAATTTTATTGTATTAAAAAATAATGTAAAAAAAACAACTCTTTAATTAAAATTTGATTAATCTTTGTGATTTTGTATTTAGTTTTAAGTAATTTATTTGAGTTTTTATATTTTTTATTATAAATTTTATCATTTTTATCTTATACAAATTAATTTATCATAACTTTTCATATGTTGAATTTTTTAATATTTAAATTATATTCCTTATGTGTTTAATTTAATTTCTAATTTGAGAGATTAAGTGATGAAATAACATCAACAGATATTGTTGTGTGTCTATTTCTTCACCTTTTTGACGTATCTCCTTTTTTATAGGGATCGTAAGTAATTATATATAATGATAATTATGCATAAAGAGTAGATATAATTTATATCCTACCTTCTCTTATTAAAATTTTTATTATCTATCTTGAAATAAAAAAAAATATATTATAAATTACTTTGAACTAATAAATATGTCATCGTTATGAATAATGGTAAAATTTAAAAAAGAATTATAATTATTCGATGGTTACTTCATTTAGTTTAATATATTAGTTCTTTTAGTTAAATATTACCTTGAATTTGTGTTGGACAAATTTATATGCTTATTACAATAGTTAACTCCTTAGATTAAGATAAAAAAAATAGATAGAAAATTAGGTAAAAAAATTAGTATTTTGAAAGAATTTGAAGAAGAATATTGGATAACTTTTTATTGTGTTTGTTTCTATTATTTTATATTTCACTTTTTTTTGTTTGAGATTTTTTAATATTGTTCCTTTAATT
>NC_029791.2:13849217-13850808 GCF_000816755.2 Arachis ipaensis | reverse complement strand
AATAAAATAATAATATTATAGCACATTATTATAATAAATTGTGTGATGTGCCTCTATATTTTAGTGGGTTAATACTCAAATTCGTCCCTGAAAGATTACGCGATTTTCATCTTCGTTCCCGAATGATTTTTTTAATCAAATTAGTCCCTGAAAGATAAACTGTTAGTCAAATTAGTCCTTCCGTAAGTTGGATGATGACGTGTCACTTGACATGTAAAAAAGTTTTTTATTAGTCAAAATAGTTCTTGAAAGTCCAGACGTAAGCCATTTTCATTTCTCAAATTTTAAAAATTAGTCAAACTAGTCCTTATATTTTTTTTATACTACTAATTTTAATATTATTTTTTAAACCTTAATAAATAAAATTCTCTTTACATAAAATAATAAAAATTTTTATAAAGTTATTTTGTCATTTGTATTTTAAAATTTTATATTTTCAAATTGTAATTTTTTATGTGAATTTTTTTTTATCTAAATTAATTAGTTTATCAAATTATTGTTGATTATATATTTAAAAATTTAATATTTTAAATTTTACTAAATAATATAGTAATTATTTTAAATTTTAAATCTTTTACATTTTTTAAAATTATAATTTTTATTATTATTTAATTTATATAGTAAAACTCAATAATTGAAAAACTGGTTTATCACTACCAGTTTATATAGGAATTGAAGCAAATTTTGTGAATCTTCTTAAATTTTGACTCTAAGTATTACTACTATTACATCCTATATGTAAGTAATACCGTAATGGAAAAAAAAAAGATGTAGTAGAAAAAAAGAATGGTATAACTTTGTTTAGGTTAACATACATAAATTTTGATTTTGAGCACATAACTTTGTTTAGGTTAATAAATACATACATTTCAATTTTGAGTATATATATATTCCAGCAAAATGATGTAAGAAAAAGATTTTAGAATAGAAAAGAATAAGAGATATTTTGAGAAGAATTAAAGGAGAGAGATAATTTTATTGAAAAAAATTTTAAGAAGAAAAGATACAATTACTAATGTTTTGTTTGTCAATTACATTTCTATTAAAATTAGTAGTATCAAAAAATATTTCAAATTTAATATTATGAAAAAAAAATAAAAAAAATTATATAAGGACTAGTTTGACTAATTTTTAAAATTTGAGGGATGAAAATGACTTACATCTGAACTTTTAAGGACTATTTTGACTAATAAAAACCTTTTTACATGTCAAGTGACACGTATCACTTGACCTGCCACGTGGCGTGTCACGTCATCATGCCACGTGGTACTTAACGTGACACGTCATCATCCAACTAACGGAAGGACTAATTTGACTAATAGTTTATCTTTCAGGGACTAATTTAATTAAAAAAAATCATTCGGGAATGAAAATGAAAATCACGTGATCTTTCAGAAACGAATTTGAGCATTAACCCATATTTTAGTATAGGTGAGTTTTACATTGTTATAAGATTTTTTACTTTTAAAAAAACACAAAACGTCATCTATGTTTTGTGTGTAAAAAATATTTTTTAATTATTTAAATACAAAATAGTGCCAACGTTTTGATTAAAAAATATTAATTTTTTTTTTCACAAAACGATAGTGCC
>NC_029791.2:13841895-13849158 GCF_000816755.2 Arachis ipaensis | reverse complement strand
AACTAATAACACTGTATTCTTTTTAAATAAAATTTATTATGATCCTTATTAATAATTTTAGCATATTTTGTCTTTTTTAGAGATTTTAATTATTTTTTTTAATTCTCCCATAAATAAACAGTTAAAATAATTATGAATAAAAATAATTCAATCAATTCTTTTATTTTTATCATTTATAATTTTATTTTAAATCAAATTAGAAACATATAGATCTAAAAGATTTTTACAAATATTTAACTCTATCATTTGATGATTCCTTCTTCATTATTTTCAATTTTCTTAATAAAACGTCATTGATGTTTTCTATTTTCGGATTTTAAAAGAAAATTATAGAATGAAAACGGCATTGCCATTTTGTGGATGAAATTTTTTTTAGTATTTTTTTAATCAAAATTTTAAATTTAAATTAGATTGGATGAGAGTTTAACTTAAATCGATTTAAATTTACTTCGACTGCTTAGAACCTTAGATTGATTAAGAATTTATCAAAATTTATTGGACCCAAATAGAGTATGCCTCTTTTCTCCTTAGCAAAATTCTATCATCCCTCTTTTCCTTTGACGGTTTTAATTTGACCCCTATTCTCCAGACCAACCAAACCCCATCTTTTCCCTTCATTTAATAGTTATATAATTAACCCCTCCCTCTTAAATTTTATGAATTATCATATAAAAATATTTTATACAAATATTTAATTTTGTATTATAATTGACTTAATAATTCATTTTTTCTTTTCTTCTCTTACAGTGTTACCTCTTCTTCTCTCATAGTTTCCAGACATACTTTTTAAAATTGTACCTTTCAAATCATCTATAAATAGTGTTTATAAAATGTACTTCAACAAAAATTAAATGAATCACAATGAAATAAATTGTGCATTACTTTTACTATTAAATTGCATTAGAGTGCAAGATATAATATGCATTACAAGAGTTAAATATTTTTTAAGCAGTAAATTTAAAAGTTAATTTTTTTATTATTAATATAACAATGAGTCTCACATAAAAAGTATAATAATAATAAAAATCTAATTCATTATTTTTTTTTTACTAGCTTCCCAAACACCGAAGTGAGCAAGGTTCCAAGCAACAAGACCCGAGAAGACCCAACCCAGAAAGGTGAAGATGGCACAGACGTGGAATTTGGAAATATAAAACAAGGGTGAGAATGTCAACAACACAAGAAGACCCGCAGCATAATACCACATGAAAACGTCTTTTACTTATGCAGTATAAGGACGACAACTTCAAAACCGAAGAGAAAGCATCAGAAGCTAAAAGATGATCACCATCAAAACAACAAGACCAACTCGGTAGCACTGTAAACATCAATAGCAAACAGGGTTAAAAAATAAAATAAAAGAAAAATGCTAAGTCTTGTAAACTTTAAGTTCTTGGTCTTTGTTATGTAATTTGGTTTTTCTGTTAATTGTTGTTTGAATTTAATATAATCCCCCACCTAAGTAAATTTGCAATCATTTTTATTTTCTTATAGGTTCTAATAATATATTAATGATTTTATTATTAATTTTTATTTTATATTTTTATGAATAAGTGAATAAGTGTTTACTATTTGGCAGTACTTGATACCTTGTACAAGATGCATTCTTGCAATGACGAGTATGTTCGTCCTCGAAATACATTTGGTGGTTCTTCTCACCATTTGGACTTGTCTTCATTTGTTCCATCAATTCTATGACTGTTTGAATATAATATCAAAAGCTTTCACACACTATTAGTTTCTTCGTAAAAGTTTAACTCTAGGGCGTGGATATTATTTCTTGATAGGGACAAACTGGCCTTCAAACAGAATGATGGTGCCATTTCCTTGTTTTTTCTGTTTATACCGTACTATTGCATTCTCTTGTGTGTCGATGTTCAACTTTCTAAATTGCTTTGTTGTAGAATCTACATCAGAGATATCTGCAATGCGAAAATTTCTTGGTGAGAATATACCTAATGATTTCTCCAATGGCAATTGGTAATTTTCAAGGGCACAACTATGGTGTTGTATAACACTTCTCACTTTTGAGATGAACTCGTCAGAGCTCTTAGAACTGGATGCATAAGGAAGTCTTTCTACTTCATTTAGATTAGTTGTAGCACAACAACTTCTTAACTTTGAGATAAACTTGTCATATTCAAAGTCATGTTCAGAACTGTTAGAACTGGATGCATAAGAAAGCCTTTCTACTTCATTTAGACTAGTTGTGACAGAACAACTTCTCACCTTTGAGATGAACTCGTCATATTCAAGGTTGTTAGAACTGGGTGGATAAAGAAATCTTTCTACTTCATTTAGATTAGTTGTGGCATAAGAACTCTCGGTTTCACTTTTCATTTTGTAAGACAAATAATTATAATGTACTCCAATCTTATTCATGCCACTAGTATTTGGATGTTTAGAGGTAGAATATTTTCTTTCCTCATCCCCAGTGGTTGTTTGACCATCTTTTTGTTTTGTCATCTTCAAAGCCGCAATTAGCAATGGACTTATCTCATGAGAAGTGCTTTTTGGAGAAAATATACTCGACGCTTTGGTATCTTCATTTGATAGCTCATGATTGTATGATACCTGATTAATGAAACTATATGAATCATAATAAAATGCATTAATGTTAGAATTTTGATTATAAAGTGATCCAAGAACACTAATCTTATTTGTTGCAATCCTTTTGCTATATCTCCTCCTCTTAGCCTGTTTTTCCTTTTTTTATCTCAATGAAATTGTCTTTTGACCATGTGTTCTGAACTTGTTCGTCTTTTCTGTTCGTCTTTTTTATTGGTTGCGCTTCAGGAGGATTGCTTTGTGATTGCGCTTTTTTCGGCAACATCATATTATTATATGATGCATTTTTATCTCCTTTGTTACAACTTGTTGTCACTTCTGCTGTTGGAGTACATACTTTGTGTGTTAATGTATTTTTCCTTATATACTTCCTCTTGACAAGTTGACCTTCTTCTGATTTTTTCCTTTTCTCTTGATGACTTTAATGCCTCTTTCAAGGAAGTAACTATACCGTAAAGAAGACTCATATTTATGTTGTCTCCAATTTCACTGTCTTTATCTAGTTGTGTGATTACATTTTCTGTGCCAGCAAATCTGTCAAATAAAGTCCTTTTACAAGACTCTTTTTTAGATTCTAGCATTAAGTCTTTAATTAGACCAGTTGAGTTTTCTTTGAGCTGAACATTCTCCTCTGTTTTGGTTGTGGAGTTAGCTCATGGTCATGGTTATTTTTTTAGATGCCATCTATTTTTATTGGTGTATAAACAGTATCAAATTTTACGACAAAATTATTTTTTTCCATATCATTGAGAATGATAAAATTTTTGAACAACCAACGAAAGATGTACCTGTGGGTGGCAAAAGATGATAAAGAAACATGTATAAAGTATCTAGTAATGCAAATGAAGTATTCACCATTGAATCTAATAGAATAAACACTAATAAACTACTAAATAATCTATCTAGTTGGATCATATCATTGTTAGTTTTCATTGTGTGATAATGCAACTTGTGTCTTTGGCAAACACGTTAAAAGAGAAGAAGCACATTTAAATTTTTTGAAAGCGTCAATTTTTGGTTTGACAAATTTTTTATTCATGAACACAGAAGTGATTTTGTATTCAAAATGACAGTTTACAAGAAGCCACAATTTTGAGCTTCTACGTTGTTTTTAGCTAAAATTTATATTTTGTTAGTTTTAATTAAAAATATATTTTGTCAATTTTTATATATTATTTTTATTTTAGTGTATAAATATTAATTTTATTATAGAATTAATTAATAAGATCTATTCAATTATCTAAATTAAAATGATAAGATAATATACAAAAATTATTTAAGTTGATATCTATTTTGGTAATTTTGTATTAAAAGTTATTTTTAGTATAATCAAAACAATATTTATTTTACTATAATCCATTTTAATATAAAGATTGTCAAACATAAATCGCTTTAACACGATCAATTTTATGTAATCTCCCATTTGTAAACTGTAATTCAAACACACACTAAATTTAATAGGACCAATTGATATGTAAATCAACTAAAAAAAAAAAGGATTCATTAATCCATTGCCTCATTGGTTGCATTCAAATGAGCTGATGCTACATTTTCTTTACACAAACTTTACTGTTTTCAGCAACAATATTTCTTATTCTACCTTCAGTCACCGACCCATTGCAGACATTTTGTTTTGTTTTTTTTTTTTTTTTTTCATAAAATCTGTGAATTTAAAACATGCAACTACTCCATCACCATGGCTGGATATTTGGGATTGATCTTTCTGTTCTTGTGTGTAGATTGATCTTTCTTATTTTTCATTTCTCCAATATCCATTCTTAATTCCTCAATTTGATTCAAAATCACCAACAAAACAAGGAAGAAAAAAATTGACTATCCTAAACAAAGCTCAATCCTCTTGTTACTTCTTTTTTCTAAATGAACAAACATAAAAATTAAACTAAATAAAAACAAATGATTCAATGAAAGAATAATCTAGTTCATATAAAAAAAACACATACTCAACCTTGAGAGAAAAAAAGTGTATTCATGGGTGAAAATGAAAAAAAAAATGACTGATTATTGTTTCCCTTGGAACTTCTGTTTCATCGTCTGCTTCTTCTATTTTACCAACCAGTTAACCAAAAGCTAATTAGAAAAAGGAGGAGAGATTCATGCTAAGGGTATAAAAATCCCAACAAATTGAATTTACCTCGTGATAAAAAAAGAAGTGATGGAAGTCTATTGACCTCTTCCGTGCAAGTTGTTTGTTTGTAGTTTGTGACACTTTGCAAATTTGAGGATTGAATTTAAAGAGTTGGGTGAGAATCAATCAGTTAGGGTTTGTTTGGTTTTGCGAAAAATAAAAAGAAAAAACGAAATGAAATGAAAAGAAATTAAGAGAAAAATGATCATTTTTTATTTTTCAGTTGAAATAAAAGTAAAAAAGAAAAGTGAAAAAAAAGTATATGGAATCCATTAAATTTTTTTACCTCCAATTTTGGATAAAAAAAATACTAATTTATCCTATTTTAATATTATTTTTAATATGTTTTAAAATATATAAGAATAAAATTATCATTTTATAATATTATATATTATTATTTTATTTTTCTTTTATCTAAATATATCTAAAAAAATTCACTTAACTTCTTTTCTTCTTCCTCTTCTTTCCTCTATTTTCTTTTTCCATATTTCTTTCTTTTTACCCAAATTAAAAAAAGGTCAAGAAAATTTCACGTAGCTTTCAACGAGATTTTGGAAGTGTACTAATTCAATCGTAGAACGTATTTGCTGTGAATATCAAGTCTTCCTCCATTTTTAATAGTGCCACTCACATTTCTGTTTAATATTATATCATATTTTTTTTTTTGCAATCCACTAGCTAATTCAATCCTACAATGTAATTGCTGTTATACGTTAATGCCAAGTTTCTCTAAAATTTGCTAGAATTGGCAACTCAAATTGCAGGTTCAAAAAAAATTAGTGAGAATTATTGAGTTAAATATTTTATTTATTTATTTAAATAAAATTAAGGTGCAATTTATCTCCACTTTTACAACCAATCAAAGATACCTGTACCTAATAGTATAGGCACAACTTATAAATTTACATAATAGAGTCAATTTTTTTTCGTGAAATCTTAGTCTCCGATAAAAAATAATAATTTCATTTTTTGGGAAAAATACACAAAAGAATAACATCTGCCTAGTTTGATAAGGTGCTAATTTGAATATAAAACAATTTGTCTTTAACTCCAAGTGTGGTCCGACAAAAGAACAATTTCCACCACCTCTTCTTTATTCTAAATTCTTTTTTTTTTAGAATAATACCTAAAGAATAAAAATAATATTTTACATTTTTAAATTTTAATACATCATCAAATCATTTTAATGCTAACAAATTCTATGAAAGATAAAGAGACATGTGTTTAGGTAACTATATTTTGGCTAATAAAATTATGAGATACAAAATATTTTTGTACGTCAGAACACGAGATAATGTAATAATAATATTTATGTTTTGTTTAAATAATTATGTTATGTGTGGTAGTAAATTTTGTGTATAATCATATGCATGGAATTAGTGAATATTCATTTGTATATATATTTATTTAATTTCACTATTTGAATAAGCACTCATGAAAAATCACTAGTTAGTTGATCAACATAGAAATATCACTACTTAGTACTTACCAGTTACCAGTAGTGCACCCCAACCCTGAAAGCATTATATTGACTATTGAGGCATAGTGAAGCCAGTTGTTTTCACCATCAATCCAATTGCATTGATGGTTTCTTGAAGAATACTTTGCTTAATTTTTATTAAAAAAAAGACTTGATCCCTGAATTTTTTATCTGCGAATATTTAAATTTTTGAAGATTTTAAAATATATTTAAATTTATGACTTCTTTAAAATATGGACAAATTGATCCCTACATTTGATTTGTTTCATTTTAAAAATTATCTCACGCGTGCATCTATATCAACTAGATCAATAGAATAGGTGTCACCTTTGATTATGTTATTGAGTCTGACAAATTCCAAATGAGCATGAGAGAAGTCCAATAAAAAATTTATTTATCTTTAAATAAAAAAATCAAAAATCTATTTATCTTTTTCTCTCCTTTATTTATTTCTTTCTGAAATCACTAGGATGTAATACTACTAGTCCAATAGCATATGGAATAGAATAGGTCTTCTTAAAGGAAAATGCAATGAACGACAAATTTGCAAGTTTGTGTAAATGGTGATTGTGAAATGCCTGTTTCTACTTGCAAAGATGGGAAACCCTTTATAATTAGGGGGATTCGGTGCTATATGTGTGTATTATGGCTCAGCAGTCACTACTATTTCTACCACTATTAGCAATTCTCACCAATAAGCCAGCAGTCCAGCACGCACTATTATAATTCTCATCAAATTATATAACTCACTATAGCAATCTTCTATTAACACGCAATACATACAAGCCAAAAGCCCAAAACTAAAAAGCAATTTTTTTTTATTAGGTCTGAGGTCTCAAAAGTAATGTTAATTTGAGGGTAATTCATATGAATAAATAGTTTAACGTTGAAAATAACAAATGTCCTAAATATAAATAAGTTATACGCTTTATCTTAAATTTTTATATGAATTAATTAACTTGTTTTGATTTGAATTATTTACATATAAATTCAATTAACTAGAGTCGAATTAGCATGCAATACAGTAAATTGATTAGATTTACTAGTATACAACACTATCTGATTATAG
>NC_029791.2:13840987-13841525 GCF_000816755.2 Arachis ipaensis | reverse complement strand
AATTTGAATTTTTTAAAATTAAAAATAATTATAAGAGAGAGAGAGAGTAGTGGTTGATATGAAATGTATAAATAGAAAATGGTTTCATATGAGTCTAAATAAGACATTCAACTTCTGCCCTTGTTCTGTCTCCTGCACAACCTTGTACACACAACACAGAAAACCAATATGATAATATCTCTATGTAATTTTTACATACCATAAATAAAATGAGTGGATGTAAATATGCATTGAGCACACATTAATATGTAAATATTTCTCAAAGAAGTGATGTTTTTAAAACTGAATATTTTCACCTCATTACTTGTCCTTCCTTCTAGTTGGATGTTTTTTTTTGCTTTGTTTGTAATCACTCCATTAACTTCAGTAAATGATATCGTTTTGTCCAATTTTCCTCTTCCACTGTTATTCTTATAAAAAAGAATGAGCATAAATTGTTACAGCTAAAGCTAAATTGTTCTTTTTCATTTCTTTATCTTTTAAAAAAAAATGTAATACTAAAAAAGAAGTAAAAAAATATTTTCAAGAGTATAGGAAC
>NC_029791.2:13839250-13840878 GCF_000816755.2 Arachis ipaensis | reverse complement strand
CTAGAATATTGAAAAAAAATTATAAAAAGAAAAAAAGTAATAAAATTTATCATAGAAACAATGAAGGATAGGAATAGTGAAAAATAAAATTTATCAATTAATGGTTTAACAAAAGAAGTAAACATAGAAATTAAAATTTTTAGTTTTATGTAAATTTGGGTTAGATCAAAACCATATTTAAGTTTGAAAAGAAAAAAATAGCCAAACAAAAAAAAAGTTGAAAAATTAAACGTATGTTTGATTCTTCAAAATCTCAAACGCACACAGAGTGATTTTGGAAAGAGAGATATAGTAGCCAAATCTTAAAATGGTCTCTGAAATTGGCGTCATGCACTAAAATCGTCATTGAAATTTCAATTGCATTAATTACGCCTTTAAAATTGACAAAAACGTATCATGTTGGTCCTTGACCAATTTTTCATTAACGACGTGAAGACATGGCTTGATGGCGTGGGTTGTTAATGACACGTGTCACTCTGTGGTTTGACCACGTATAATGATATGATTATATGGTGACTAGTGACACGTGGCATGTTGATGTAGATGATTGTATCATGTGTCACAATGCTATTTGACCACGTGTCCATTTGTGTCACGTGTCGCAACAGTATTCATCCACGTGTCGTCCATTATGTCATCATTGTAGATGCACCAAATTAGTCTTTCACTTTGCATTAAATGATTTATTTTAGTCACTGAAATTAAATGTCGTACACCAAACTAGTCCGTTCACTATTTTTTCTTATTTTTTTAAATTTAAATTTTTTAATATCTTAAATGCACTAATTTCAATTCTATTTTTTCATATGGCATTTAAATACAAGTGTTTTCATAAAAAAATTTACGATTTTAATTTTAATTATATAATTTTTTATATAATTTAACATTGGTAAATTTTGTAATATATAAGAATATTATAAAAAAAGAATTATATGATTGATTAGACACATTTTTCATAAAAAAATGTGTTTTTAACAAGAAATCAATAATTAAAATAAATATTTTTTCTTATGAAATACACGTTTCTGTTATGTATAAATGGACTAGACTGAAGATACTTCAAGCGCTCTCACTACCATCTCCGACCTCTTCAGTCTAGACGAAAGAGGTCGGAGATGGTAGCGATGATACTTGAAATGACTTCATATCAACTCCAAGACGGTAGTTAAGGGTATCCACAAGAGAAAAAATATTTTATAAAAGCACTGAAAGAGGTCAGAGATGGTAGTGAGTGCTTGATATGTCTTCACGTCAACTCCAAGACGGTGGTTAGGAATATTCGTAAGAGAAAAAATATTTTATAAAATCACTTGTATTTGAATAACATGTGAAAAAATAGAATTGAAATTAATGCATTTAAAGATATTGAGAATTTTGAATTTATAGAAAAAAAAGGAGAAAAAACTGGTGAAGGAACTAATTTGGTGCACGACATTCAATTTCAGGGACTAAAATGAGTCACTTAATGCAAAGTGAAGGACTAATTTAGTGCATCTATAATCAGTGATGGATCCAGAAAATTTTAATAATGGAGACAAAATATATATATAATACGATAATAATTTTTATAAAAAATATTATATGTACATAAAAAATTAACTACCAAATTACTTATGTATATTCTTACG
>NC_029791.2:13835681-13839203 GCF_000816755.2 Arachis ipaensis | reverse complement strand
AATGATCAATCTTTAAAATATTTATTTATCAAATTAAATACTAAAATACTAATTTAAATAATAACATATAATTTAAAATTCTTTTTTTTAAAGTTTTATATTTAAAAAAAAATGAATAATCTTTTTTTTTAACAATACAATTGAAATATTTTTTTATCTACATATATCACTAAATGATCATTTAAAAATTCACATCCCATACAATTAGGTCTTAATGATATTCATAATTCAAAAAGTTCTTTCAATTGATGTAGTTGTTATAAAAAAACTAAAACTAACTTCAAAAGAAGAAATATTAATGGATCAATAATATTCTTTCAAGTCGATTTCTAAAAAATAATATTAATCTTATTTAAATTTGAAAATTGATCATTATAACACATTTAATATGAAATTCTCAAATTGAATATAAAGTTTCAAAAGTTGAGTAAAATTTTGTTGTGGAGTCAAAATCAATAATTTAATAGGGACAAAAAAATATTATTATTATATACTAAAAAATTTCAAATTGTAGTGGGGACGCTTGCCCCCACATCCTTATATGTAGAACCGTCCTTGTCTATAATGATGACATAATGGATGACACGTGGACGAATACTGTTACAACACGTGGCACAACCATCCACATCAACATGCCACGTGTCACTGGTCATCACACCACCATATCATTATACGTGGCCAAACCATGAAATGACGTGTCACTAACAGCCTACGTCATCAAGCCATGTCATCACGTCGCTAATAAAAAATGGGTCAGAGACTAATATAGTGCACTTTTGTCGATCTCAGAGACGAAATTAGTGCAATTAGAATATCAACGATGATTTTAGTGCACAATGTCAATCTCAGTGACTATTTTGAGGTTTAACTCTCTCAAAGTAGGGGTGGCAACACTACCCGAACCCGCGGGTACCCACCCCGCCCCTACCCGTTCGGGGCGGGTAATTACCCGCCCCCGCACCGACCCGCCCCGTTGCCACCCCTATCTCAAAGCACATGCATTACTCTCTCGTTGCCGCACTTGGAATCTTAAACCGATGTAATCTTTTTTGGGTAAAATACTAAATTGGTCCCCTATGTTTGGGCGTAATCCTGTTTTGGTCTTTAAAGTTTAAAGTGTCCTATTTAAATCCAAAAAAATTTCATTTAGCTTCAATTTAGTCCCACCATGAGGTCAAAATTAAATAATTAACAAAATGTCCTATATAACAGCAGTATAAGAACAAGGTCGATAATCTGAAAAATAAGTACAAAGCTCTAAAAGCACAAAATCAACTATAGATGTATCAATACATTTATTTATCATTTTTTTATAATTTAAATGAAATATTTTCTATAGAACTAAGGAGAATGATAAATAAATATATTGATGCATCTACGGTTGATTTTGTGCCTCTGGAGCTTGTACCTATTCTCCAAATTATCGACCTTGTTTTTATATTGTTAGTTATAGAAATATTTATTTTAAAATTGTAGCGTTTGGATAAATAACTCAAAAAATATAATTTTTTTTTACATAAAAAAATAGATATTAAAATAATGATGATAAGAAATACTTTTCGATATTAAATGTAGATTTTACATAATCTAATCATTAAGATTACATTTGATTAGGCAATTGATTCTTTATTTGTTCTCTTATTAGTTTCATTTTTCTAGCGCTTTCAGCATTCGATTCTTTCCAACTAATATCATTAGAAATTGGTTCTTCTACTCATCCATAACGGTGTTCTTGTATGTGGTGCATAGTAACAAAATTCTAATTCACACTAATTTTGATGGTAATGCCAAAAAAATTATTGTGTAGTTAGTGTTTACTGTTTTATTGTGTATGATATAGTAGGTGAAAATAAAAAATAAATGTAAAATGTGTGTTAATGTATATTTTGTTGCTGTTTTTTAATTTTTTTTTACTCCTATTAAAACTCCCTCCTATTTTATTGGGAAAAAAAACTTGCTATAACTAACTATACAAATAATAGCAAGCTATATCAAAATAAAATCACAAGTAAAAAATGAAATTAAAACTGAGATTTCATAACACACACAACAAATAGTAGTGGAAAGCTAGTGTTTCTAGCAGATGAAACTTGCAGTGAAAATGGTATTAGAGGATTAATATTTTCAGCAAACACAAATTTTTTCACAGAACCAAAAATAAAAGTAGAATTTTTTTGTTTTGAAGTCAATTTTTTTACGGAAGTAACAGAATGACTTATAAAAAAAAAGAAATTCTATATTTATACTTCTTCAAAAGATTGTGAATTAACTTTTTAAAAAGCTAAAAGCTTTTCTTTGACAATCACGTCTAATGTGACTTTTTATAATACAAAAAAAACTTCTGTTACTTCTCAAACATACTCTTTAATGCTTCGTATCAAGGATAAGATTTTTGCTAAAAATGGTCTTGTCCACATATAGTAAGAAAATTTTAAAAGAAAATTTAATTTTTTTTCAACATGTTAAATATATAAAAAATAATCTCAAAAGAAAATATTATTCCGGTCCCAAGAATGTGCATAACAAAGAAATCCAAGAATAAACCAGAATGAGAACAAATATGAATTAAAACCCTTCAAAATTTGCTTCCAATCACAATTTGTTTCAACTTCATATAAATTTCCTCTATAGCCATTTGGGCACACACTTATCTTAGATCAATAAATAACAAAGCCTTTTAACTGTGGAGAAAGTTATTTCTCAAATTGACCTACATCTAGGGAACACACATGACCCCCTATGCGTACCCCATTTTTGTTTGATTTCACTATGTTTTGGACTGTTGTAAGTTAAATGGTCCTCGTCCATGCCAACCTAGGACAGGTTCAACATCTCTGACAGTTTCTTATAATCCAAGAAATGCATGTTCTGCGACAAGAAAACAGCACCAACAGCAAGTACAATAGAAACGAATGCCATGCTCTTCATGCATCCATGACCTTGCGACAATTGCCGCAGAATAACTTTGCAGTGCTTGTCAGCATCCTTCAATAATGCAAGGCGAGCACCGTCCTCCACCTTAGACAAACCCTCTTCATTCTATGAAAGACAAATTAAGCGAGAGAGATGAGGTTTTTCCGGTTACAAATACAGTGAATCAAAATCAGGATTAAGATAAAATAAAATGAATCCTCTAGAATGAATTAGCTGACACAAGAACATCACATAGGTTCTCTATATTGGACTACAAATTTCCTAATTATGTCACACACAATCTTATTGAAACATATGCAGAGATTAACGAGTTTAAGGACATTGAATTACATTCAATAAAATTTAACATCAAAATCAGACAACACTTCTAATGCCTACCAATTAAAAATGCAACAGATAGGTCACTTAAAAGAGTAGTGATGCAAATGTATTGACTTAAAAGAAAAGAAAACAATTTACCTTCTGGATGAAGCTTTTGAGAGCTTCACTTAAAAGATCAGAACTTGAATGTGTGATGATGTGTTCCTTCCAGTCATCAGAAAGCTTTCTCAATACAACAATACTTACTTCAAGGTTATCCATATATAT
>NC_029791.2:13810599-13835662 GCF_000816755.2 Arachis ipaensis | reverse complement strand
CCTAAAGACTAATATAGGGAAGGAAACAAATGAAAAATTCAACATCGAAAAAAGAAATGGAATATTATTCTGTTGTGCTCACCCATTGCTTGTAACATTCAGGGTTCTGAGCCAAGCACCACATAACAATGTCACTTGCCTCCTTTGATAGGTCAGAATTGGCTGTAAGAGAATAAACCATCTTAGCTTTCACACTAAAAGGAAAACACCAACTCCTTGAACTCTTCAGTAGATACTGAAGACAGCATGCAAAAGAAAAGCAACACACACTATACAATCTACATTAACTGGGCATTACCTTCTCCAGCAGCTTTAATTGCAAAGCTTAATATCTGCTGCGCAAGTTGCTTTGTTGCTTTGCTTCCAGGCGATCCCGCCAGGGCTACCTCCTTTAATGTTGGATAAACAGCTGCAAATCTCTCAGTGGCCTTAAATAGATATACGAGGAAAAGAGAAAATAACGGATGAGTAACTAAAGATTGCAATCCACATCATTAGATGAATTACAAGATTTAATCCCCAAAAAAGAAAAGAAAAATAGAGGAACTTCTACTTTGACCCGGGCTGAAGGAGGAGGGAAAGTGATTCTCAATAGAGTGTCAAGAGCTGATGGCGGCACAACGCGCTCCCCCTTTCTGACAGCCCCATTTAGCAAGATAGGACGAGCTTTAGGATATGCAATAATTCTGTTCAGAAAAGAAATACAACAGAGCAAATTCATAAAAAAATAAAAAAATAAAACAAAGAAATAAAATAAAAAAAGAAAAGGATCAGCGATCAATTCTGCACCTCTTACATGAAGAATTAGGGAAAATAGATAAAAAGATTCCTAACCTTTCAACCAACTGCAAAATCAAGTCTCTCGACTGCGGATTACAACTGGATTTGCCGCAGAGCATAGGTAAGAGAAGAGAGACCCACAAGTACAACCCTACAACTAAATCTCCTTGAGAAGCCTAGACAAATTATTATCAGGTTAAAAATCCATAAAAAAATAATTCATATTTTCGGATGTGGCAAGAAGGTGCTAAGTCATGTTGAAAACAGTCACCTGAGCTATCACCCAAATAATGAGAGGAAGTTTATCCTGACCTTGATATTTTTGACTCTCCTTCATTATTGGCAATAAACTAATCATGACATCAGGTTTTCGTCGAATTATCATCGCTAAAGCCACAAATATGGCAACCTGTAGTTCAAATGATATACCATGTTAACATCAAACAGAGGTTAATCATATGTTGTATAAGTCATATGTGGACAATAAGCATAAAGCAATACAAGGTTTTTGACTGGTATTTCCATAACTATATTTAATTAGGGGACAATGTTCTAACTATCAATAAGTAGTAAAAAAGTATTCGAAGTATGCTTAAAGAAGTGACACTACAGATGACCAGATAAGGACATATACCCTTTCCGAAATATCATAGCGGTGAGAGACTAAGAGTACATTTTTTTCACATTGAACAGGGCTATAATTACAGAAAATCAAACCTAAAATTATCAAGAATTGAGGATCAGACTCTCATACACTACTGTCCAAGGAGGCATGTATTTCCACCAGTCCACTAACATCCGAACTTGGTTCTAGCCTGATAGGATAAATTAAACCCCCCCCCCAAATTTTCATGTAGTTTTTACAAGCTAATCATGCATTAGTAACTCTTGATAACAAAACTATGGGTGTTTGTGAGTTTTTGTTTTGAAGGTGAAGGAAGGCAAGAGCTTGAAGTGTAAAGTCTTTTTTACTTCTCAAACCCTTACCTTACATCCCTTCTCCAAAACTCTAAACTTGCAAACCTTGTAAAAACACTCTAAGGAACCACATGAAAGATTTTCAAGATCTGAGCCTAAAAAATTAGTCAAAACCAATAAATAAACAAAGACAAACATAAAAATTCTGCTGCAGTATGGTACCTGAGATTTTGCCGAAGGTTGCTGCTGGACTACCTTTTTATTTCCCTTAACAACACCCTGATGAATTGTAAGGTCTGCAAGAATGCTGTCCAACGACCATAGCACAAAGGACCCAAGTGCTTCGGATGATCGATGGCCAATCCATTCAGTTGATAATTTATAAATATCCTCCGAGATATGTGAAAGAGGGATCTATGGGGAAACGCAAATAAGAAACACTTAAAACAATTAGTTAACAGAATTGCTACTATCTAAGCAACAAAAGATGATGCTGACCATAAAATAGAGCACCAGAGACCTAACAGATCAATCATTGAAAAAAATCTGATAAGTCACGGGAATCAACCTTTTCAAAAAGCAATTTAAAATGTCAAAATAAATAAATCAATCAAAACATTCCCTTCCAAACCAAAGCAAACAAGCAATACTTGCACTTCACAGTTGCAAACATTAGGTGAGAGAACAAAGCGAAATCCAACAAAAAGCTTACATCTATCACCTTCTAATCATAAGCCGAATAAAGCCTTTTGTTTCTTTTCTTTCGTTATAGGAAGGGGGGAAAAAAGACAACTTACATCAACAATCTTTACAACTGGAGATTCTTTGAAAGTCTTAAACCATGGGAATTGAGCTCCTCCAACAGATGAGAAGGCGCGGCCAAAATAATCAGCAAATCGCATCAACAAAATGTCTTCCTGAGATTCATATGAAGCCTGCACCACCAAAACACACGCACATTCAAATTTCCACAAATCACAATTCAGATCAATCTCAAACTTGAAATCAGAAGCAATCTCAAAAAATCAAAACCGAAATTGAGTTTCAAAACTCACCGTGATCTCAGCGAGAAACGCGGCAAGATCATCAGCATTGATCGTTGAAGATGCCTCTGACACCGTCACCTTTGGCTTCTTCGGCTTCTTTTGTTTCACCTTCTTCGCCTGAGAAGAGCCATTCAGAGCACCTCCCTGGTCGGCATCGCCACCGTCATCGTCCTCATCATCATCGGAATGCCGCAGCGATCTCTGCGGAGCAGCATCGGACGAGGCATTATCGCCGGCGATCTGAGCCTCAGCGATCCGGCGTCGACGCTCCTCGGAGTGGCGCTCAACGGAGCTGAAGACAGAATCAGAAGCTGCAGCAGAGGAGGAAGAGGCGGCGGCACCGTCAAGATCGGCGGTTACAGACTGCTTAGAGGATTTGTTCCGGTTCCGTTTGTTATAGGAAACCGTTTGCCATTGGTTGTTCAGCTGCGGCGGGGGTACATAATTAAACGTTGCTCTTCTTCTGTGAGCTTGATCTTCTTCCTCTTGCTCCCTGAGAATAGCTTCTATTAGTGCTGCGTTAAGTGAATTCTCTTCTTCTGTTTCCATCTTGTTTTATTCAGAATTGGAGTTATGTTGTTTCAGAGATAGAGAGTGTTGGATTGTTGTGATGAGTAAGGTCGTGTTTGGCTTATGACTTATGAGATTCAGAAGTGATGACAGAGGAACATGGAGACAGAGCAGAGGGAGCACTAGGGAGTGTGGGTGAAAGGACACGTGGGGGTTTTTTTCGTCTTCTTCTTCACTTTGACATCGATCCCTTCTTGAATTACGAGAATAGCATTTTATCCGTTTCCTTTCGAGGAAAAAATAATTAAGAGAGTAACCAGCTGCCAATTTAAATTGGATATTTTCATACTTAAATTTTAATAATATTTTTATAAGATAAGTTAGTATCTTTTAAGATAACGGAAAGATGAATTATCATTAATTGCAAAAGATAAAAATTCATTTCGTATTGTTGGATAACTTTACGTGGTTGTTAAAGAAATTTTTTTAGTTTTTGCCAATTTTTTTTCGTATTTCGGTAGTTGAATTTTCTTGTTCTGTTTCTTTTTAACTGTGATCTTCTCTATCTTCGCCTCATCCTAGTTTCAGAGATGCCAGAAAATAGCATTTTTGGGCGACGTAAACCAGCATTTGGATTTTGGTTCATGCATCATTCATTCTGGTTACGAATTTCTTTTTCAGGAAAGTAATTAATTACAAGATTTTGCAACGCCAACGCGTTTGCAAATCTCAGTTTGGTTATATATGGATATAAGTTACTACCAAAAAGATAAAAATAAAAAATTGTGGTTTTAAAAAAAAAGGAAATACAAAATTAATTTACATTCAATAGATTTTGACATTCTGTTTTATTATTGAATAACTTTTTAAGTTTTTATAAAAATTAATTTCTTTTTTCAAAAGAAGAAAAGTTAGGGCTTCTAAAAAATACTTCTCCTATACTTTTATTGATTTTGATTTTGTTAAATAAAGAAGCACTTAAGGAGATTTTTTATTTAAATAAAATTTTGATGTGAATTACCAATTTAAACCGAAATAGAAAAATGATATATTTGTGTTTTACGACGATTCTATACATTGTGGTACGAGATATGTATAATTTTGGGCAGAAAATATGGCTAATAAAGAAAAGGGAAAAAAAAAAGTGGTGACAATTTGATTTATATCAATTTAAAAAATAAAATCAATCTTATCTAAAAGATAAAATATATTACGATTTGTATTACATTAATTTAATTTTATTTTTAAAATTGAATTAAAATAAAATTGAATTAACTAATTTAAATCGAACCGATCTAATCCAATCTTATCAAACTTTATCTTTTAAATAGATTGATAATCAATCTAAACCTTGGTATGACTTTTCCTCTATTTTTTTCATACATGCTAATATCTTGTTGGCCAGAGAAACTATACATATAGGATACCATCAAGATATGTTCAAGTTAAATTGCACGATCCCTCGTTGTACTATGAACTTTGATAGGTGTAACTTTGTCATTTAATGCAACCAGATTATTCACAAAACACACTATATAAATTTATCTACTACTGTTTAAATTGCTAAATCATATATTCATTTTATTTAAATAAAAATATCTATGTGTTAGCCAAAAGAAAAGCCCTTATAATAAACCACCTGAACATTCTAAAAAGTTGCGCTTCATTGAGTATTTGACCAATAGAGTTTCTTAATAATGTGTTTTAGATCTGATTAATGTGCATCCAGCAAATAAGTCAACGATAATAATACTTGTATTTTTAGTTAGGGACAAAGAGGCACTTGAATGATTTTTGACGCTGATAAAATGATAAATAATTTTTGTTATTAATAAAATAACTCTAAAAAATTTAAAATTTGACAAAAATATCTAAATATAAAAGCATGACATCATATTAAACGAAAAAGGCTAATCTAACAATTGGAAAGAATTTCAGTGAAGACAGTAAAGAATTTCAATAATATTTTCGGTAAAGAAAAAAACTTGCACATGCGACAATGATATTTTCACATCTCGTTCTTTCTCAGTCTCGCATCCCAACTTTTGTTCGTGGGGAGCACCCAGCCGATATTAAACACTAAGATGGCACGTGGCTAAAGAGAGGTGGCGGGTGGGAGAGTAGGATTAGACATGGAGTCAGAGGTAACGGGTGGCAGAGTTGGACTATAGATGGAGTCGGAGGTGACGTTGATGGTAGGTGGTCGAGGAGGAGGAGGAGTCGTAGACTTGAAGTACCATTGCCAGTAGCCGATCACTAACACCAAGAAGACGCCAACAACTACACATAGCGCGACAACCATAGGTATAATAATCACCCTTAGATCCATTTCAAAGGAGTTAAAGGGAGAGGAAGAAGGGGATGCATTTTAAAGGGAGAGAGAGGAAGAAATAATACATATATACCATGAAGTATGAAATTATACAATTATATAACCTTAATTATTAACAAAAAAAATAAAAATTAATTTAACTTTTATCGTCTAAAATGAATTACAACATAACTTTTATTTTATATGAAAAGAAAGACTAAAGTTGGTGTTGGATCTTCCCCACTTATTTCTAAGAAAATTCCAAACAAATAAACAATAATCTCCTTTCACTACGGACTATAATAAATTTCATAAACAATGTAATTTTAAGTAATCAATACCACAGATAATCTTTTAAATCGGAGTAGAGGTGGAGTCAGAGGCGGCGAGTGGCTGAGTTGGATTAAAGGTGTAGTCGGAGGTGGCAGGTGACTGAGTAGGATTAGAAGTGGAGTCAGAGATATCATTGATGGTGGGTGGTTGAGGAGGAGGAGTAGTAGACTTGAATGACCAACATAGGAGTTGGAGCACCCAGCCGATCCTGAACGCCAAGGTGATGCGTGGCTGAGAAAGGTGGCTAGTGGCTGAGTAGGATTAGAGGTGAAATTAGAGTGGTAGGTGACGGAGTAGGATTAGAGGTGTCGTTAGAGGTGGCAGGTGGCTAAGTAGGATTTGTGGTAGAGTCAGAGGTGGCGGGTAGCTGAATAAGATTAGAGGTGGAGTCGGAGGAGTCGTTGATGGTGGGTGGTTGAAAAAGAGGAGTAGATTTGAACAACCAATGCAGGAGCTGGAGCTGGAGCACCCAATCGATCATGAACGCCAACATGGCGTGTCGCTGAGGAGAGGTGGTAGGTGGCGGAGTAGGATTATAGGTGGAATTAGAGGTAGTGAGTGGCTGAGTAGGATTAGAGGTGGAGTCGGAGGTGGCGGGTGGCTGAATAGGATTAGAGGTGGGGTCATAGGTGTTGTTGATAGTGGGTGGTTGAGGAGGAGGAGTAGACTTGAACAACCAATGCAGGAGCTGGAGCACCCAGCCGATCCTAAACGCCAAGGTGGCATATGACTGAGGAAAGGTGGCAGGTCGCGGGTGATGGAGTAGGATTATAGGTGTCGTCGGAGGTGGCGAATGGCTAAGTAGGATTAGAGATTGAGTTAGAGGTATCGTTGATGTTGGGTAGTTGAGGAGAAAGAGGAGTAAACTTGAATAACCAACACAGGAGCTGGAGCACCCTGCCGATATTGATCGCCAAAGTGGCTTGTGGCTGAAGAGAGGTGGCAGGTAGCAGAGTAGGATTAGAGGTGGAGTCAGAGATAACGGGTGGCTGAGTAGGATTAGTGGTGAAGTCGGAGGTGGTGTTGATAGTGGATGGTTGATGTGTAGGAGGAGTTGTAGACTTGGAGTACCAACGCCAGCAGCCAATCACCAACACCAAGAAGACGCCAACAACCACATATAGCGCGATAACCATGGGTATAATAATCACCTTTGGATCTATTTCAAGGGAGTTAAAGGGATAGGAAGAGGGGGACGCCATTTCAAAAGGAGAGAGAGGAAGAAATAATACAATTAATATATATATATATAAAGTATGAAATTATACCATTATTTAACCTTAATTATTAAAAAAACAAAAATTAATTTAACCTTCATCGTCTAAAATGAATTACCACATAGCTTTTACTTTATTTGGAAGGAAAGATTGGTGTTGGTGTTGGGTTCACCCCACTTGTTCTTAAGAAAGTTCCAAACAAATAAACAAAAATTTTTCTTCACCACGAACTATCATAAAACTCCCGGCCCTGATATTGATTGATTAGAGTATTGATAAAGGAACGAAGAAAACAACATAGAGTAGCTGGAACCATGTTGACCTTTTTTGGGAAAGATAAACTATGATTTATGATAGTATTTCTAATGTTATATGTTCGTACCATGTTTGATCAACTTATTCATATAATGAAAACTTGAAAAGTTATATTCTCTGTGTAAGGTTTGTTTTATAGTGGTGAGAAGGTTTCAGTCTGGTTGTAAGTTATAATTTGATTTTGTTTTTATCTACTAATTTAGTCACGAGTTATCACTTATTACTACTAATGTTTTGAAAATCGGACTGAATCGGCTAGTTCAACCGGGTTAACCAGAAACTAACTTTTTGTCCGGTTCAATTCTTATATAAAATCGATCTATAAAAAACCGATGAAAAATGGACCAACCCGACGGTAAATTGATGAACCATTTAAATATATGATTTATTCGGTTTAGATCTAAAAAAAGTTTTTATACACAAACAAATTTCTAATTTCAAAATTTTCAAACCCTAATAACAGTTACAGAAACAAATAGATCAAACCTAAAATAGATCTTCTTTTGAAATTAGCTTTTTTTTTCCTCTCCAATAATTCAAGTCATTCACATCAATTCTTATAAAAGAGCATGAGAAACACAACCATACAATCCAAAGAACAAAAGAAAGTATACAACAACAACTCAACAATAAACAAACAACTATGAAATCAATAAACCTTGAATCTAAAGCAAAAAATCTTCCAATAAAACTCCCACATAACAGAACATAGCAAGCAGCCTATGACGCAGACTTTCAAACCCCAGCTTTAGGCTTTCTTTCCTGTCTTCTCTGTCGGGGTCCCTGTTGGTTTGGTTCGACTATCGTATTTCTGCTCACTTGTCTATCCCATCTTCTACCTGTATCTGCTTTATCGCCGCCTCTAGTTCATCATTATCATCTACGCAGATGCGACGTGAAGGAGTCTTGAAAACAGGTATGAGAAGCAAAATAAAGGGGAAAGAGAATGATGAGAAATAACAAAAGAGAAAGTGATGGACTGATGAGAGACAATGGAGAAAGAAAATGGAGTCAATAGCTATTTCTGACCATGAAAGATTTAAATGTTGACAAAATTGACCATGAAAATTAAAACTAAAGTTATACCCATACAAGATAAGTGTTGTTCGACAAAAATAATGAATCATTAAATTTTTATTAATAATTTTGTAAATACCCCTCTCCTACCCTAAATCAATTCATCCCCTGTCTCTCCCTGCGACCCACTACTGCAGCCGCCACCCCTGCTGCAGCTGCCACCATCCTCGACAAACTCAAATCGGAGCGTAATCCCGACAAACTCTTCCACTTCTTCAACGCCAATGCTACCTCTTCCACCTTTTCAACGCCACCGTGGTACATCAGGCAGCAGGCCATGTACTTGCCATGGAAAGGGTTCGAAAAAGCAATTGATAGGTGACGGGTGAGTGGTGAAGCAAGCGGCCATAGGAATGATATATCTGGAGAAGCACTCTGCATTCCATGGAGCATACAGCAGCAACCCCATAAACATATTCATACACATGCTCTTCATGTCGCCCATCCTATTCACTATATAAATACTCCTCTATTTCATACCATCATTTTTCTCCTTCTCCTGCACCTCACTCCCTCCCCCTTTCCTCCTCAACTAAAGCTTCCTCTTCACCACCATTTACGCCTCACTCGAAATCAAAGCTGGCTCTCTCGCGCCGTTTCCCACTTTCCTCTCCTCTTTCCTCACCAACTACCTCAGATTCTCCCTTCCCTGGAAGGTAGCCCCTTTGTGTTTTTCATCTTGTTAATGCTAATTGATTTTCTACCTTCAGATTGTGTTGGCTTCTTTTTGTTGGTCACGGCGTCTTTGAGGTGAAGGCAAAGATTGAAGCCGAATGCAAGCAATGGCAAGACAAGAAACAAAAGAAACTTTCTAATGGCATTGACGTTAAGGAGATGGAAGAGCTTGTCGAGATTGCGCTCCGATTTGAGTCTGTCGAAGGCGGTGACAGTTACAGATGCAGGGGCAGCTGCGACATGGGTGGCGGCTGCAGCAATAGATCACAGGGAGAGAAAGGGGATGAATTCATTTAGGGTAGGGGAGGGGTATTGGTGCACGAAATTGTGATCTCAATGGCGCCAACAACTTGGTACGCACAATTGTAATATCACTCTTCTTCACAACTTCGCACAACTAACCAGCAAGTGCACTGGGTCGTCCAAGTAATAAACCTTACGTGAGTAAGGGTCGATCCCACGGAGATTGTCGGCTTGAAGCAAGTTATGGTCACCTTGTAAATCTCAGTCAGGCGGATTCAAATGGTTATAGAGTTTTAATAATTAAAAGATAAATAAGACGTAAAATAGGATAGAGATACTTATGTAATTCATTGGTGAGAATTTCAGATAAGCGTATGGAGATGCTTAGTTCCTTCTGAATCTCCGCTTTCCTACTGCTTTCATCCAATCCTTCATACTCCTTTCCATGCAAGCTGTATATTGGGCATCAGCATTGTCAATGGCTACATCCCATCCTCTCAGTGAAAATGGTCCAAAATGCGCTGTCACCGCATGGCTAATCATCTGTCGGTTCTCGATCATACTGGAATAGGATTTAGTAATCCTTTAGTGTCTGTCACTACGCCCAGCACTCGCGAGTTTGAAGCTTGCCACAGCCATCCCTTCCCAGATCCTACTCGGAATACCACAGACAAAGTTTTGACTTTTCGGATCTCAAGAATGGCCGCCAATAATTCTAGCCTATACCACGAAGACTCTGATCATAAATCAGGAGGCTAAGAGATATGCATTCAAGCTTGCTTTCATGTAGAACGGAAGTGTTTGTCAGACACGCGTTCATAAGTGAGAATGGTGATGAGCGTCACATAATCATCACATTCATCATGTTCTTGTGTGCGAATAAATATCTTAGAGAAGAAATAGGCTTGAGTTGAATAGAAAAACAATAGTACTTTGCATTAATTCATGAGGAACAGCAGAGCTCCACACCTTAACCTATGGTGTGTAGAAACTCTACCGTTGAAAAATACATAAGTGAAAATAGGGTAGACATGGCCGAGTGGCCAGCCTCCCATGGAGGTCTCAGAACGTAAAAGTTACATAATGTGTTCCAGAGATTCCTAACACAATAGTAAAAAGTTCTATTTATACTAAACTAGTTACTAGGGTTACAGAAATAAGTAAATGATGCAGAAATCCACTTCCGGGCCCACTTGGTGTGTGCTTGGGCTGAGCATTGAAGCTTTCACGTGTAGAGGTCTTCCTTGGAGTTAAACTCCAGTTTGTAACTTGTTTCTGGCGTTTAACTCTGCTTTGCAACCTGTTTTTGGCGTTTAACGCCAGAATAGGGCAGAGAGCTGGCGTTGAACGCTATTTTGCGTCATCTAAACTTGGGAAAAGTATGGACTATTATATATTGCTGGAAAGCCCTGGATGTCTAATTTCCAACGCAATTGAGAGCGCGCTATTTGGACTCCTGTAGCTCCAGAAAATCCACTTTGAGTGCAGGGAGGTCAGAATCCAACAACATCTGCAGTCCTTCTTCAGCCTCTAAATATGATTTTTGCTCAAGTCCCTCAATTTCAGCCAGAAATTACCTGAAATCACAGAAAAACACACAAACTCATAGTAAAGTCCAGAAATGTGAATTTTATTTAAAAACTAATAAAAATATACTAAAAACTAACTAAATCATACTAAAAACTATATAAAAACAATGCCAAAAAGCGTATAAATTATCCGCTCATCACAACACCAAACTTAAATTGTTGCTTGTTCCCAAGCAACTGAAAATCAAATAGGATAAAAAGAAGAGAATATACTATAAATTTCAAACTATCAATGAAACTTAGCTCCAATCAGATGAGCGGGACTAGTAGCTTTTTGCCTCTGAACAGTTTTGGCATCTCACTTTATCCCTTGAAGTTCAAAATGATTGGCATCTATAGGAACTCAGAATTCAGATAGTGTTATTGATTCTCCTAGTTTAGTATGTTGATTCTTGAACACAGCTACTTTATGAGTCTTGGCCGTGGCCCTAAGCACTTTGTTTTTCAGTATTACCACCGGATACATAAATGCCACAGACACATAACTGGATGAACCTTTTCAGATTGTGACTCAGCTTTGCTAGAGTCCCCAATTAGAGGTGTGCGGGGTTCTTAAGCACACTCTGTTTTTGCTTTGGACCTTGACTTTAACCGCTCAGTCTCAAGTTTCCACTTGACACCTTCACGCCACAAGCACATAGTTAGGGACAGCTTGGTTTAGCCGTTTAGGCCAGGATTTTATTCCTTTAGCCCCTCCTATCCATTAATGCTCAAAGCCTTGGATCCTTTTTATTACCCTTGCCTTTTGGTTTTAAGGGCTATTGGCTTTTTCTACTTGCTTTGTCTTTTTATTTATTATTTTTTTCGCCAATTTTTTTTTCTGCAAGCTTTGTTCTTCACTGCTTTTTCTTGCTTCAAGAATCATTTTTATGATTTTTCATATTATCAAATAACATTTCTTCTTTTTCATCATTCTTTTAAGAGCCAACAATTTTAACATTCATAAACAACAAATTCAAAAGACATATGCACTGTTCAAGCATTCATTCAGAAAACAAAAAGTATTGTCACCACATCAAAATAATTAAACTAATTTCAAGGATGAATTCGGAACCATGTACTTCTTGTTCTTTTGTTTTTAGAACATTTTTCATTTAAGAGAGGTGATGGATTCATAGGACATTCATAGCTTTAAGACATAGACACTTAAACACTAATGATCATGTAATAAAGACACAAACATAAATAAACATAAAGCATAGTAAACGAAAAACAGAAAAATAAGAATAAGGAGATTAAGGAACGGGTCCACCTTAGTGAGGGTGGCGTCTTCTTCCTCTTGAAGAACCAATGGTGTTCTTGAGCTCCTCTATGTCTCTTCCTTGTCTTTGTTGCTCCTCCCTCATAGCTCTTTGATCTTCTCTAATCTCATGGAGAATGATGGAGTGCTCTTGGTGTTCCAT
Source organism: Arachis ipaensis (assembly GCF_000816755.2). Classification (NCBI taxonomy): domain Eukaryota; kingdom Viridiplantae; phylum Streptophyta; class Magnoliopsida; order Fabales; family Fabaceae; genus Arachis; species Arachis ipaensis. The sequence continues at coordinate 13,823,245 of NC_029791.2, read as the reverse complement.
CCTTAGTTGTCCCATGTTAGAACTTAATTCTCCTAGGGAGGTGTTGATTTGCTCCCAATAGTTTTGTGGAGGGAAGTGCATCCCTTGAGGCATCTCAGGGATTTCATGGTGAGAAATTTTCTCATGCTCTTGTTGAGGTCCACGATCTCTTGTTTGCTCCATCCTTTTCTTAGTGATGGGCTTGTCCTCATCAATGAGGATACCTCCCTCTATGTCAATTCCAGCCGAATTGCAGAGGTGGCAAATGAGGTGAGGAAAGGCTAACCTTGCCAAAGTGGATGACTTGTCAGCCACCTTGTAGAGTTCTTGAGGTATAATCTCATGAACTTCCACTTCCTCCCCAATCATGATACTGTGGATCATGATGGCCCGGTCTACAGTAACTTCAGATTGGTTGCTAGTAGGAATAATTGAGCGTTGGATGAACTCCAACCATCCTCTAGCTACAAGCTTAAGGTCCGGTCTTCTCAATTGAACCGGCTTGCCTCTTGAGTCAACTTTCCATTGAGCTCCTTCCACACATATGTCCATGAGGACTTGGTCCAGCCTTTGATCAAAGTTGACCCTTCTAGTGTAGGGGCGTGCATTTTCTTGCATCATTGACAAGTTGAACGCCAACCTTACATTTTTCGGACTGAAATCTAAGTATTTCCCCCGAACCATGGTAAGCCAATTCTTTGGATTTGGGTTCACACTTTAATCATGGTTCCTAGTGATCCATGCGTTTGCATAGAACTCTTGAACCATTAAGATCCCGACTTGTTGAATAGGATTAGAGAGAACTTCCTATCCTCTTCTTCTAATCTCTTGTCGGATCTCCGGATATTCGCTCTTTTTGAGCTTAAAAGGAACCTCAGGGATTACCTTTTTCTTGGCCACAACTTCATAGAAGTGGTCTTGATGGATATTTGAGATGAATCTCTCCATCTTCCATGACTCAGAGGTGGAAGCAATTGCCTTCTCTTTCCTCTTTCTTGAGGTTTCTCTGGCCTTAGGTGCCATTGATGGTTATGAAAAAACAAAAAGCAATGCTTTTACCACACCAAACTTAAAAAGTTTGCTTGTCCCCGAGTAAAAGAAGAAAGGAAGTAGTAGAAGAAGAAGAAAATGGAGGAGATGGAGGAAGAAGGTGTATTCGGCCAAGGGGGAGAAGTGGTGGTTGTAATGTGTGAAAATGGAGTAGTGTTGAGGGGTTTATATAGGGTGGGGGGGAAGGGTAGGTTTCGGCCATTAGAGTTGGGTTTGGGAGGGAAAAGAATTTGAATTTTGGAGGTAAGTGAGGTTTATGGGAAGGGGTGGATGGATGTGAGTGGTTAAGGGTATTCGGGGAAGAGGTATGGAGGTGATTGGTGAAGGATATTTAGGGAAGAGAGTTATGAAAAGGTGTGAAGAGGGGAGAAGAAGAGGTGGGGATTCTATGGGGTCCACAGATCCAGTGGGGTCAAGGACTTAGCATCCATGCTCCAATTAGGCGTGCAAAACGCCAGTCTGGTGCTTGTTTCTAGCGTTTAATGCCAGCTTGATGCTTCTTTCTGGCGTTAAACGCCAGTTTGATGCTTCTTACTGGCGTTTAAATGCCAGTAAGCTCTTCCTCCAGGGTGAGCTATTTTTAATGCTCTTTTTCATTCTGTTTTTTATTTTTCAGTAGTTTTTGTGACTCCACATGATCATCAACCTAAAAAAACATAAAATAACAATAGAAAATAAATAGATATAATTAAATAACATTGGGTTGCCTCCCAACAAGTGCTTCTTTAAAGTCAATAGCTTGACAGTGAGCTCTCATGGAGCCTCACAGATGTTCAGAGCATTGTTGGGACCTCCCAACACCAAACTTAGAGTTTGAATATGGGGGTTTAACACCAAACTTAGAGTTTGGTTGTGGCCTCCTAACACCAAACTTAGAGTTTGACTGTGGGGGCTTTGGTTGACTCTGCAGTGAGAGAAGCTTTTCATGCTTCCTCTCCATGGTTACAGAAGGAGATCCTTGAGTTTTAAACACAAGGTTGTCCTCATTTAGTTGAAGGACCAACTCTCCTCTATCCACATCAATCACAACTTTTGCTGTGGCTAGGAAGGGTCTTCCAAGGATGATAGATTCATCCTCATCCTTCCAGTGTCTAGGATTATGAAATCAGCAGGGATGTAAAGGCCTTCAACCTTTACTAACAAGTCTTCTACTAATCCATAAGCCTGTTTCATGGATTTGTCTGCCATCTATAGTGAGATTCTTGCAGCTTGTACCTCAAAGATTCCAGTTTCTCCATTACAGAGAGTGGCATGAGGTTTATCCCTGACCCAAGGTCACACAGAGCCTTTTCAAAGGTTATGGTGCCTATGGTACAAGGTATGAAGAACTTTTCGGGATCCGGTTTCTTCTGAGGCAATGTCTGCCTTATCAATGCACTTAGTTCATTGGTGAACAAGGGGAGTTCATCCTCCCAAGTCTCATTACCAAATAAACTGGCATTCAACTTTATGATGGCTCCTAGATATTTAGCAACCTGCTCTTCAATGATGTCTTCATCCTCTTCAGAGGAAGAATAGTCATCATAGCTCATGAATGGTAAAAGGAGGTTCAATGGAATCTCTATGGTCTCTAGATGAGCCTCAGATTCCTTTGGTTCCTCAAAGGAAAACTCCTTATTGGTCACTGAACGTCCCAGGAGGTCTTCCTTACTAGGATTCACGTCTTCCCCCTCCTCTCTGGGTTCGGCCACACCAAGTAAGGTTATGGCCTTGCACTCTCTTTTTGGATTCTCTTCTGTATTGCTTGGGAGAGTACTAGGAGGAGTTTCAGTGACTCTTTTACTCAGCTGGCCCACTTGTGCCTCCAAATTTCTAATGGAGGACCTTGTTTCATTCATGAAACATAGAGTGGCCTTAGATAGATCAGAGACTATATTTGCTTTAGTATGTTTTTAGTAGAATCTAGTTACTTTTAGGGATATTTTCATTAGTTTTTATGTTAAATTCACATTTCTGGACTTTACTATGAGTTTGTGTGTTTTTCTATGATTTCAGGTATTTTCTGGCTGAAATTGAGGGACTTGAGCAAAAATCAGATTCAGAGGTTGAAGAAGGACTGCTGATGCTGTTGGATTCTAACCTCCCTGCACTCAAGGTGGATTTTCTAGAGCTACAGAACTCGAAATGGTGCGCTTCCAATTGCGTTGGAAAGTAGACATCCAGGGCTTTCCATCAATGTATAATAGTCCATATTTTACCTAAGTTTAGATGACGCAAACTGGCGTTCAACACTAGCTCTCTGCCCAATTCTGGCGTCCAGCGCCAGAAACAAGTTGCAAAGTGGAGTTCAACACCCAAACTGGTACCAAAACTGGCGTTCAACTCCAGGAATGACCTCTACACGTGTAACACTCAAGCTCAGCCCAAGCACACACCAAGTGGGCCCCCGGAAGTGGATTTATGCATCAATTACTTACTTCTGTAAACCCTAGTAGCTAGTTTATTGTAAATAGGACATTTCACTATTGTATTAGATATCTTTGAATCTTTTGATCATTTTTAGATCTCTAGACCTCCATGGGAGGCTGGCCATTCGGCCATGCTTACCCTCTATTCACTTATGTAATTTTAACGGTAGAGTTTCTGCACTCCATAGATTAAGGTGTGGAGCTCTGCTGTTCCTCAAAGATTAATGCAAAGTACTACTGTTTTCTATTCAATTCAACTTATTCTGCTTCTAAGATATTCATTTGCACTTCAACCTGAATGTGATGAACGTGACAATCATCATCATTCCCCATGAAGGCGTGCCTGACAACCACTTCCGTTCTACTTCCGATTGAATGAGTGTCTCTTAGATCTCTTAATCAGAATCTTCGTGGTGTAAGCTAGAATGATGGCGACATTCAAGAGAATCCGGAAAGTCTAAACCTTGTCTGTGGTATTCCGAGTAGGATTCAATGATTGAATGACTGTGACGAGCTTCAAACTCGCGATTGCTGGGCGTAGTGACAATGCAAAAGGATAGTAAATCCTATTCCAGCATGATCGAGAACCGACAGATGAATAGTCGTGCCGTGACAGGGTGCATTGACCACTTTCACTGAGAGGATAGGATGTAACCATTGACAAGGGTGATGCCTCCAGACGATTAGCCGTGCTGTGACGGGGCATTTGGATTATTTTCCCGAGAGAAGACCAAAAGTAGCCATTGACAATGGTGATGCATTACATAAAGCCAGCCATGGAAAGGAGTAAGACTGATTGGATGAAGACAGCAGGAAAGCAGAGGTTCAGAGGAACGAAAGCATCTCTATGCGCTTATCTGAAATTCTCACCAATGATTTACATAGGTATTTCTATCCCTATTTTATTAATTATTTTCGAAAACCCCATTACTATTTTATATCTGCCTGACTGAGATTTACAAGGTGACCATAGCTTGCTTCATACCAACAATCTCCGTGGGATTCGACCCTTACTCACGTAAGGTATTACTTGGACGACCCAGTGCACTTGCTGGTTAGTTGTGCGAAGTTGTGAACCATGGTATTGGCATCATGTTTTTGGCGCCATTACCAGGGAAAGAAAGAGCAATGAATTTTACATAATGAAAGTGTAATCACAATTTCTGCGCACCAAGTTTTTGGCGCCGTTGCCGGGGATTGTTCGAGTTTGGACAACTGACGGTTCATCTTGTTGCTCAGATTAGGTAATTTTCTTTTTGTTTTCTTTTCAAAAATTTTTCAAAAATCTTTCAAAAGTTTCTCATCTGTTTTCGAAAAAAAATTTTTAAAATAAAAATGTTTTCAAAAAAAAATTATTCTATGGCTTCAAAACTTTCAAGAATAAATTCTAGAGTTTCATGGTAACATGTTGAATCCTATCTGGCTGAAAAACCATACCCAAACTCCTTTGGGATTGGTCTTCAACTAATCACCTCAATGGATGTAAATCCATTCTAAAGCTTGAATGGCTATTAAGCCATGTCTGACCCTTTAATTGGAGCTTTAGACTAAAGAGCACAAGATTCCTGGAATTCATATTAAAGATTTTGAAATCCTTATTTTTGTTTTTCAAATAATTTTCGAAAAAATACAAAAAAAAAATTAGAAAATCATAAAAATCAAAAATATTTTTTTGTGTTCTTGTTTGAGTCTTGAGTCATGTTATAAGTTTGGTGTCAATTGCATGTGCATCTTGCATTTTTCGAAAAAATCATGCATTCATAGTGTTCTTCATGATCTTCAAGTTGTTCTTGGTAAGTCTTCTTGTTTGATCTTTGCATTTGCATGTTTTGTGTCTTTTCTTGTTTTTCATATGCATTCCTGAATTCTTTATGTCTAAGCATTAAAGAATTCTAAGTTTGGTGTCTTGCATGTTTTCTTTGCACTAAAAATTTTTCAAAAATGTGTTCTTGATGTTCATCATGATCTTCATAGTGTTCTTGGTGTTCATCTTGACATTCATAGCATTCTTGCATGCATTCATTGTTTTGATCCATAACTTTCATGCATTGCATCATTTTTCTTGTTTTTCTCTCTCATCATTAAAAAATTCAAAAATAAAAAAATATCTTTCCCTTTTTCTCTCTCAAAATTTCGAAAATTAGATTTGACTTTTTCAAAAAAATTTTAAAATCTAGTTGTTTTTATGAGTCAAATCAAATTTTCAATTTAAAAATCCTATATTTTTCAAAATCTTTTTCAAAAATCAAATCTTTTTCATTTTTCTTAGTTATTTTCGAAAATTATAAAAATATTTTTCAAAAATCTCTTTCTTATTTTTATATCAAATTTTCGAAAATAACAATAACAATTAATGTTTTGATTCAAAAATTTCAAGTTTGTTACTTACTTGTTAAGAAAGATTCAAACTTTAAGTTCTAGAACCATATCTTCTGATTTCTTGTGAATCAAGTCATTAATTGTGATTTTAAAAATCAAATCTTTTTAAAAAAAAAAACTAATTTTTATCATATCTTTTCAAAAATATCTTCTCATCTTATCTTTTTCAAAAATTTGATTTTAAAATATCTTTTCTAACTTCCTAACTTCTTATCTTTTCAAAATTTGTTTCAACTAACTAACTAACTTTTTGTTTGTTTCTTATCTTTTTCAAAACCACCTAACTAACTCTCTCTCTCTAATTTTCGAAAATATCTTCCCTCTTTTTCAAAACTTCTTTTTAATTAACTAATTATTTCAATTTTTAAAATCTTAATTTTCGAAAATTACTAACATTTTTCAAAAACAATTTTCGAAAATCACTAACTCTTTTTCAAAAATTATTTTTGAAAATTCTCTTTCTCTCTCATCTCCTTCTTTTCTTCTACTCACACAGGGGAACCTCTATACCTGTGGTAAAAAGGATCCCTATTATTATTATTTTTCTGTGCCCTCTTCTTTGTCATATGAGCAGGAGCAAGGACAAGAATATTCTTGTTGAAGCAGATCCAGAACCTGAAAGGACTCTGAAGAGCTGTAAGGGAAGGAGAGGACGTGAATCCCAAGGAGGAAGACCTCCTGGGACGTCCAGTGATCAATAAGGAGTTTCCCTTTGAGGAACCAAAGGACCCTGAGCATCTAGAGACCACAGGGACCCCATTGATCCTCCTTATGCCATTCATGAGCTCGGATGAGTATTCCTCTTATGAAGAGAATGAGGATGTCACTGAAGAGCAAGTTGCCAAGTTCCTTGGTGCAATCATGAAGCTGAATGCCAAATTATTTGGTAATGAGACTTGGGGAGATGAACCTCCCCTGTTCACCAATGAATTAAATGCATTGGATTTACTGAGATTGCCTCAGAAGAAAGAGGATCCTGGAAAGTTCCTCACACCCTGTACCATAGGCACCATGACCTTTGAGAAGGCTCTATGTGACCTTGGGTTAGGGATAAACCTCATGCCACTCTCTGTAATGGAGAAACTTGGAAAATTTGAGGTGCAAGCTGCTAAAATCTCATTAGAGATGGCAGACAACTCAAGAAAAGAGGCTTATGGACAAGTAGAGGACATGTTAGTAAAGGTTGAAAGCCTTTACATCCCTGCTGATTTCATAATCCTAGATACTGGGAAGGATGAAGATGAATCCATCATCCTTGGAAGACCCTTCCTAGCCACAGCAAGAGCTGTGATTGATGTGGACAGAGGAGAAGTGATCCTTCAATTAAATAAGGACAACCTTGTGTTTACAACTCAAGGATCTCTCTCTGCATCCTTGGAGAGGAAGCAGAAAAAGCTTCTCTTAAAGCAGAGTCAACCAAAGCCCCCACAGTCAAACTCTAAGTTTGGTGTTGGGAGGCAACAACCAAACTCTAAGTTTGGTGTCAAACCCCCATATCCAAACTCTAAGTTTGGTGTTGGGAGGTTTCAACAAAGCTCTGCACATCTGTGAGGCTCCATGAGAGCCCACTGTCAAGCTATTGACATTAAAGAAGCGCTTGTTGGGAGGCAACCCAATGTTTATTTATCTAATTTTATTTTTGTTTTTCATGTTTTCTTAGGTTCATGATCATGTGGAGTCACAAAATAAACGAAAACTTTAGAAACAGAATCAAAAACAGCGGAAGAAAAATCACACCCTGGAGGAAGCATCTGTCTGGCGTTCAACGCCAGAACAGAGCATGGTTCTGGCGCTGAACGCCCAAAATGGGCAGTATCTGGGCGCTGAACGCCCAAAATGGGCATCATCTGGGTGCTGAACGCCCAGAACAAGCATGGTTCTAGCGTTCAACGCCAAAAATGGGCAACAAATGGGCGTTGAACACCCAAAATGGGCACCAACATGGCGCTAAATGCCCAGAGTTGTGTGCAAGGGCATTTTACATGCTAGCTCAGTGGTAGAACATTTGACTGCAAATTAAGAGATCCCTGAGATACCTCAGGGGATGCACTTCCCTCCACATATTTATTGGAAGCAATCGAAGATAGAAATACCAAAAATCACTAGGAGCAACAAAGACAAGGAAGAGACATAGAAGAGCTCAAGGACATCATTGGTTCCTCAAGAAGGAAACGCCACCATCACTAAGGTGGATTCATTCCTTGTTCTTATTTCTTCTGTTTTTCGTTTTCTATGTTATGTGCTTATCTATGTTTGTGTCTTTATTACATGATCATTAGTAGTTAGTAACTATGTCTTAAAGTTATGAATGTCCTATGAATCCATCACCTCTCTTAAATGAAAAATGCTTTAATTCAAAAGAACAAGAAGTACATGAGTTTTGAATTTATCCTTGAACTTAGTTTAATTATATTGATGTGGTGACAATGCTTCTTGTTTTCTGAATGTATGCTTGAACAGTGCATATGTCTTTTGAAGTTGTTGTTTAAGAATGTTAAATATGTTGGCTCTTGAAAGAGTGATGACAAGGAGACATGTTATTTGATAATCTGAAAAATCATAAAAATGATTCTTGAAGCAAGAAAAAGTAGCAAAAAGCAAAGCTTGCAGAAAAAAAATATAGACGAAAAAAAATAGAAACAGAAAAAAAAGCAAGCAGAAAAAGCCAAAAGCTCTTAAAACCAAGAGGCAAGAGCAAAAAGCCAATAACCCTTAAAACCAAAAAGCAAGGGCAAATAAAGAGGATCCCAAGGCTTTGAGCATCAGTGGATAGGAGGGCCTAAAGGAATAAAATCCTGGTCTAAGCGGCTAAACCAAGCTGTCCCTAACCATATGCTTGCCTATGTTTCATTGATAGTTTGGAATTTATAGTACATTCTCTTCTTTTTATCCTATTTGATTTTCAGTTGCTTGGGGACAAGCAACAATTTAAGTTTGGTGTTGTGATGAGCGGATAATTTATACGGTTTTTGGCATTATTTTTAGTATGTTTTTAGTAGAATCTAGTTACTTTTAGGGATGTTTTCATTAGTTTTTATTGTTAACTTCACATTTCTGGACTTTACTATGAGTTTGTGTGTTTTTCTGTGATTTCAGGTATTTTCTGGCTGAAATTGAGGGACTTGAGCAAAAATCAGATTCAGAGGTTGAAGAAGGACTGCTGATGCTGTTGGATTCTGACCTCCCTGCACTCAAAGTAGATTTTTTGGAGCCACAGAACTCGAAATGGCGCGCTTCCAATTGCGTTGGAAAGTAGACATCCAGGACTTTCCAGAAATGTATAATAGTCCATACTTTGCCCAAGTTTAGACGACGCAAACTGGCGTTCAACGCCAGCTCTCTGCCCAATTCTGGCGTCCAGCGCCAGAAACAAGTTGCAAAGTGGAGTTCAACGCCCAAACTGGTACCAAAATTGGCGTTCAACTCCAGGAATGACCTCTACACGTGTAACACTCAAGCTCAGCCCAAGCACACACCAAGTGGGCCCCCGGAAGTGGATTTATGCATCAATTACTTACTTCTGTAAATCCTAGTAGCTAGTTTATTATAAATAGGACCTTTCACTATTGTATTAGATATCTTTGAATCTTTTGATCATTTTTAGATCTCTAGACCTCCATGGGAGGCTGGCCATTCGGCCATGCTTACCTTCTATTCACTTATGTAATTTTAACGGTAGAGTTTCTGCACTCCATAAATTAAGGTGTGGAGCTCTGCTGTTCCTCAAAGATTAATGCAAAGTACTACTGTTTTCTATTCAATTCAACTTATTCTGCTTCTAAGATATTCATTCGCACTTCAACCTGAATGTGATGAACATGACAATCATCATCATTCCCCATGAACGCGTGCCTGACAACCACTTCCGTTCTACTTCCGATTGAATGAGTGTCTCTTAGATCTCTTAATCAGAATCTTCGTGGTGTAAGCTTTGTGCACCAGACCATCATAGAATATATCCAGGATGGTCCATTCTGAAAGCATGTCAGAAGGACACTTTTTGGTTAGTTGCTTGTATCTTTCCCAAGCTTCATAGAGGGATTCACTTTCTTTCTGTTTGAAGGTTTGAACATCCACTCTAAGCTTGCTAAGCTTTTGAGGAGGAAAGAACTTGGCTAAGAAAGTCGTGACCAGCTTATCGCAAGAGTTCAGGCTATCTTTAGGTTGAGAGTCCAACCATATTCTAGCTCTGTCTCTTACAGCAAACAGGAAAAGCATAAGCCTGTAGACCTCGGGATCAACCCCATTAGTCTTAAAAGTATCACAGATCTGTAAGAATTCAGTTAAGAACTGAAAAGGATCTTCTGATGGAAGTCTATGAAACTTGCAATTTTGTTGCATCAGAGAAACTAATTGAGGCTTTAGCTCAAAATTGTTTGCTCCAATGGCAGGGATTGAGATGCTTCTTCCATGTAAGTTGAAATTTGGTGTAGTAAAGTCACCAAGCATCTTCCTTGCATCTCCACCATTGTTATTATTTTCGGCCATGTCTCCTTCTTTTTCGAAAATTTCTGTCAGGTTTTCTCCAGAGAGTTGTGCTTTAGCTTCCCTTAACTTCCTCTTCAGAGTCTTTTCAGGTTCAGGATCAGCTTCAACAAGAATGTCCTTATCCTTGTTCCTGCTCATATGAAAAAGAAGAGAATAGAAAAGAAAATATGGAATCCTCTATGTCACAGTATAGAGATTCCTTATGTGAGTATAAGAAGAGAAGAATAGAAGAAGGAAAAGATAAGAATTCAAACACAGAGGAGAAGAGTGGATTCAAATTTTTGAGTAGAAGAGAAGTGTTAGTAGATAAATAAATAATTAGAAGGAGATGAGAGAGGGAAGAATTCAAAAATTAAATAAAATAAAAAAAAATATTTTTGTTTTTAATTTAAAATTTGAAGTTAAAATTCGAAAGTTTTAAAAAGAAAAAATTAAATTAAATTAAATTAGAATTTAAAACAAATAGTTAATTAAAAAAATTTTGAAAAAGAGGTTAGTGATTTTCGAAAATTAGAGAGAGAGAGAGAGAGAATTAGTTAGGTGGTTTTGAAAAAGATAAGAATCAAACAAGATAAGATTAATTGGAAAAAGATTTGAAAATCAATTTTGAAAAGATAAGAAGTTAGAGAAGAAGTTTTTGAAATTGATTTTGAAAAAGATGTGATTGAAATTTATTTTGAAAAAGATTTGAAAAAGAAATTTAAAAAGATTCGATTTTGAAAATTAAAGTTGATTACTTGACTAACAAGAAACAAAAAGATATGATTTTAAAATTTAAAGATTGAACCTTTCTTACTACGCAAGTAACAAACTTAAAATTTTTGAATCAATAACATTAATTGTTAGCATTAATTTAAAAAATATGAAATAGAAATAAGAAAAAGATTTTGAAAATAAATTTTAAAATTTTCAAAATTATGAAAGAAAAAAATAAAAAAGATTTGATTTTTGAAAAAGATTTGAAAAAGATAGAATTTTTAAATTGAAAATTTGATTTGACTCATAAGAAACAATTAAATTTAAAAACTTTTTAACTAAATCAAACCAAATTTTTGAAAATTTATGAGAGAATAACGGAAAGATATTTTTTTGATTTTTGAATTTTTAATGAAGAAAGAGAAAAACAACCAAAAGACTCAAAATATGAAAATTATGAATCAAAACACATGATGCATGCAAGAATACTTTGAATGTCAAAATGAACACCAAGAACACTTTGAATGTCAAGATGAACACCAAGAACTTGTTTTTGAAAATTTTTTAAGAAAAGACACACATGCAAGACACCAAACTTAAAAATTTTCAATGCTTAGACACTAACAAATTGAAAATGCATATGAAAAACAAGAAAAGACACCAAACAAGCAAAATTTAAAGATCAAACAAAGAAATTCATCAAGAACAATTTGAAGATCATGAAGAACATCATGCATGAGTTTTCAAAAATTTTAAGAAAAATTAAAAATATGCAATTGACACCAAACTTAAAATTGACACAAGACTCAAACAAGAAACATCAAATTTTTGGTTTTTATGATTTTATTAATAATTTTTTTTGTAATTTTTTGAAAATTAATTGGAAAAATAAAAATAAAGATTTCAAAATTTCTAATGAGAATTTCAGGAATCATTCAATGTTAGTCTAAAGCTCTAGTCCAGGAATTAGACATGGTTTACTAGCCAGCCGAGCTTTCAGTGAAAGCTCCGGTCCAAGACACTAGACATGGCCAATGGCCAGCCAAGCTTCAACATACATAGTTCAAGCGTGTGAGGAGGAAGCCTCAGTCCAAAAGAAATTAGACATGGCTTTACAGCCAGCCAGGCTTCAACATGTTATCTTGAAACTCTAGAATTCATTCTTAAAGATTTTGAAGCCATAGAATAATTTATTAAATTTTTTTTTTGAAAAATTTTTTCGAAAATAAAAAGAATAAAAGCAAAAACTTAAAATTAAAATAAAATTACCTAATCTGAGCAACAAGATGAACCGTCAGTTGTCCAAACTCGAACAATCCCCGACAACGGTGTCCAAAACTTGGTGCACGAAATTGTGATCTCAATTTCGCCAACAACTTGGTACGCACAATTGTAATATCACTCTTCTTCACAACTTCACACAACTAACCAGCAAGTGCACTGGGTCGTCCAAGTAATAAACCTTACGTGAGTAAGGGTCGATCCCACGGAGATTGTCGGATTGAAGCAAGCTATGGTCACCTTGTAAATCTCAGTCAGGCGGATTCAAATGGTTATAGAGTTTTAATAATTAAAAGATAAATAAGACGTAAAATAGGATAGAGATACTTATGTAATTCATTGGTGAGAATTTCAGATAAGCGTAT
>NC_029791.2:13800013-13810455 GCF_000816755.2 Arachis ipaensis | reverse complement strand
TAAATCAGGAGGCTAAGAGATATGCATTCAAGCTTGCTTTCATGTAGAACGGAAGTGTTTGTCAGGCACGCGTTCATAAGTGAGAATGGTGATTAGCGTCACATAATCATCACATTCATCATGTTCTTGTGTGCGAATGAATATCTTAGAGAAGAAATAGGCTTGAGTTGAATAGAAAAACAATAATACTTTGTATTAATTCATGAGGAACAGCAGAGCTCCACACCTCTATGGTGTGTAGAAACTCTACCGTTGAAAAATACATAAGTGAAAATAGGGTAGACATGGCCGAGTGGCCAGCCTCCCATGGAGGTCTCAGAACGTAAAAGTTACATAATGTGTTCCAGAGATTCCTAACACAATAGTAAAAAGTTCTATTTATACTAAACTAGTTACTAGGATTACAGAAATAAGTAAATGATGCAGAAATCCACTTTCGAGCCCACTTGGTGTGTGCTTGGGCTGAGCATTGAAGCTTTCACGTGTAGAGGTCTTCCTTGGAGTTAAGCGCCAGTTTGTAGCTTGTTTTTGGCGTTTAACTCTGCTTTGCAACCTGTTTCTGGCGTTTAACGCCAGAATAGGGCAGAGAGCTGGCGTTGAACGCCAGTTTGAATCTTCTAAACTTGAGCAAAGTATGGACTATTATATATTGCTGGAAATCCCTGGATGTCTACTTTCCAACGCAATTGAGAGCCCGCCATTTGGACTCCTGTAGCTCCAGAAAATCCACTTTGAGTGCAAGGAGGTCAGAATCCAACAGCATATAAAGTCCTTCTTCAGCCTCTGAATCTGATTTTTGCTTAAGTCCCTCAATTTCAGCCAGAAACTATCTGAAATCACAAAAAAACACACAAACTCATAGTAAAGTCCAGAAATGTGAATTTTATTTAAAAACTAATAAAAATATACTAAAAACTAACTAAATCATACTAAAAACTATATAAAAACAATGCCAAAAAGCGTATAAATTATCCGCTCATCAGGTATTTACATAATTATCAACAAAAAATTAACAATTAGTTATTTTTGTCAAACAAATTTTATCTTATATGGATATAACATTAGTTTCAATTTTTCATGGTTAGTTTTGTCGGCGTCCAAATCTTTAATGGTCAGAAATTGCTATTTACTCAAGAAAATGAGTGACGAGAAGAGAGAGAGAGAGAGTGACTAAAAAGACAAGGATAAGATTTTTTTTAGGTTAAAAGATATTAATTGGTAATTGAAAATTGTATAAAATGGTAATTATATTGAATGGAGAATTTAATTGTTGTAGAGTAGATNCTAAATAATTTTATTATTTATTTATTTAAATCGGTTCGACTATGGTCGAACCACAGTTAACCATTAAACGTTTAAGCTAGTACCTTAACTGATTTGGTTCTCAAAACCTTGATATAAATATTATAGACTATTTAATTATTGGTATGATCCAACAGCTCGTAGTTATGAAGCAGGCGTATATCCTATATACGGAGACAAGAAATTTAGAGATATGTGTGACAAGAAGAGGGAGGACAGAGAGACGGATGAATTGTGTCTGTTCCTTGATCATCCAATTATGGAAGATGTTGATTTTAAGGAAGAAGATGATATGAATTTGGGTCAGGGAGGCATTGTTAGAGATAACATGAAACAGGAAGACAATGATGATGACAACGAGGCTGAGATCTTTTCTGATAAACTAATTTCTGATAATCATAGCTATGATAGCTATGAAAGTGCTGAAGATGAGGCGTATAAACCCCCACCTCCAGTCTTCGAGGATGACACCAATGATAGCTATGAAGATGGACTCATGAAGAAAGCAAAAAACAAAGGTGGAAAAAGAGATAAGAAGGGTAAGAAGAAAGATATTAGAAAGAAGGACAATGTAAGGAAGAAATTTGGGCCTATACACACTACTGGGTCTAATGGCAAATCTAGGCCTAATACTACTGATGGGCCTACTCCTACTACTGGTAGGTCAAATTTTTGTGCTGGATACAGTATATCAGAGGAAGAGGGCGACATCTTTAGTGACGAGTCTGATGGTCTAGGGTTTGAGTCAGAGGGGTTCACTTCAATCATCAGACAATGAATGAGATGGTTTTGACTGGCCCCGATTCAATGAGGAAGAAGAATTTAGTGATGTTCAACTCCAATTGAACATGAAATTTGCCACACTTGAGCAATTCAAGCATGCATTAAAGAACATGGGGGAAGCTGTTGTTTGCTATAGCTCAGGATGCAAACAATTGCTTCTATGTGATTGCCTATGCAGTAGTTGACAGTGAAACAAAACAAAGTTGGAAGTGGTTTCTACAACTTCTCCAAGAGGACATCGGTAATTTCTTAGTGGAAGAATAGAATTTTATCTTTGATCAGCAGAAGGTAAATGACAGTTGCATTATTTATGTTTATGTTGTTGTGACTATGCATGAGTTGCTGTGATGACAGTTGCATTATTTAACTTGCTATAATTATACTTGAATTGGCCTGATTGATAATTTTGAGTTGCTGTTATGACAGTTGCACTGTTTATATATTGGAAAAATATGTTGTCATATAAGTAGAGGCATTGTTAGTATTGACTGACTCAAATTTGAACTGAAGTGTCAAAATAAGGATTGAATTTTATCACTTTACTAACCACAATTGATTCCCCTTAATTATGTTCCAACTATTCTTCTTCTACTTATTGATTTCTAGATGTAGTGAAAAGTCTAAGTCTTCATATAAATGGATTAATATACAGCATTAGCTAATTAACTATTCGGGCGGCTTCTAGCATGAATCATAGCTGCTGAAAATTTAACCACAATTACTTGATTGAAAGTGTTGCAATGTGCTCTTTCACTTTCAACTTGTTACCATGTCATACCATTGATCTAATGAAAGTTTGTATTTTGGCATCTAAACTTATATTGATTGGCATACAAACTAAAGTGACTGTAAATTGGTGTAATTGGTATGCCTACCTTCCCAAATTAAACTTGTATTTGAATTAAATTGTTGTGATCTTGAGTTGCGTTGTTTATGTTTACTTGTTGTCATTATATTTGAATTGATGTCACTGTATTTGAATTGAATTATTGTCAAGTTAATATGAAATAGTGTTCGAATAAGGTGATGATATAATCTGGTTTCGAGGGGATGGAAGGGTCTGTAAGACTGCCAACTGAAATTATTAAGGACCAATCTGTTTGATGAATGATTTTTTTAGGGATATATGTGCTTGATAAATGGTTTTCTTACGGACCTATATGCCTGATGAACAGTTTTGTTTAAGATGTATGTGTTTGTTAATTGGTTTCTTCAGAGTTCTAATACACAACTTAAGCTTCTTTATTTGGATGTATTCTGCAGGATTTGTTGCCTGCTTTGCATGAGGTGATGCCGAATGCATGTAACGTCCTACCTCACAAAGTCTTACGCTTAAGTCGTAAACTAGAGGTGGCGAGATATTACGACCTTCAAAAGAAAAGACATATACATATACATATACATATATATATATATAAGAAATTATAACTAGGAACCTTGAAGAAGAAGTTAAGCAAAAGCGTAAATAGAAAATCGCATCACACACGTAGGATACGCATAAAAAGAATAAATTAGTGTGTATGGAAAGATAACATAGATATATAGGGATCAGAGTACCAAAAGATACAAAATATCAAGCTCCAGACTCAATTTGTGAAGTTAAGGCTGACCGGAGTATACATACATACATACATACATACATACATACATACATATCCCAAAGTTATCTCAAAATAGAAATAAAACACATGTTTCTCCAAAAGCAACCTCTAAGAGGGCAAAATATAAAATATATACAAAGGAGAATATATATATATAGCATAAGTACAAAATACAGCATCCCAAAATAAAACTTCGCTTGCATAGGAAATTTCCAGTTGCTCAACGAGGTACCTCTCGACCTGCATCTGAAAAACAATAATATATGTATGGAATGAGAATCGAGGATTCTCAGCATGGTAAAGGTGCCAACATAGGTAATATATAAGGTCTCGGGAAAGTCAGAGGCATTCCTAAAACTTCGACACTTAAAATTTAGCTTAAATTAATTTTAAACCAGAAAGCTTAGCTTTCTAACTAAGGGATTCTAACCACAATCTAATTCTTCACCCTTGTATCCTTCAAACCTTTCAGACACCGGTGGAACAACCCTCTAACACTCTTTTGCCAAAAGAGAATCTCTCAGAGAACATCCACAGGCAAGCCAGACAAAAAAAACACAAGTAGTATTCAGATATAGCAAGTAAACAAGTAGCAGATAGACATGGCTAAGCAGTTAGGGAAACCAAAACAAATGCACACTCAAGAAAAATATTCAAATACATATGATCTATGTCTGTCCTACAGCTGTTGAGCTCAACTGTCGGTTATACAGCCAACCCGACATGTCTTGGTAGCTAATCATTGGATAGGCCCCCTGTGCACGCATCCCAAGTTCAATATTATCCATGAAAAATTTCCAAGCTCATCCATGTGGGAGACAATCCCCAAGCTCAAATTTATATATATGCATGCCCATGGGATAACCCGGGAAGTTAAAGTACTCGGTCACATTTTACGACAGATGAGGGTCAACAATTTATCTCAATTATATAAGCCAAATAAACTTTTAATTCATTATTATCAATATCATAATCATCATTAATTACATATCATGTATCATTCATCACTTTGTTGCTTTAACAATTCGAATATTCACTTCTCAATCTCTTCATCCATTTTCTATCTAACTCATTCAACATGTTCACGCTTGTTCTAAGGCTTAAAGACTCGCTAACGGACCCTACACATGTATTAAAGGAGTTTGAAAAGTTAGAAAATTTGTTTAAAACTAAAAAACACACTTTTCAGAAAACAGGAGTTCTGCGTACGCAGGCTATGTATGTGGAAGTGTAAATTGGACTATCTCGTGTACGCATCCCCTTGTTTGCGTACGCGAGCCTGTCCTTAGGCCAATTCCACGTACCTATGCCATATCTGCGTATGCGGGATGTCTAGGCAGAGCCCAACGTCTGCGTTGCGTGCATGTTTGTGTACGCATCTGCATTAGAAATTTCAAAAAGCTGTTATGTTTGCAGAAAATATATTTTGACACCAAACTTCAAATGCGCATAACTTTTTCGTTAAAAATCATTTTTAATCCATTCTTTGAATGTCATTGACTTCACAAACCCAAATTTTATTTGAAAAAATTTTGACAAAATTTAAAGGTTCGGAAGCCAAGTTATAGCCCGCCAAAGTTGGTCAAAAATTAAGTTTTTACCAAAAGTACCAAACCTTTAAATTTCCAAAGCTCTCAATTCGAAACCCATGTTATTACACCCAAGATAGCACTAAAGGTACTCAATGCAATTCCATATCCTTTCCACAACATTCTCATACTCAATTTTACCACTCTCATTCTAGTTTATCCAAAATCAAAACCACACAATTCATTATTATTCAATCTGTCATCATCACAACTTATTATCATCATCAATCATAATAATCATCAATAATCATCATCAATCCTTATCAACATCAATAATCAACACATTCTCATAATAAACTCAATGTTTTCACCAAAATTACTAAACCTTAACAAGCTTACATAATTCAACCTATCCTATGGTCAACTAACCTATGTTTTCAGGTTACATTACACATTATCTACGAGAAACCAAACTCATACTTTGGCCGATTCCTCCTTAAGCCCAAAACACCTTAAATATCTATCGTTCCTCAAGCTCCAAAGCTCCAATTCCTCTCTAAACGAAAATTTCCAACCACCAAGATTCAAATTCAAGCTCCCAATATCGTCAATTTGTCTCCAAAACACATAGTTCAATATAATTCCACACAATATCACTAAAATCAACATAGGGTTCACTAATTTCAATAGGGCACAAGGATTCAAGGTTTCTTATCATTCCTGCAGATGATTGGGGCAAAGCTCAATGAATTTCCAAAGCTAATTCACACCTAACATCACCAAAACACAAATTCTCAATACCAAACCCCCAAAGATTTTTGAAATTAGGGAGAAAGAGGCTGGGTGAGGAATTGAAAATTTATTACCACTTTGTTCGGATGGTTTTGTAGAGCTCGACGTGGTGGTCGCATGGCACAAACGATGCGGCGATCGGAGATCTGAATTGAGAGATATGGAGGTTGGAGGTGAGCCAAGGGTTAGGGTTCTTATGGTTCCCCTCTCCTACAATGTTTCCAAAGTGAAACACTTATGGTTTGGGCGAGAAAATGTTGAGTTCTTATATTTATATTGTTCGCCTTGGGCTCGGTTTAGGTCTGGTCCAATCGGTTTGGCCCGTTGGCGCAGTTTTGGACCAAAATCTTTAAAATTGGTGTCAAATTTCATATTTTTAATATTTCTATCTCTGTGGAATAATAAAATTTAACTTCCTAGTTTACAATGCACACTACCGGAATTTTGTAAGGCACATTTGAAAGAACTTTATTGAGAGGTTCAAGGACAAACAGCTGAAAAATATAGTGTAGGCATGTGCAAAGAGTAGTACAGATACAAAGTTCCAACATCATATGCAGAGGATGAAGAGGATGAACGAAGAAGCATGGGCATATCTTGCAAAGTTTCAACCCTCTTGCCAAAGCAAATCCCATTTTATCCATTTGCCCAAACTTGACAATGTGACCAACAACATGAGTGAGGTCTGAAATGCCAAAATTAACCACTACAGGAGAAAGCACCATGTTGGAGGAACTTCGTTGCTACTTGATGAAGAGAATGGAAAAAAACAAGATGGTTTTAAGCTCCTACACTAGAGTACTGGCACCAATTCAGCAAAGGAAATTGGAGGACCTTATGAAGGATACTAAGTTCTGGATAGCTCAATGGACTGGTGACAACGATCATAATATGTTCGAGGTGCAGACACATTCAAAGAAGGTTGGTGTGCTTCTTGGAAGGAAAACTTGTACTTGCAATATGTGGCAACTAACAGGTAGTAATAACATGTTGTATTTGACTTATATGTATTTAAGATATGCATTCTGATGCACTGTCTGATCAATGATACTTAATTATTTGTAGGAATTTCATATGTTCATGCATTGGCAACTATTTAAAAGAGGTGTGACAAGCCAGAACCATATGTGCACCCTTGTCTAAAGATGGATGTATTTAGAGGAACCTATGAGTATGTCATCAAACCTATCAATTCAGAAGAATACTGGATGAAGACTAGACTACTATCTCCATAGCCACCCACCATTAGGAGGCCTACAGGCCACCCCATGAAGAAAAAAAGAAAGCGGACCCTATTAAGAACGCGCGTGAAGGAACAAAGGGACAAAGAACATTCAAGGTTACCTGTCAAAAATGTGGTGAAGCTGGCCACAATGCAAAAACATGCAAGTGATTACTAAGGCCTAAACCCCCACCAAAGAATAAGGGTAAAAAAAGGGTAATGGAAGTAGATCCACCACTGCACCAAGGTCACAGGAGGAAGTACAAATAATCCTATTAGCCCCTCAACTACAACCACAAGTACCATTTTAAATTGGATTAGATTCGATGATTTATATGCCATTTATGTACTTACTTGTCTTGTTACTTCGTGTTGTGTCAGGAGTACATTACTAACTCATCCAACCAAGTTATAGCAACAACGAGTTTTAGGCCTCCAAGACCTAAACAATAAATTTTGAGACCTCATGTAGCTCCAGTCACTACCCCAACACCTTCTGCAACACTTGTTCTAGCTCTAAGACCTTCACTTCCACCTACTCTAAC
This sequence comes from Arachis ipaensis, assembly GCF_000816755.2. Lineage (NCBI taxonomy): Eukaryota > Viridiplantae > Streptophyta > Magnoliopsida > Fabales > Fabaceae > Arachis > Arachis ipaensis. The sequence continues at coordinate 13,802,681 of NC_029791.2, read as the reverse complement.
TCCTCCACCTACAGCCCCATCTACACCAGCATTTAGGTCACTCCATCCGAATCAGATACCAAGAGTCTATTTGGAAACGATTGCTACTACAAGCTTTGGAACTGCTGCTAGAATATTCAAGTTCATGCCTACACCAGGATTCAACCTCTAAAAGAAGAAATGATACTGCTCTGTGATCCCATGTTGACTGTAGTTATTTAGTTTAGTTTTTTAGACCCTTTGGTAATAGATTGTGGTTATGTAGTGCAACTATGCAACTTTAAGATCTCCTTTTGAATGTATCTTTGATGCTAGAAACAAATATAAACTAGCTAGAAGTAAGTTTTTAGTTGGAATATTCAGAACTTTGATGCTTGGTTTCAATTATATGAAATTATAGTTATTTGACTATTTTGATAATGATTTTGATTTGTATTAAATCAGGTTCTTGGAGCATTATTATGTGAATGCACATGATTTTAATATTGGGCAAAGGAAGTTTCATTAAACAATTCTAACAGACTACAATATTAGCAATTACACTTTGATCACTTATTTAACTACAAGATATCCTTTCATTATAAGCATCTAATTACCTTTCTTTCCTACCTACATCCTTACTACAAAAAGACAAACAAAAAAACCTAGCATGAAAAAAATACACTTCTGCATTGACTGCTCCACCCCCTCCTTTTACTTTCATTTTTAGTCTTTTTCTCCAATTCATCTACAAAATCTTTTAACTTCTTCACCCTCTCTTCTAGTACAATATTATGCTGGCTACCTTGCATTTCATAGGGAAAAATCTTGGCAAACCATATAAAGAATTCACAGTGTGAAAGATTCTCTTACATTGAAAAGTAAAATGCAAAAAATCATAGTTAACCCATGAACAAAATTTTACAATCCATAAAAAGGTAGCATATCTATGTTCCTTACTCTGTAATAAGGACAACTAAAGAAAAGTCTTCTTGGGTTCTTCTCTGTTCCAAACTGTACAACAATGGCATAGATTTCGTAGTGGCATCTTGGATTCTCCCCTCTTGCAATTCCAAATTTGACGCCACTTGAAGCACTTCTAACACTACCATCTCCGCCATCTCTAACTCGTCGACGATAAGAGCTTTAAAATTCCCTCCACTTGCCATGGTTTCATGTTTTCAGAGTAATGAAGATGATGATGACCTTCAGACCGTTGTTTCAGGCTTTAAGGCATCATACAAGAACATTTTTGTAGTTGCCTTTTCAAGGGCCATTTTGTCTTCCAACGTGTCACTTAACGTCTGACTCATCACCTTAACGTGACACGTTGGACTTCACCGTTAGGGTTTCACAGAGTAAACTAATAGAAGGACTAAAGTGACGAACGTTTACAAAAGTTGAAAACTAATTATGTAATTAAATTTTGTTGGAAACTAAAATGTCCACTTCGAAATTTCTTGGAGACCAATTTAAGTAAATACTCAATATAATATTATCCATTAACACATAAATTATGACAAAGTAGTGATATTTTATAATTGTATATAAAAATATAAAATACATTTATGATTTATGTACAAAAAAGTAAAATTCTATACCGTAACACGATTTATATACAAATGATCTGAAATTGAACACATCAAATTTTATTGAGTAAAAATCAAACAAAACATAAAAGGTATAGCTTATGAATATTATCCTTATAAAAAAACTTTCACAAATTTATAATCATGAAATATTAAAAATAATGCAAAGTTTAAATTAATAGTATAAACTACTCTCTAATCTTCTCCAATTTAGATCATTCCAATCTCTTTCCTAACCAAGTTCTCCCTCAAATTCAACGGTTATCCAGTTCCTGTGGTGCTATATATTCATAATACTCAATCTTTACAAAGCATATTTGAAAATTGTCCAAAAATTAAACCATATAAAAGTTTATTAATTTATTGATAACTATATATATTTGACAAATCATGGAATGTTAATGTATTTTACACCAAATTTAGCAATTAATTGACTGAATATTGTAAACCTAACCTCGTACCTCATCATACATGTTGAAAAGGGAAAAAGAATCTATAACTATATTCTTCAAATTGAATGATTTTCTCTGATCTAGGCTTGAACAATTAAGCATATTCAACAATAATTAGCCAAAAATCAAACCATATTATCATACCAAGTCTTGGTTGCTTAGATGAGAGTCATCATGCTAAGTGGTCAGAGCAACATTAACGAACAACAAAATGTGATTTCCAATTTGAAGTTGTCAAAGATGTTGATCTCTGGCAAGGAGGTCTATTGTCTTTTATGGTTTGTCACGTCCTAGGCGATTCACAAAGTAAAAGGAAAAGAGTGTGCATGTTTAAGCATGGGCCCATTGAGTAAGCAAAAACTAAAGAATTCAAAAGGAGCTAACACTAGTTTAAACTTTTGTCATGACCAAAGCATATGAAAGGGTTACTCGTGGAGTTACCGGGTTGACCATTAGCTGGGATTGGAGCACCACATTTAAGTTGAAAATGATATAGGTTGTAGAAGAGTGTTTAAAACTTTACAACATACTAAAGTTAAAAGGAATATCCTCTTAGATTTATAGGTTACATGGTGCCACTTCTTTTATGGTGACACTTTTTTCACTAAAAAAAGTTTAAAATTATAAATTACTATAAGATTTTTTTTAAAAAATAATCAGTAAACATTG
>NC_029791.2:13792280-13799865 GCF_000816755.2 Arachis ipaensis | reverse complement strand
ACCTAACACAAAATTTGACGGTAATATTTAACTACAATTATCATAATTATAACCTTATAAAAATTAAATAAAAATCAATGAAATTCAGATGTCATTAAAATAAACAAAAACTACAGTATAATCTGGACCATGACGCTACAAACATAAAGCAATTTCGTCAAAAACAAAATTGTACAAAAGAAAATACTAAATTCTACGAGTCCTCATAATCGTCATCGTCGTCTTTCTAATGGTTCTGATGTGACTCCTGGCACTATCTCTGTTGAATATGTCTATCTGAAACAAATAATTAAAATAGTTAAAAAATATAATCTGAATGCAATATATACAATATAGAGAATGATTACCATGGATATAACTCTAACGTATAACATGCAATATAATATTTGAACTAAATCGAATCTATAATATAACACAATTGAACATAAGTTTACCTTCATTTGAATTCCTCTTCTTCTTCTTCGTCCTCATCAACCCCTTGTTCATCATCCTCTTCAGATGTTACTTTTTGATCATCAATTTTCTCATCTTCTTTGTCGTCCCCACCAACCCCTTCTTCTTTGTCGTCCTCTTCTTCTAGTGGATGAATGTCATCATCAACCTTAAGGTTAATGATTTCATCATCCACAAGAGGTGACCTAAGGGTGATATGATAGCCAACTAAAAGAATTATCGATTTTGCTACGCTTTTAAAGCGTGATGAAAAGTTAAAAAAAGCGTAGCGATAGCTTTTTGCCACACTTTTTGAGCTATCACCACGCTTTTGTCGATCTATTGACATGCTTTCATCTATTGCCACGCTTAAAAACGTGGCAGTATGTGAAAGATATGGCTATGCTTTTGAAGCCCGCTAATAGTGGAAGATATGGCTACGCCTTTTGAAGTCTACCAATAGTGAAAATATGGCTACTCTTTTGAAACATGCCAATAGTGGAAGATATGACTATACTTTTAAAGCGTGACAATAGTGTGGTATGGCTACGCTTTTAAAGCGTGGCTGTTGATGACTACTATATAATATGACCACTCTTTTAAAATGTGGCAAAAAAAATTTTCAATAACCTATTGTTCTTTTTTAATTTTCATAATAAAACCTTACAAAATTCATAGATAATTTTAAAATTTAGACAATGACCAATAATTTTAAATCAACTAGTCTAACATACATAAACCTATCACTAAAAAAAGTATGTTTGATCGCATGATAGTCTAACAAAATACCAAAAATTAAAGTCATAACTACCTATGTTTTCTTAATACATGAATTACAACTCCAACGACTATTATATATCTACTTCCTTTACATACTTCATCACTAAATATGAAACTTCATGATTATTGATTGTGAACTCCATTGTTTTCACCACTACCCTGCATAATTTTAAATATTTTTATGTTGGTACATCTTATATTTTACCAAAAAATGAAAGAACATATATTGAAAATCACGCTGTATTCTCCAATACATAATATTTATCATTTTTTATGAATAAATACTACACAATATCTCTCTTAAATATACCCTCTTTTTAGTAATCCCTGTATGTTAAAAAATTTGCCCAAAATACATGGGTGTGAAGAGATTATATTGTCATACTTTAGAAATCAGGACTTGTTGCATGTAATATCATTCAAGAGTTAAAGAGTGGTCATTAAAAAGTTAAACATGGTTTATTTTATACCTTGTGGAATGTATATAACTAGTGATAGTATCACCTAAGCTCATATTCACAATGGTAGTAAGAGCTATGAAAACTTGAGCAACATCAACATATCTTTGTCTTTCAATTATGGCACCAATGCCTCCAAATTCTTTCACAATTGCATTAGTGCCATATGTTCCTAATTTGCAGTAAACAAGCTTTTCCTTCACCTTATTTGGATCTAAGGATCCTCCAAAGCAGTACTTAGATCAATGCATTAACTAAAATCTTTGTCATCATTATTGAACAAACATAATTGGCAAGAACAAAATCAAACGCAAAAGCTACCTAGCATTTTCCTTGGCTTTAGAGTTCCGAGCAGCGTCGACGCCATTGATGAGAGGATACTATTTTTGTTTTGGGTTAAAACTACTCACTCCTATTCCCTGCATAGCCTCCATGATTGGGGTTTTCACACATGATCAATAACAGAATGCATGCCATATTGTTTATTATTTACCATATGAACATACAAATTGGTTTTGTAAAACAATAAATATTCACATAGTACATTATTTAGTCTTTCATTTAACTAAACCCTGATCAAACTAAAGGTGCACTTAGGTGAACCATTCTGTAATGCTATAAGTTGCATACATGCCACAAGTTATGTGCAACATCTAAGCCAAATTAAAATTTAAAAAAACTAAATAAAAATATTCTAAAAATAGTGATCAGAAAATTATATATATATAAAGGTTACTCATAGTATTATTTCTAATTGATTGTGTACTCTTACATTCAAATTCATCATAGTTGTGTAAGTAACCTTGGTTATGAAATTAGAAGTTGATTAATAACCCAAGTGCTCCTCCCCCGAAAAAATATGTAAAAGGCATAAGAAACCAACTTACAGAAACATTTTTTCCACTCCCTCAAATCACAGTGCTCCTGAAAGCTCTGTCAATGCCACCAGCTGCAACTGTAACAATCCACGGCGCAGTATTCGTCACGATGGTCATATCCAGGCCATCATTTCTAGCTGAGGCCACTGTGAGTATCCCTTTACTAATGGCGAAAAATGCGCCAATGGATATAACATCAACCACAGCTAGGATCACCTCCACCAATGGAAATTGATATGACATCCACATCATGTATGGAAGCTTCAAATACACCATTGAAGGAATATGCTCTACACCTTTTTTTTCTTTCTATCTAAGTAATTCTTACACATATCCCATATTATTTGTTTTTTTTATCTAAAAAACTAAACTATACTCAGCAATCCAGCAGCAGATTAATTAAGTACCACAGCAACAGTGAAATAGAAGCAAAATAAGAGGTAGAATCAGCAGCGAATAGTGATTCGATAGCAGATAATTAGTACCATAACAGCATCAAGGCAACAAAGGAATTCCACATTTTATATTGATAATTTGTGACATGCTCATGGATAAGCCACTACATGAAATACTGTTTAAATCAATGGCCAAATCGACGGCAAATCAGCAGCAAATTATAATATAATTATAGAAAATTATAATATCATTGCTTCAAAAAGAAAAATGGCATTTTTTCACTTAATTTACAACTATAAATCATTAATTAGCAGCCTAGCCTAGCAAGTGGTTACAAAGAAATTAAATTAAATTTATGTTCAGTAATAATAGCATGAGAAGATAACTACTAGCTAATGAAGTGCAACAGAGAAGGTTTGGTAATATATAACAAAATGATGAAAAGAGGATGATCTGACGATTCAAAATTTGAATGAAAAAACTTTCATGAAATCTATCAAAACTTGTTAAGCAATATAAAGGAAAGCATGCATTAGAGATGATCCGTCACCTTATAACTCGGTCTTTATTGTGCATTATGAGTTATAACTCAGCCTTAATTATCATTTATTCTGTAACTGACACCTTCATTACCAACTTAATGATCAATATTCTGACTTAATGATCAACGGTCATACCATCAATTCTATTCATCAACTCTATGCCTATAAAAGGCACCAATCTCTATATACACTATACATTCTAGGGACATTCTAGATACATTCTAGATATATTCTAGATACATTCTATATTCATAGAATATTATAATATACAACACATGATAACTTCTATTTTATGTCTTACATTCTATATTCATAGAATTATTCATATACCTCTTAAACACTTACTGACTTGAGCGTCGGAGTGTCTTTTGCAGGTACCCACCCCTTGTTCTCTCCTTGCCGACGTATAACTCATCCCGACGAGAAACTTGAAGACATTCATCGACGAATGAGCTATACACCGGCCAAACTCAGCAAGAATAAGAGATAATATAGTAGATGTATTATGTACCTAATCACATAATAAAACAAATTAATATAAATTGGAAGAAATTCGATTATGCACACTTTCTTGTAGATAGTGCTACTTCCATTAAGTATAAATAAACAATTAGTTGAGGCTAGAAACATGTCATAGTAGTGCAGCATTTAAAAAATACTGAAGGGAACAAATAACTGAATTCAATCTCTCACTAATAACTTCAGCTTGCACCAAATTTATTTAATGTAGCAAACTAAATATTAAGCTTGTGAATTATCCATCAGGATTTGCTTTTTAAAAAAACACCTCTTTGATTATGGCCTTCACGGGGACACCAAGAACGGTAACCCCATTCAACAATCCATCTTTAAGGACCTAAAAACACAATACAAGTGAGTAGTCTATGCATTCCTCTAAGTTAGATTGTAAACAGACATAGCACCAAATTAAGGATAGACACATGTCACCATGTAACACAAGCGTTTTTAGTAGAACACTAACATAACCGTTCATCATTTAATTTTTACAAGAGAAGAGCCTTAACAGTGAAAACAATAAAGCACATGGCTTTCTTAATTCTTATTTCATTCCAACCTCTGACAGTAACAATTAATATAACAAATATGGTTGACTTTTTTCTGGATTGTATTACTGTTGTCTGTTAGACAGTTATTCTTTCAGTATCTCACTCTCATAAGTCTAATCTAACTATATGAATGTGAAACTTTATGAGAAATCAACAACAATTTATGCAGTATCTTGTGCAAGAGACACTTATTCGGCCTAAACCTTTTTCACATCTTCTGATAACACCAGAGGTCTTGCAGAACCATGAATGCAAAAAAGCTATGACTTTGAATCAACAGCTTGGAACAGGAAAATGATATCTAGATATTAGAAATTGTAGTATTCCACTCCAACCTAATTATGATTCTTTGGAAAGAAAAGCTAAGAAATAAACCAAGATGGGATGAAAATTATAATCATTAATATCTAAATCCACTCTTCTCCCTTAAATAAATAAAGAGAATAAAGAAACTATATTTATGAAGACAAACATTAAAATCTTCGTAATAAGAACAGAAATTCAGCAGCTTCATCATCATCAAACAAGCACATATCTCATCATTATCATGATAGAACAAGGGCAACAACACATCAAATATTTACATTATAATCAAACAACAAGGGCAGAAACACATCTACATTTTTTATGCTTAAGACATCCACAATCCATCAACAATAACCACTTTTAACAACTTTTAACTAGAGAGTTATTTTAAAAATTATTATCAGATCCAACAAAATGTATAATGAATTGACCAGACAATAAACTGATAGAATAATAGAATGTCAGTCCAAATCTGTGACTCTAGAAATGCAAGCGGTTAAAGTTCTTCCAAATGAACAATATTTAATTTTTTCCTTGGTCTAAACTAAGATCTCACTTTTCAGATTACAATTTTACTTAATGAGAAGTTGATAAGAGTGAACCGAAAACAGATATGAGATATGTAAGCAGAGATAATAGTGGTATAGTAGCTAATAGCAACATTAAAGTTAAGAAATAAGGTTTACCAGCAATGTAAGTGGTGGCAGAGGTCTCAAAACTAGCACGACAAGGGTCACAATGGACACCGCCCTGCACGAGGAAGGGGTTCTTTGCAACGACGGAAGGGGGTGAGCCTAAACAACAAACCTTCTCCAATGCTCCACAGGGGTTAGGGGTTTGCAGTGACAGAAGAGAGCGGCGGCAGAAGGAGCATCAACAGAGGGTTTGCAAGGGACAGTGAGCGCTGAAGGAGTCACCGCTGAAGGAGGATTAAAGGTTTACGGTGGGAGCAGCGACGGTGAGAGCGCCGGAAGAAGGAGTGCCGACGGAGGCATTGTAAGGGACAGTGAGCGCCGAGGGAGTCACCGCTGAAGGAGGGTTAAAGGTTTACGGTGGGAGCAGCGATGGTGAGAGCGCCGGAAGAAGGAGTGCCGACGGAGGCATTGCGACAAAGGAGAGAGGGCGAGCGCCGGCGATGTTCTTCAGAGTGCTGGGATTTTGATATTCGTTCGGAGGGCGAGCACCGACGATGTTCTTTCTGTTTTGCTATTTGTAAAGGTTAATCGCCAGAATATGTGTTAGTGTTTAGGGTGAGGCATGAGAAGGACACAATGAAGCACAGAAGAGTTTAGGGTTCTTGGAAGGAGAAAGTGTTTTGAAGAGTTATAGAGCATTATTTGAGAGAGTGTACAATGTAACTCATATATTAACGAATCTTTTTTTTTGGGAACCTTGTGGCCACGCTTTTGAAGCGTGCCGAAAGAGTTACAGGAAATAGGCACGCTTTTAAAACGTCACTATAACGAAACCATGTCGCTACGCTTCAATAGCGTGTCTATTTTTCTCTAAAGTGTGGCAAGAAAAAACGTGTCCAAATCTCTAATCAATCGCCACTCTCATAAAAGTGTGGTCATTGACCCCTTTCGCCATGTTTTTGAAGCGTGACAAGAAAAAACGTGGCCAAATCTTTAATCAATCGCCACCTTCAGAAAAGTATGGCCATTGACACCTTTTGGCCATGCTTTTAAAGCGTGACAAGAAAAAAGTGTGGCGACAGGCCTTTTTTCTTGTAGTGGCCAATGTCAACCACCAAATTAGAAGGAGTTTGGTCATCAACTTGGTAAGATTGTTGGTCCTCCATCTTATCAAACTCAATGCAACCTCTTAGTTTAGTCTTGACTACAACTACTTAACTAGACTTACATTTTTCTGGATAAGGCAAATATGTACTTGTTGTGAATTTTGAGATAAAATAAAATGATCATAATGTCTATATTTTTTGGACACACTCACTTCAGTGATATTATAATCTTCATGCTTTCATATTCTATGTCACAGATCAAACTACTCATATTTAAACATAAATACTATTGTATATATAGTATGACAAAAATATTGTAATTGAATTATGTTGTGCAATCCAACAAAGAGAGACGGTGGTAGTTATAGAAGGAAGATGAATAAAAAAGAAAAAAAATGAATATTAAATATTTACAGAATAATTATTAACAAAAATTTAATAATTAATTATTTTGTCGACCGATATTTATCTTTATATGTATATAACTTTAGTTTTAATTTTTTATATATACTCAATTTTATCAGCATTCGAATCTTTTCTAATTTAAATATAAATAACCTATATCCAAATAAGTATTAACTCTTGAATTTTTTACTCTTCCTTTCTCATGTAACCAAACACACTTCGAAAATAATATAGGGTGACCAATCAAATGTTCCCCCTAAGCTGGTGCACTTTGGAAATGGATGAAAGAGAGCATAGGATTCAGCATTGTTGATTGTTCCAACACCTCACTTCCATTTCACCAACCATTGTTACCAACAGGGCAACAATAACCCAGGTAAGAGCTTATAAGTTATAACAAAGCCAAATGAGAAACCGAAACTGCAAGACACGCGCGAAGTGAAGTAGATAGGGGTGAGTTGAGTCATGGGTGTGATTAGGGATGGCAAAACGGGCCGGTCCGCCCCAACCCGCCCCGTCCCGCCTAGGCCCGCCACATAAACGGGGCGGACCGGCCCTCCCCGCCAATTAAAATGGGTTC
>NC_029791.2:13789689-13791641 GCF_000816755.2 Arachis ipaensis | reverse complement strand
CCCCCCCGCCCCGCCAAAACCCGCCAATTTGGCGGTGCGGGTTTGGCGGGTTTTTTTAATTTGGCGGGCTCCAAATCCTAGCCCAACCCGCCTTTTTTAGCGGGTTTAGCGGATCGGCCCGACGGGCTCGACCCGTTTTGCCACCCCTAGGTGTGATGCAATGTAAGTGTATGTGAAGGGTGTGGAGCCCACATCCCCCGAATAGACTCAAAAAAGGCTTCAATGGCTTATGCGTACGGCGCCACCTGGTTCCTCTTGTGCATGGTGTGTACGAGCTCTACTCTATGCTCCATCCTCATCTTCGGGTCCTTCTTCATCATCTTTCTCCATGCAATCTGCTCTTGCCACGCCTTTATTTTAATATATAAATAATATTTTTACATTATATTATATATTATTACAAGTTTAGAATGTTTAACTTAATAAAATTTTATACAAAAAAAAAGCACCCTTATATATATCCCCTCTCAATTCTCATTGCTTCTCATCTTTCCCTCTGCCACCTATCCTCTCTTCTCAGTCTCATTCCATTTCGGTGTCACCCACATTTAAAAAAGTTTAATCCTAATTTATAAGATGATAACCGACGATAATATATTCGCGGGTTCTTCATCCTATGAACCCTTTTCAATGTCCGGTGGTAATTGCATGGACGAATTGCTAGCAGCTATAGGCTACAAGAAGGTGCGATCAAAGGACAACATGGCTGACGTGGGCCAGAAGCTGGACCAGCAGCTCGAAAAGGTGATGATGGATAATAATGTCAATGCACGCGAAGACGGTACCTCTTCCAACGTCGCTTCAGACGACGCCGTCGTTCACTATGATGACCCCAACGATGTCTTCCCCTGGGAAAAAACCATGCTCACCCCCACGACCACCCACAACAATAACCAAAACGACACCACAATCACCAATTCACTGCCGTTTACGCAAATCCTGGAGGACCCTTTACAGTTCAACATTCTCAACGGAAACTCAGCCAACTACAACGACCTTAGAGCGGTTACCGAAACCGTAAAATCGCAAGTGGAGCCACACTCAGACCTCACGTGCCATTGTGTGGCGGTCGAGGACACTGGCGTGCGTCTCGTTCACGCGCTCATGGCCTGCGCGCAGGCGATCCAGGAAGAGAAGCTTGACCTCGCTGACGTGCTCGTGAACCACGCGTCGGTCCTCGCGTCGCAGCAGGGCGGTGCGATGAGGAAAGTCGCCGCCAACTTTTCTCACGCGTTGGCGCGTCGAATCTACGGCGCGTTCCCGGAGGAGTCCATGAGCCCCTCGCTCTCCGACATGCTCCACGTCCACTTCTACGAGACTTGCCCGTACCTCAAATTCGCGCACTTCACCGCCAACCAAGCGATTCTAGAAGCTTTCTCCTCCGCAACCACCGTCCACGTCATCGATTTCGGCCTGAAGCAGGGGCTTCAGTGGCCCGCCCTCATGCAGGCCCTGGCACTCCGTCCCGGCGGACCACCATCATTCCGGTTAACCGGAATCGGACCGACATCGCCGGAGGACACCGACACTCTTCAACAAGTCGGTTGGAGGCTTTCGCAGCTTGCGAGAACGATTCAGGTTCGGTTCGAGTTCCGGGGATTCGGCTGTAACAGCCTCTCGGATCTTGATCCAACGGCTCTTGATATCAAACCAGGAGAAGCCGTCGCCGTTAACGCCGTCTTTGAGCTTCACCGTATGCTCGCCAAGCCCGGTTCTCTCGAGAGGGTTTTGAACACAGTAAAAAATATCGAACCGGAGATAGTAACGGTGGTGGAGCAGGAAGCGAACCATAACGGTCCTGTGTTTTTTGAACGGTTCACGGAGGCGATGCATTATTACTCGAGTTTGTTTGATTCGATGGAAGGATCGGTAAATGAGGATGGGACTCTTTCGGAGGTTTACTTAGGGAGGCAGATATGCAACGTTGTGGCGTGCGAAGGGGAGGACCGACC
>NC_029791.2:13788840-13789664 GCF_000816755.2 Arachis ipaensis | reverse complement strand
GTGGAGGAGAACGACGGGTGTCTGTTGCTCGGTTGGCAAATGAGGCCACTCATTGCTACATCCGCGTGGAGAGTCGCCGGCGGCGCCCGCCGCCATTGAGTGAACGAACTAACGAGTTGACTGACTCGCTGGTTTCTCGGAATCGGTGACTTAAATTGTAACATAATCTTAACTGTAGGTGAACGTTAGAATGAGCTGAGTTATAACTAGAGTAACTTCAGTAATAAAGAAGGAAGAGTCTAAATAAATTAATTAAATAAAGTAGCTTGTTTAATCAGATTTTTTATTTGCAGAATTTTCGCTTTGGTTTGTATATGTTGTATTCTGTTTGTTTTCTTAAAGTGGATAGTTTTAGATTAATACTATCTATATATGCTGAAGACTTGAAGTCCTGAAGTTGGATTTTCGTAGACAATTTATACATGTAGTTTCACTTAATAACTAACTTTAAAAAAAGTATTTAGTTAAGAAATACTTTAAAAACAGGTGAAAATTCATTTACAGTTGACTTCACGTGAAGTTAATAAATAAGAGCAGTTAAATAATTTAACTGATTTAATTAAATTTTTATCTAATAAATTTTTAGACATTAAATTCACATAAAATCAATTGCATTTGAGTTTTCACCTTAAAAATAGGTTAATAATAGAGATCCGCATCAGTGAAAGGAAATGTGGACTAAGATAACTCCCTAGTCCCTACTTCTTACTCATCAATAGCCTCTGGAACTTCTCTTCTCTGGATCCCATTTCCGTTCTCAATGGAAAAAGTCTCTCCATCTTTAATTTATTTGGTGATATATAATTTTTCAGATCTTTATGAAA
>NC_029791.2:13782538-13788440 GCF_000816755.2 Arachis ipaensis | reverse complement strand
CAAATTAAATCTAAACATCAAATTATATATCAAATGTTAAACAATTTTGCAATGCACTTCTACAAATAAAACAAGTATGGTGGATATTACACAATTTCTAGTTGAAGTAGATTCTAAACACCAAACATTATCGTCTTTATCATAAAAAGTGATTGCTACTAAATAGCTCAATTTAAAGCACTTAATAACTTAATAAAAATGAGGAGATTATCGCGTTACATTATTATACAATTATCTTTGTGTTGTGAAATAAAAGATATATATATAATAGAGATGTATAAATAGAAGACTCTAGTATTAAAATAATTAGCTCAATAATAATTTATATATATATATAATAAAATTATATGTTGTATTGTGTATATATATACAAAGATAGAAAGAAGTATTAAAAATAAAGAGAGAGAATCGCATTTGTTTATTGTTTCAATTTCAATATAATAAAGATGATTAATATTGCTATTAATATTATATGTAAAGAGTAATAGAAAATAGAATTTAAAATACTTATAAAATAAAAGAAGAGAAAAAATTGTAGTAGAAATATAAGGAGAAGAATATTTGATTGTAACATAAAGAGGGAATAGGTTTTTATTACTTGCTTATGTTGCCGTATAAAGCCTAAGATCATTCCTCTATTTATACAAATTCAAGGTTCACATTTTCAAAGGTTGGAAAGCATGCACCGCACATTCTTAAATGCATGTACTTTCCAAGAGTGCTTGCTGAGTAGACATAGAATGGATATGGACATCCATATTGTAACACTCCCCTTGGATGTCCATTTTAGGATTATTGCCTCGTTAAAACCTTACTAAAAGAAAACCCTGTGGGAAAAACCTTAGTGAAGGAAAAAGAGTACAATATCCTTTGTAATGGGGACTGCCTCATTAAAAACCTTGTCAAGAAAAACCCAATGGGAAAAAAATCTGACCAAGGAAAAAAGAGTACAGTCTCCCCCTCTTGCCGACATCATTTAATGTCTCGAAATCGGCGCATCCCAATCTCATGTACCAATCTTTCAAAGGAGGATTTTGGGAGTGACTTTGTAAATAAATCTGCCAGATTGTCACTTGAGCGGATCTGTTGGACATCAATTGTCCCTTGATTTTGAAGATCATGAGTGAAGAAGAATTTGGGAGAAATGTGCTTTGTTCTATCGCCTTTAATGTATCCGCCTTTAAGTTGAGCAATGCATGCTGTATTATCTTCAAACAGGACAGTTGGAGCTATCTTATGATCAATCAGTCCACATGATGACAGAATATATTGAATCAGACTCCTCAGCCAAAAACACTCGCGACTAGCTTCATGAATCGCCAGTATTTCAGCATGATTAGAGGAGGTTGCTGCTATCGTCTGTTTCGTGGACCTCCATGATATAGCTGTACCACCATATGTGAATAGGTATCCTGTTTGAGACCTCCCTTTATGTGGATCAGACAGGTATCCGGCATCTGCATAGCCAACTAGTTGTGACTTGGATCCATAGGGATAAAACAATACCATATCAACCGTCCCATGAAGATATCGAAAGATTTGTTTGATTCCACTCCAATGTCTTCTGGTTGGAAAGGAACTATATATTGCTAGTAAATTCACAGCAAATGATATATCGGGTCGCGTATTATTAGCAAGATACATTAGCGCTCCAATGGCACTAAGATATGGTACTTCAGGACCAAGGATATCTTCATTTTCTTCTTTAGGACGGAATTGATCCTTTTTCACATCCAAAGATCTTACGATCATTTGGGTACTTAATGGATGTGACTTATCCATATAAAATCTTTTCAAGATCTTTTCTGTGTATGTTGTTTGATGAATAAAGATCCCACTTTTTATATGCTCGATCTGCAGGCCGAGACAAAATTTAGTCTTTCCAAGATCTTTCATCTCAAACTCTTCTTTTAGAATTTTTATAATTGTTGGAATCTCTTCAAGAGTCCCAATGATATTTAAATCATCAACGTACACAGCAATTATAACGAATCCAGATGCAGATTTCTTTATAAAAACACACGGACAGATATCATCATTCTTGAATCCGTTTTTGGCCAGATACTCAGTAAGACGATTATACCACATTCGTCCAGATTGCTTTAGACCATATAAAGATCTTTGCAATTTGACTGAGTATAACCCTTGCGAATATTCATTGGATGGTTTGGATATCTTTAGTCCTTCAGGGACTTTCATATAGATATCCCGATCTAATGAGCCGTACAAATAGGCTGTTACCACATCCATTAAATGCATATGCAATTTATGATATGCAGATAAACTGACCAAATAGCGCAATGTTACAGGGGAATACGTTTCTTCATAATCTATACCGAGCCTTTGTGAAAAACCTTGTGCCACAAGTCGAGCTTTGTAGCGCACAACTTCATTTTTCTCATTTCGTTTTCTCACAAATACCCACTTATATCCAACAGGTTTTACATCTTCAGGTGTACGGACTACAGGTCCAAAGACTTCACGTTTTGCAAGTGAGTCTAATTCAGCCTTCATGGCTTCTTTCCATTTTGGCCAATCATTCCTTTGTCGACATTCTTCGACTGATCTTGGCTCAAGATCCTTACTTTCATGCATGATATCTAATGCCACATTATATGCAAATATTTCATTGACAATTGTCTTATTTCGGTCCCATTTCTCTCCTGTAAAGACATAATTTATCGAGATATCGTCATTTTCACAATTTTCAGGTACCTGAACGTCTTCTGGCGTTATATCAGAATTTTGGACAACTGCCGGTGTCTTTACTATGTCTTTTTCAACAGAAATATTATTTACCTCTTTTCTCTTTCGAGGATTTTTATCTTTGGAACCGACAGGCCTGCCACGCTTCTGGCGTGTATTTGCTTCCGTGGCTATTTGTCCTACTGGGACATCAATTCGAATTGGGGCATTTTCCGCCCTGCCACGCTTCTGCCGTGAATTTGCTTCAGTGGCTACTTGTCCTATTGGGACGTCAATTCGAATTGAGGCATTTTCCGCTGGTATGTAAGATTTGGTTATCCTCTTTGTATCGGAAAATGCATCAGGCAATTCATTTGCTATTCTTTGCAAATGTATAATCTTTTGAACTTCCAGTTCACATTGCCCTGATCGAGGATCTAAATGCATCAACGATGATGCATTCCAATTAAGTTCCTTTTCAGGAAGCTTATTCTCTCTCCCTAATGTTGGAAATTTTGATTCATTAAAATGACAATCCGCAAACCGGGCTTTAAACACATCACCAGTTTGTATCTCAAGATACCTCACTATAGAGGGAGAATCATATCCAACATATATTCCCAATTTTCTTTGGGGTCCCATTTTAGTGCAATTAGGTGGTGCAATAGGAACATATATCGCACACCCAAATATTCTTAAATGGGAAACATTTGGTTGCTGGCCAAAAGCTAATTGCATAGGAGAGAATTGATGATAACTCGTTGGCCTCAAACGAATAAGTGCTGCGGCATGTAAAACTACATGCCCCCAAACCGAGGTTGGGAGATTTGTTCTCATAAGCAAGGGTCTAGCAATTAATTGGAGGCGCTTAATAAGTGATTCTGCTAACCCATTATTAATATTTCATTATTTATGTGCATCACATTTGAAACTTAAATACATAGAAAATAAAACTTAACAATAATTTTTTTTTACATTATTTATTTACATAGATACTTCACAATTTCACATATTAAACTATTCCATCATTGATCAAATGACCAATATTTCCTTCAGGGTCCTCAAATAAATCAGATACATCATAATGAGTGGTGGAGTTCTCAGCTTCATTTGAAACAAAATTTGTTTCCTTTCCTTTGTCGTTCTTTTTCAAAGATGCCTGGTAAAGATCGACTAGGTGCCTTGGGGTACGACAGGTACGTGACCAATGGCCATTTCCACCACAGCGAAAACACTTCTCCTCGGTTGATTTATTCTGCCCGATATTCTTTTCTTTGTCCCACTTCTGGTGAGATCCTCTCTTTTGAACATAATTCTTTTTCCTTCCATAATTTTTCTTGTTATTAAAAGCTTGTCATTTATCTCTTCTGGGGTAACGATTTGCCGCATTTACTTCAGGAAATGGGGCGGCGCCAGCTGGGCGCGCTTCATGATTTTTTAATAACAACTCATTGTTGCGTTCGGCAACAAGAAGGCAAGAAATTAACTCAGAATATTTCTTAAACCCTTTCTCTCGATACTGCTGCTGCAGGAGCACATTCGAGGCATGGAAGGTTGAGAAAGTTTTCTCCAACATATCATGATCAGTTATTTTTTCCCCCACACAATTTCATTCGTGAGGTGATTCGAAACATTGCAGAATTATATTCATTTATAGATTTAAAATCTTGTAAACGCAAATGCGTCCATTCATATCGGGCCTGAGGAAGTATCACCGTTTTCTGATGATTATACCTTTCTTCAAGGTCTTTCCAAAGATCTGCAGGATCTTTTAATGTAAGATATTCATTTTTCAATCCTTCGTCAAGATGACGACGGAGAAAAATCATGGCTTTAGCTTTATCCTTCTGGGATGCATTATTTTCAGCCTTAATGGTATCTCCAAGATCCATTGAATCAAGATGGATTTCAGCATCTAGTATCCATGATAAATAATTGTTTCCAGATATATCAAGAGCTTTGAATTCAAGATGAGAGAGCTTCGACATAATGAAAATTTGTTACCTGAGTCTTCCTAAAAATTTGATCAAAGTCTCGTGCTGATAACGTGTTGTGAAATAAAAGATATATATATAATAGAGATGTATAAATAGAAGACTCTAGTATTAAAATAATTAGCTCAATAATAATTTATATATATATATATATAATAATATTATATGTTGTATTGTGTATATATATACAAAGATAGAAAGAAGTATTAAAAATAAAGAGAGGGAGAATCGCATTTGCTTATTGTTACAATCTCAATATAATAAAGATGATTAATATTGCTATTAATATTATATGTAAAGAGTAATAGAAAATAGAATTTAAAATACTTATAAAATAAAAGAAGAGAAAGAATTGTAGTAGAAATATAAGGAGAAGAATATTTGATTGTAACATAAAGAGGGAATATGTTTTTATTACTTGCTTATGTTGCCGTATAAAGCCTAAGATCATTCCTCTATTTATACAAATTCAAGGTTCACATTTTCAAAGGTTGAAAAGCATGCACCGCACATTCTTAAATGCATGTACTTTCCAAAAATGCTTGCTGAGTAGACATAAAATAGATATGGACATTCATATCGTAACACTTTGGACATAGATCTCCATGGGATTGGAGAATTTTTTTCATCCCCACACTCTAAAGTTCCCCACATGGGATCTATATCCCCGTTACTATCTATTATTTTCCTATCCCGCCCCATCTTCATCTTCAAATATATCCTACAAATACTACCTAAGTTTACAAATTTGTCATCTCTAATTAAGAA
Source organism: Arachis ipaensis (assembly GCF_000816755.2). Taxonomy (NCBI): domain Eukaryota; kingdom Viridiplantae; phylum Streptophyta; class Magnoliopsida; order Fabales; family Fabaceae; genus Arachis; species Arachis ipaensis. The sequence continues at coordinate 13,782,993 of NC_029791.2, read as the reverse complement.
GATTAAAGTAGAAAATTTTGATTTTTATAAATATATTTAATACATAGAAAGCATAAAAGAATTTGTATTTCACTAGTACTTTTATCTTTAAATTCTTTTAAAATACTCGTTAATAACAAGACTTTTTTTATTTGACCTAAAATATATATTTAGAATTTTGAAAATTGAGCTTCGGTTTATAAGATTGATACAATTTTATATATTTTCTATTAATTCGTAAATGCATATTAGCTAAACCACTGATAATAAATTAATCTAATCTTGAAAAACTAAATTGTAATGATAGGTTTTCATGAATAAAATAATAGTGCATTTTCTTAGCCTGAAGTCAAAATGAAATTTAGAGCCTGCTGAAACTGATATTTCAAACATTACTATATATTAAACAATAAAACACTTCTTTCTTTTTGACACAGATATAATGAGGACTGCAAAATGATATTCAACGATTTTCG
>NC_029791.2:13780439-13782510 GCF_000816755.2 Arachis ipaensis | reverse complement strand
ATTTTAAGGTTTTTTTTTTATTGGACAATTTTCTAAAAGTTCTGATGAGGTGTTACCCTGACTAAATTTTTATAGTGGTGAGATTGACGTCGTGCACTAAAATTGTTTTTGAGATTTCAATTGCATTAATTATGTCTTTGAGATTAGAAAAATTGCATCATATTAGTTCCTAATCCATTTTTGGTTAACGACGCGCTAACGTGGCTTGATGACGTAAATTTTTGGTGACACGTGTCACTTCATGATTTGGTCACGTATAACGGTATAATGACATGTCGGTCAATGACACGTAGACATGCTGGCATGGATGATTATGCCATGTGTCACAATGCTATTTTGCTACATGTCAGATTATGTCATGTGTTACAATGCTATTTATCCATGTGTCATCCTCTACGTCATCGTTACATGTGCATCAAATTGGTCCCTTACTTTGCATTAAACGACGTGTACCAAATTAGTCCCTTCATAAGTTTTGTTCATTTTTTTTATAAATTTAAAATTCTCATTGTATATTTGAATACACTAATTTTAATTTTATTTTTTCACAAGTTATTTAAATACAAGTGTTTTTATAAAATATTTTTTAAATTTTAGTTTTAATTATACAATTTTTTTACAATATTTTATTAAAAGAATTATGTGACATATTGATTTAGTAAAGAGTGTAAATTAAGAGTATAATAATATTCTTTAATACAATTTTTTTAATATTTAACACTTTAATAAATATTTTAAGAATGAGTCAAGCTGATTTGGGGTTCATCAAGGATCGAACTCTTAACTTTTCGGATCTAGAGCTCTGATACCATGTCATGATATCACTCATCCCATAAGCTTACGCTAATGTGAAAGATAACACTAATGATTATATTTCTAATACTCCCTAAACCTCTATTGTACAAATATTTCATTGGCTCCCCATACTTTCCTTTAAGAATACTTGATAAGGCACTTGTTAACTCATATAAGTTCGTTATTCCCATTCATTTTAAGAATGTCCGATTTCTCATATAGTTGACTTCTTACTAAATTAATAAGATAGATTTATACTGTCAATTATAATAATTCATTTTATCTATAATTTAGTTAGGCGACTTTTTCATATATTACACTATTAATCAATATAAGTACTTATTATAACCATGACTTGAACAGTATTAAAATAGATACAAGTAAACCCAAGAGGCAATAATAAAATTTTAGATTTAGTTAACATGTGCTCTAATGATACAAATTAAAATTATTAATTAAAAAATCTATTATAAAAATTTGTATAATAAAAAATATAATTAAAATTAGTGTATAAAAAAATATTGAGAATTTTAAATTTATAAAAAAATGAGAAAAAAACTGATGAAGGGATTAATTTAGTGCACGACATTCAATTTCAGGGACTAAAATGAGTTATTTGATGCAAAGTAAGGGATCAATTTGGTGCACATGTAACGATGACATAGTAGATAACACGTGGACAAATAGCATTGTGACACGTGGCATAACCATCCATGTTAGCATGCCATGTGTCGTTGACCGACATGTCATCATACTGTTATACGTGGCTAAACCATAAGGTGACACGTGTCACCAAATATCCACGTTATCAAGTTACGTTAGCGCATCGTTAACGAAAAACGAATCAAGAACTAATCTGATATAATTTTTTCAATCTTTGGAACGTAATTAGTACAATTAAAATCTCAAAAACAATTTTGGTGTATGACGTCAATCTGAATGACCACTATAAAAATTTAGTCGTGTTATTAACTAATATGACATCAACGATAATAAAAACTGATAGTAGTAAAAAAAGTCAAAGATGAGAGAGAACTCACAAAACATCTACCCACGGCGGCACATGAGGGGACAGTGGCGGTGAACAATGACCGTGGCCACGATAGATATTATTGGTAACAACAATAGAGGCTGATGAAAATTACAGAGAAAAATGCAAAAAAAAAAGTGAGAATTTTAATTTTAATTTTTTTTATTTGACTTGAAAATGTATTTAAAATTTTGAAAATTGAACTTTAGTTTATGGGATTGATGATTTTGGCTCTCAGTTAAAAAA
>NC_029791.2:13765348-13780425 GCF_000816755.2 Arachis ipaensis | reverse complement strand
ATGGTAATAAATTGTAATTTTATAAATAATAAAATCATATATAAATTAAATAATTATAAGAATAATTTGTCATTTTTTTTATTAATGGACTAATTAGTCATTGAAATTTGTCATTTGAAGATATCCTCTTAACAAGAGATTAGAGTATCTAAATTCATATTCCAATGCAATGTTGAGTTGGAATGATCCATATTATTATTCAACTTTGTTTAGTCCATAAACTATGAATTAGACATACTTATAGAGGAATTATGGGTGGCCAGTACCTTTTTTTCCATGCTTATAATTGGGTGATGTTAATTATTTAACCATTTAAAAAGAAATATATAATAAAAAAGTTTAAATTCTTCTCGCTGGAAAAGAAAAAAGAGAAAAATGTGTTGTGACGAGGATGAATAAAAATGGATGTCTATTTTTGAGCAACTCAACTTTTTTATGTTGAGAAGAATAAGTTTTTATGATAAAACAAAACTAATGACGTTTGAAAAGTAAATTTTGTACGCCTATAAAAGCATGAATTGAGGCAAAGGATTACATAAACAATAAAACAAAAATATTCTTCTTTCTTATACATATATAAACTCTCTTTTTTCTCTTTTTTTGAGTATGTGTTACTACATATATAATATTAGTAAATATATAAATTACTTCTATTATAGTGAGATAATAGTATTGTTAAACATTAATACTAGAGTCTTATATTTATATTTCTCTATTTTATATTTATTTCTCTTCCTTTATTTATTTTACAATACGTTATCAGTACGAGACTCTAATAAAATTTTAAGAAGACTCAGGTAACAAATTTTTATTATGTTGAAACTCTCTCATCTTGAATTTAATGCTCTTGATATATCTGGAAACAACTATTTATCATGGATACTAGATACTGAAATCTATCTTGATTCAATGGATCTTGGAGATATATACCATTAAGGTTGAAAATAATACATCCCAGAAGGATAAAATCAAAGCCATGATTTTCCTTCGTCATCATCTTGACGAAAGATTGAAAAATGAATATCTCACATTAAAAGATCCTGCAAATCTGTGAAAAGACCTTGAAGAAAGGTATAATCATCAAAAGACAGTGATACTTCCTCAAACCCGATATGAATGGACGCACTTGCGTCTACAGGATTTTAAATCCATAAGTGAATATAATTCAATAATATTTCGAATCACCTCACGAATGAAATTATGTGGGAAAAAGATAACTGATAATGACATGTTAGAGGAAACTTTCTCAACCTTCCATACCTCGAATGTGCTCCTACAGCAATAGTATTGAGAAACAAGATTTAAAAAATATTCTGAGCTAATTTCTTGCCTTCTTATTGTTGAACGTAACAATGAGTTGCTCTTAAAAAACCATGAAACGGGTCCAGCTGGTGCTACCCCATTTCCTGAAGCAAATGCGGCAAATCGTTACCCTAGAAGAGGTAAATGGTAAGGTTTTAGTAAAAAAAAATTATGGAAGGAAGAAGAATTATGTTCACAAGAAAGGATCTCACCAAAAGTGGGATAAAGAAAGAAACAATGGGAAAAATAAATCAACAGAGGATAAATGTTTCCGTTGTGGAGGAAAGGGCCATTGGTCGCGTACCTTTCGTACACCAAGGCACCTAGTCGATCTTTATCAAGCATCTTTTGTAACACCCTACCACACAGAGTCTTATGCTTAAGTCATAAAACAGAGGTGGCGAGGTATTACGACCTCTAAAAATAAAATTCAGTACATATAGTAGTGTGAAAAATGCTTATAGCTAGGAGCCTTTGAAGAAAAAGGAGTAAATCAAAACCGTCAAATTGAAAAGCGCAACACTCTGATCGATAACGTAAACAAAACAGATAAAGGATAAGCTAACACGAGAAGATATATAAGAGAGTGCCAAAAATACAGATATCAAGACTCAGAACTCGGTTTGCGAAGATAACCGGTCTGAGCATAGAAGTATACATACATATATAAGGGAACTACCCAAAAGACAATATAGAGGACCTGTTTCTCCAAAATAACCTCCAAGAGGAGTCAATACAGTATATATATAAACAGTGGAGAATATAAGTATCTAAGCAAATACATAAAATCAAAATAAAGCCCCGAGAGCTAAGGATCTTTGCCAAAACAGAAGCCTCCAGCACGCCTCAGCGAGGAGCCTCACGTCCTGCATCTGAAAACCACAAAATCCGCATGGGTGAGAACCGGAGGTTTTTAGCATGGTAACAGTACCCAAATATCTAACATGTAATGTCCTGGGAAAGCCAAAGGCAATCCTAGAACTCCAAGTTATAATCAAAGTGTATAAATATAACTAAACCATGAGAAAGTGGAAATAGGCAACTAACTAAGGATCTTTAGTCTAACTAAATATCCTCTTTCTAAATCCTTCGAACCTCCCAACCGCCAACAGTAATGATATGCAAACACAAGTATATCACACAAGAAAATGCACAAGTAGAAAAAAGATATGGCAGTTAGACAATTAGCAAGTAATGATGCAACCAACTAGGCATTCCAAACAATTCACATAAGATGCATATGATGTATGTCTGTCCTAGTGGTTGATGAGTCTCATCTGTCGGTTATAAAGCCAACCCGACAAGTCCTGGTAGCTAACCATTGGACTGTCCCTCTGTCACGCATCCCCAACTCGGGTTATCCACAAACATAATCATAATTCATATCCAACACCCTCACTGGTGTATATTCACGGGGGCGAGCTCATCCAGAACTTTCACAGTGTCCGGTGACACTTGCGACATAGGGTCAGCAGAGTATCGAGTCTCCACCTGGAGCACGTGGTGGCTAGCCACTGCTTTCACCCAGAAAAACTCGTATCTCAAATAGGTGGAGTGCAACAATTACAATATCAATAATTCAACATATATGCATTCATTCTCAGTCATACATTAACATTTATCTCAGCCATCCGCCTAAAAATCATAATTCATAACCAGCCACAAACCATCATTTCACACTGCCATTTGGCTCATCTCATACGCAGCCATTCGGCTCATATCATACACCACACTCCACCGTCCTCCTCAACAACTCCTAACATCATCATCAGTCGTAACTCCTCATTATATCCCCTTTCTTCATCCACAAGTTATCCCCTTCCCTAGCTATCTCTCATTCACTAGGTATTTTACATTGATTTAAGATTTAAAGGATAAAAATGGGGGTTTATAATCTTGAAGTTGCGCACGCACAACTTGCAAAAACCTTATTGATCGTGTGCACGCACAGGGCGTGCTAGCGCTTCCAACAGCAGCCACTTCCCTGTGTGTGCGTACGCACAAGTGTGTGCATGCGCACAGGGCTGTGCGTGCACACACAAACCAGAAATCACAAATTCTGTAGAATTTGCAGAATTCAGATTTCAGGCCCAAACTTTCAACAATTATATCTCCTTCCCCAAAATTCAGATTTCTACCAAATTTAAACCATTTTAAAGCTTATGAAATTATCTTTCATTTGATATAAAAATCATCAAATTCCAAAAACAATAGCTCAAGATGTGATCTGTTGAAGTTCATCAAAATTTTATTTTTACCAAAGCTCATAAATTTCCAATTTCTAAAACATACACTTCCAAATTCATTCAAAACCAACCAAAACTCAACCCACCAATTCTTCTATATTTAACCAAATCTCAATTCAATAAATTCAAGTCATAATCAACATTTCATATCTCAATTTCCAAACAAATACTCAATTTTACCAACCACTACACATACACATATACATGTCCATACCACATGCCAAATCATGCTCACCAACAAGAGCCTCAATTTTACCAACAATTAAGCATATCAAGCTACCTCACTTACAACATTACATACTTTACCAACAATTAACACCACTCACAATCATTCAACCATTATTCATATATTCAACCCAATCCAAATCATCCAACAACTACATCAACATTTCAAAATCCTATCCTACGGTCACTAACCTACGTTTTCACAACCACATTATATTTTAGATTAAGAAAACCAAAACCATACGTTGGGCGATTCCCGTTCAACCCGGAACACTTCCAAATTCAACCTTCAAGGTCCCAAAACTTCACCAACAGATTTTTAAGCTTATTGCTCCACTCCAAAGCTTTCCAAAATCATCAATCAAGCCCCAATACACACATATATATACTACCTAAACCACAATTATCACATCCAAACACAATAACTCAATACCCAATTACCTTAACTCAGAATTTTCACTAGGGTTTGAGATCTCTTACCTTACCCAAGGACTAAGGAGGCAAGAACAAGTCTTCTCTTCAAATTAATTGGATCCTATAATATCAAAACTCAAAATCTCAACACTTTACCCACCAAACTTTCAAAATTAAGGGCTGAGGAAACCGAATTGAAATCATGGCTTACCTCAAGAATAAATGTGTGGGTTTTGTAGAGCTTAACTCCGCGGTCGCGTGACTGCAAACGATGCGTCAATCGGAGCTCCAGATCAAAAGTTATGATCAATGGAAGTTTGAAATGATTTGGAACAAGGGTTTCATGTTTCCCCCTCCCTTTTAGCGTGTGTGTGTTGTTTGAGAGGAGAGAGAGTGCTGAGCTCTCTAATTAAAAGAGGGTTTGGCTGGGCCTTGGCCCAATATGGGTCCGGTTGGCCCGGTTTGGCCCGTTCGGCTCAATCTTGGGCCGATTTCTTTAAAATTTGTGTCAAAATTCTCATTTTAATTTTTTCTATTACATTAAACCATAAAGATCTCATTTCTTACTTTCTGGAATATATTCTAATTTATGGGTTAATTAGTCATTAATTAACCGGGTTTTACATATTTGAAAAAGGACGACAAAGGAAAGGAAATAAATTTTGTTTTAAATGATGTTGCTGAAAATTCCACCACTCATTATGATGTATCTGATTTTTTTGAGGATCTTAAAGGAAATATTGGTCATTTGATCAATGATGAAACAGTTTAATATGGGGAATGGATCCTTTCAATTGTTAAAAAAAATTGAGTGTAAAGTGTGATCTCTAACCCTTCATTGCTCTCTCTCTCTCATATTTATTCTTGATCCTACTTATAAAATTAATGGTAAAAAATCACATTTTGCTCTCTCAATTATTAAAAAAAATTGAGAGGATGCATTCCTTTTAATATGTGAGTTTGTTAAATACTCATGTAAATAAATAATGTAAGAAACTTTTTATTAAATTTTATTTTCTATGCATTTGAATTTCAAATACATTCTTAGAAAAATATTTTCAATCAAGAAAAATAATTTTATGCGCATATACTTCTACTCATTTTATTATTATTATTATTTGTCTTTGAAAATGTTTGCCTTGCGGATAGTGCAAGTTCGCATACTATTCTCAAAAGTAATATATATTGTACCCATCTTGTGCCAAAAGAAGAATATGTTAATACTATTATTGACTTAAGCAATGTGATAGAAGGCTCCAGAAGAGCTATAATTTTATTTTCCAGAGGAATAAAATTCATAATAAATAATGCACTATTGTCTACTAAGTCTCTAAGGAACTTACTAAGTTTTAAAGATATTCGCCGAAATGGATATCATATTGAAATAATGAATAAGGAAAATCATGAGTACTTATGTATCACAACTTACTTATGTATCACAACTCATGATTTAAATAAAAATGTTATATTAGAAAAGTTACCCTCACTTTCATATGGGTTATATTATAGCAAAATTAGTGCAATTGAATCACATGCCATTGTAAACCAAAAGTTTACTAACCCAAATGAATTCATAACTTGGCATGATCGACTGGGTCATCCGAGAATAACCATGATGCAGAAAATTATTGAAAACTCCCATGGACATTTACTAAAGAACCAGAAGATTCTTAAATCTAGTAAATTTTGTTGTGCTGCATGTTCTCAAGGAAAGCTAATTTTAAGGCCATCACCAATAAATATTGGATTTGAGTTCTCTGAATTCTTAGAAAGGATTCAAGGCGATATATGTGGACCTATTCATCCACCATGTGGATCTTTTAGATATTTTATGCTCCTAATAGATGCATCTTCAAGATGGTCACATGTGTGCTTATTGTCTTCTCGCAACCTGACGTTTGCGAGATTACTTGCTCAAATTATTCGATTAAAAGCACATTTGCCAGAAAATCCAATCAAAGCAATTCGTCTCGATAATGCTGGTGAATTTACTTTCCAAGCTTTTGATGCTTATTGTATGGATAACGGAATAAGTGTTGAATATCCAGTAGCTCATGTCACACACAAAATGGGTTAGCAGAATCACTTATTAAATGCCTCCAATTAATTACTAGACCCTTACTTATGAGAACAAATATCCCAACCTCGACTTGGGGGCATGCTATTTTACATGCCGCAACACTTATTCGTTTGAGGCTAATAAGTTATCATCAGTTCTCTCCTATGTAATTAGCTTTTGGCCAGCAGCCAAATATTTTTCATTAAGAATATTTGGGTGTGCAATATATATTCCCATTACACGACCTTCTCGCACCAAAATGGGACCCTAAAGAAAATTGGGATATATATTGGATATGATTCTCCCTCTATAGTGAGGTATCTTGAAATACAAACTGAGATGTATTTAAAGCCTGATTTGCGGATTGTCATTTTGATAAATCAAAATTTCCAACATTAGAGGGAGAGAATAAGCTTCCTGAAAAGGAACTTAACTGGAATGCACCATCCTTGATACATTTAGATCCTCGATCAGGGCAATGTGATAGCAAATGAATTTCCTAATGTATTTTTCGATACAAAGAGGATAACTAAATCTTGTATACCAGCGAAAAATACCCTAATTCGAATTGATGTCCCAGTTGGACAAGTGGCCACTGAAACAAATTCACGCCAGAAGCGTGCTAGACTTGTTAGTTCCAAAGACAAAAATCCTCAGAAAAAAAGAGGTAAATACTATTCCTGTTGAAAAAGATAAAGTAAAGACACCTGCAGTTGTCTAAAATTCTGATATAATTTTGACGTCAGAAGACGTTCAGGTACCTGAAAATTGTAAAAATGACAAGATCTCGATAAATTATGTCTTTACAGGAGAAAAATGGGACCAAGATAAGACAATTGTCAATAAAATATTTGCCTATAATGTGGCATTAAATATCATGCATGAAAGTAAGGATCTTGAGCCAAGAACAGTCGACAAAGAAATGATTGGCCAAAATGGAAAGAAGCTATGAAGGCTGAACTAGACTCACTTGTAAAACATGAAGTCTTTGGACCTATAGTCCGTACACCAGAAGATGTAAAACCTGTTGGATACAGATGGGTATTTTTGAGAAAACAAAATGAGAAAAATAAAGTTGTGTGCTACAAAGCTCGACTTATGGCACAAGGTTTTTCACAAAGGCCCTGTATAGATTATGAAAAAACATTGATGACATGTCACCATGTCATATTTTTCTATGCTTATTCATACAAGAAATTGATGATTTGTGCTTGAATAATGAATACTTTTGTACTTAAATGGTATATTTCCTTGATCTTTTGATTTTATAAATTTTATAGGAAATAAGAAGAAAAAGAAGCAAAAGAGTACAAAATAAACTAAAAAGAAGAAAAGAAGAATTTTGGGACATGCTTTAAAGTTTGAGCACGCTTTGGAACCTTAGGCCACACTTTTAAAAGCGTGGCCCATTACCATAAAGTCATGGCATAATATATATGCCTTATGCATGCATTCAAACCAATGAATCATGGCATTACATGAATGAACGCTCAAGTTCATTAATTAGCATTGCTAATAAAAATTAATGCATGTATAAAGCATTTGACCATTAAAGAATGAATGCTACGTTAATGCATTGGAATTAATTGATAAAGCCAATAAAAGCATGCATTGGCTAAAGAACATATCAGGCCCTTTCAACGTTAATGCAATTGGCTTTATTAATTAAAACATTATACATGCATGCATGATTGATAAATAAAAGAGTGCTTTACGGTAAAGCATGCATGTATTAGGCAAGCTTTACTAGAGAGCACTAAGGGGAATTGGGATTGAGAGTTGAGTTCTCTCCGCCTTGTTCTTGCTTTTGTATTTTTTACTTTTTGTTTTGAATCTTGGATTAAGAATTGAAGAAATTCTGTTTCAATCTTGATCTAAGATCTCTCTTGTTACTTTCTGCATTATTTCAAGGAATTGTGATTTGGATCTAAATTGTCTTTACCACTTTCTTCTCTATTTTCTTCTGCAATTTGTTCTTCTGCTTCTTTTGCAATTGTTCTTTGTTGGATCAAGGAAGGACTTGAGATCTACACTTATTTTCTAGTCTCCTCCACCCCTGAGATCTTCAACTTTTCCTTTAGCTATTGCAATTAAACTGCATTTTACTTTCTGTTTCATTCCTCTTCAATTTCCTTTCTGTTTTGATCTTGAGAGCAAGTGAGCTCTTGGCTTCCTTTCTGTTTTTACTATTTCATTGAAATTGTTAGTTTCTCTTTGAGAATTAAAAATTGATCTAAGTCTTCTTGCTGATTTTTTCTTCTGCTACGTTTACTTTTCTGTAATTTCCTTTCCTGCATTCTGCACTTTCACATTTCTGTTCACATTGAGCTTGATTTAATTTCCTGCACATTTACATTTTCTGCAATTTAAATTTCCAGTTGCTTGATCTATTGCTTTCTTTAATTTTCAGCACCCAACCCCCTTTACTTTTGATGCAATTTACATTTCTTACAATTTAAGTTTCAACTATTTTACTTTCTTGTTCTTTAAGTTACTTGCAATTTTACTTTCTGCATCTTTTAAATTCCTTGCAATTTACTTTCTGTTGATCAACTTCACACAATTCACTCAATGTTAGCTTGACTAAACTAATCACCCACTAAAGTTGCTTGATCCATCAATCCCTGTGGGATCGACCTCACTCTAAGTGAGTTTTACTACTTGATGCGACCCGGTATACTTGCCGGTGAGTTTTAGGTGATTGGAATTCGTTTTCCAAAATATCCATCAAGTTTAGGTGTTGGAATTTTGGTTCCAACCCATCAAGTTTTTGGCGCCGTTGTCGGGGATTGATTTAGATCAACAATGATTAAGTGGGTGAGAAGTCTAGATTTAACATTTTTTTTGGTTTTGTTCTTGAAACCAAGGTGTTTGAGCTATTGCCTCACTAAGAAATTCTTTCTCTGTGACATGAATTTCAATTTTCATTGATATTTACAAAATAAAAATAGAGTATAACTCATCTTATGGTCAAACAAAATTTTATGGGATATTACCCACCATCATCAATCTCTAATGGTGGCTGGGAATATCACCAAGAAAATATAAATTCTGAGAACTCCAATCCATGGAGATTTGCTTCAAAGACACAAGATGAGCAAAAAAATCATATGGGATATTTTCCTCCACCACAAAATGATGCAAGTCATGATTCTAATGGTGGCTTGGAAGGGAATTCTAATGCTCCATATGATATTCATCCAAAGATATCATCACTTGACCATGCTTCAACAGAAAGCCCCTTTCAAAATTCACCACCCACACAAACTTCCATGAACCACTCAAGGTTCTCAAAACTTGAGTCCATGCTCAAAAGATATGAGGAAAAGACAACGAAAGTTTGGAAAGAAAACTCCCTCAAAAACATGGAAGTGCAGCTAGCTCAATTGGTGAGTGCAACGAAGAAGGAGGAAAAACAAGAGGAAGAGGCTACTAAGTCAAGTGAATTTTTAGTGAAGAAAAAAGAAGTGGTGGAAACATTTGAACCTGAACTTGTATATTCACAGAAGCCACTTGAGATGACAAGGGAACATGAAAACTCACAACTCTCTCAAACTTCCCTGAAACAAAACGGCTCAACAATTGAATCCATGATTGAAAGATATGAAGAGGAGATGAAGAAATGTTGGGAAGATCAACAAACCTCCTCAATGAAAAAGCTATTAAGTCAAATGTTGAGTGCAAGGGAGGAAGTGGAAGAGCAAGAAAGTGAGAAAGACAACCAAAGAATTCCAAACTCAAGTGAAGCAGAGAAGTACATAGAGGAAAAGCTCATGGAACCACCAATTTAAAAGGATCTGGATGAATACAAAACTCCAATAATCACACAGCAACCATGTCTTGAAATCAAAGAAGTGAAGGCAACTAGTAAGAGCACAAATCCTGTCCCTGATCCAGCAAGTAAGATCAATCAAGCCATTTGCAAAAGAAAGCTTGCTGAGGAAAGGCCAAGACAAGGGACAGTAGCTGAATATTCTCCCCCCTTAAGGTCATTCCTCTTAACAAACTGGAAGAAGAGGAAGAAAGTGAAGAACAACATACCAACAGTAGGTATAATTTCTCTTCTCTGCTTTGTTTTCTTTCTTTGCTTTATTTAAATTCAATAAATTGGCCTATGGTTACATTCTAAGTTTGGTGTTGCCATGCAACACTTTGTTTTCAATTCCTCTGGATGATTGCATCAATTTTAAAGTGTCACACTAAGATTATAAGTTTAGTGTGCCACTTAATTTTCTATGCAAGTCATCTAGCAGCACCACTTGTTTGCATAATCATAATGCCTCTGTAGTTTTATTTTTCTCTTTTGATTTAACACTTTTTCATTCTACTTGCTTTAGTCATTTTTCTGTTTTTAAAATATTTTCCTCTAGTTGCTTATTAACTGTCTTTGTTAGTACATCACCAAGAGATCCTTATTCATGACAGATTCTTGGCTTGGTGATTATACTTAACAAATAACAGTTTCATTTGCTTAGTTTTAATTCAAATAAATTGACATATGATTGCATTCTAAGTTTGGTGTTGCTATGCAACAAAATTTGGTTCCCATATATACTAGATACTTGCATCAATTCCAAGTGAAAGTGTCACACTAAGTTTGGAGTGCCACTTGTCTTTTATGCAATGTATTGTGCACACCTTCTTATCTATGCAATCAAAATGTCTATGTCTCTTGTGCCTTGATTGTTATTTTTAATTTTGCTTGCTTGAAATACATGTGCTACTAATGTTTTATTGTGTAAGACATTCATGATCCTTGATAGCCCTATAGCCATTGTTCTAATTGTTGCTTGAGGATGAGCAAGCATTCTGAGTTTGGCAAGGGAAATGGAAGAATAGAGGAAAAAGGACAACAATAATGAAGATGAACAACAAGGTTGTAGAGTTCCTTTTCTTCTCATTTGTTTCCAGCACTTAAATTACATGATTGTCTTCATCTTTTCTGTTTACATGTGTGTATGAATAAAGCATAGCTTGAATTTTGATTTGCAACATGTTGCTGTGACATTATGACTATCAACTTGAGTTTTGTAAGTTCAAAAGCAATAAAGCATCATGATCATAAACAAACAAGGAATTAAAGAAGAGTTTAGCATGTGCATACAAGTATTGGAAAGCTAGTATGATTAATTGTTGCTCAATTGCATTGAATTTTATTTAATTGAAGTTTTCGTCTAGGACATTTTGTGAAATCTTTCATAATTATGAAAACCTTGAAGGAGCAAATACAAATTAAGGCAAAAAAAAAAGAAAAAGGGAAAGAATGAGAAAGCTGAAGGCTCTGAGTACCAATGGCAATTTATTTGCTAAGTACTTGTGGTGTTTATGTATCAAGCAAAAAGCTTGAAAACAAAACACTTAGAAGTCAAGGTTAGGCTCAAAGTGCAAAAAGCACTCCCTCAAAGCTCAAGGCTCTGAGCATTAATGATTAGAGAGTCAAGAAAAGAAACAAATGAGCTTAATGAAGTCCTCTAATTAAATGCTTGTGGTGCTTATGTATCAAGTGGTAATACTTGAAAACAAAGCATTTAGAAGTCGTAGCTTTGTTATCAACTCATGGGGCAAAGCACCCAAAAGGAGAAGTTAATTTTTGTACTTAAATGGTATATTTCCTTGATCTTTTGATTTTATAAATTTTGTAGGAAATAAAAAGAAAAAGAAGCAAAAGAGTACAAAATAAGCTAAAAAGAAGAAAAGAGAAATTTTGGGGTATGCTTTAAAGTTTGAGCACGCTTTGGAACCTTAGGCCACGCTTTTAAAAGCGTGGCCCATTACCATAAAGTCATAGCATGATATATATGCCTTATGCATGCATTCAAACCAATGAATCATGGCATTACATGAATGAACGCTCAAGTTCATTAATTAGCATTGCTAATAAAAATTAATGCATGTATAAAGCATTTGACCATTAAAGAATGAATGCTACGTTAATACATTGGAATTAATTGATAAAGCCAATAAAAGCATGCATTCGCTAAAGAACATATCAGGCCCTTTTAACGTTAATGCAATTGGCTTTACTAATTTAAACATTATACATGCATGCATGATTGATAAATAAAAGAGTGCTTTACGGTAAAGCATGCATGCATTAGGCAAGCTTTACTAGAGAGCACTAAGGGGAATTGAGATTGAGAGCTGAGTTCTCTCCGCCTTGTTCTTGTTTTTGTATTTTTTATTTTTTGTTTTGAATTTTGGCTTAAGAATTGAAGAAATTCTGTTTCAATCTTGATCTAAGATCTCTCTTGTTACTTTCTGCATTATTTCAAGGAATTGTGATTTGGATCTAAATTGTCTTTACCACTTTCTTCTCTATTTTCTTCTGCAATTTGTTCTTCTGCTTCTTTTGCAATTGTTCTTTGTTGGATCAAGGAAGGACTTGAGATCTACACTTATTTTCTAGTCTCCTCCACCCCTGAGATCTTCAACTTTTCCTTTAGCTATTGCAATTAAACTGCATTTTACTTTCTGTTTCATTCCTCTTCAATTTCCTTTCTGTTTTGATCTTGAGAGCAAGTGAGCTCTTGGCTTCCTTTCTGTTTTTACTATTTCATTGAAATTGTTAGTTTCTCTTTGAGAATTAAAAATTGATCTAAGTCTTCTTGCTGATTTTTTCTTCTGCTACGTTTACTTTTCTGTAATTTCCTTTCCTGCATTCTGCACTTTCACATTTCTGTTCACATTGAGCTTGATTTAATTTCCTGCACATTTACATTTTCTGCAATTTAAATTTCCAGTTGCTTGATCTATTGCTTTCTTTAATTTTCAGCACCCAACCCCCTTTACTTTTGATGCAATTTACATTTCTTGTCATTTAAGATTCTTGCAATTTACATTTCTTGCTCTTTAAGTTTCTGTCCAATTTACTTTCTGCACTTTAAATTTTCTTGTCATTTACTTTCTGCTGCATCAATTATCACTCACAAATGTTAGCTTGACTAAACTAATCACCCACTAAAGTTGCTTGATCCATCAATTCCTGTGGGATTGACCTCACTCTAATTGAGTTTTACTACTTGATGCGACCCGGTATACTTGCCGGTGAGATTTGTGTGTTTGGAAATTCGTTTTTCCAAAAAAACACCATCAAACATATTCCCCTGTAGTGGATGCAATAACATTGCGTTATTTGGTCAGTTTATCCGCATATCATAAACTACATATGTATTTAATGGATGTGGTAACAACCTATTTGTACATATCATTAGATCGTGATATTTATATGAAAGTCCCTGAAGGACTAAAGATGTCTAAACCATCCAATGAATATTCGCAGGGGTTATGCTCACTTAAATTGCAAAGATCTTTATATGGTCTAAAGCAATCTAGACGAATGTGGTATAATCGCCTTACTGAGTATCTGGCCAGAAACGGATTTAAGAATGATGATATCTGCCCATGTATTTTCATAAAGAAATCTGCATTTGGATTCGTTATAATTGCTTTGTACGTTGATGATTTAAATCATTGGAACCCCATAAGAGATTTGAACAACTATAAAGCTCTAAAAGAAGAGTTTGAGATGAAAAATCTTGGAAAGACTAAATTTTGTCTCGGCCTGTAGATCGAGCATACAAAAAATGGAATCTTTATTCATCAAACAACAGACACAGGAAAGATCTTGAAGATATTTTATATGGATAAGTCACATCCATTAAGTTCCCCAATGATCGAAAATGTCTTTGGATGCAAAAAAGGATCAATTCATTCCTAAAGAAAAATGAAGATATATTTGGTTCTAAAGTACCATATCTTAGTGTCATTGGAGTGCTAATGTATCTTGCTAATAATACACGACCTGACATATCATTTGCGGTAAATTTACTAGCAAGGTATAGTTCCTCTCCAACCAGAAGATATTGGAATGGAATCAAACAAACTTTTCGATATCTGCATGGAACGATTTGATTTGGGATTGTTTTATCCCTATGGATCCAAGTCACAACTAGTTGGCTCTGCAAATGCAGGATACTTGTCTGATCCACATAAAGGGAGATCTCAAACAGAATACTTGTTCACATATGGTGGTACAGCTATATCATGGAGGTTCACGAAACAGACTATTGCAACATCCTCTAATCATGTTGAAATACTAGTGATACATGAAGCAAGTCACGAGTGTTTTTTACTCAAGAGTTTGATCCAATATATTCTGTCATCATGTGGACTAATTGATCATAAGATAGCTCTAACTGTCCTGTTTGAAGATAATTCAGCATGCATTGCTCAACTTAAGGGTGGATACATCAAAGGTGATAGAACAAAATATATTTTTCCCAAATTTTTTTCACTCATGATCTTCAAAATCAATGGACAATTGATGTCCGACAGATCTGCTCAAGTATTAATCTGGTAGATTTATTTACAAAGTTACCCCAAAAATCCTCATTTAAAAGATTGGTATATCAGATTGGGATACGCCGATTTCAAGATATTAAATAATGTCGACAAGAGGAGGAGACTGTACTCTTTTTCCCTTTATCAGGTTTTTTTCCATTGAATTTTTTTGACAAGGTTTTTAATGAGACAGTCCCATCACAAAAGATATTGTACTCTTTTTTCTTCACTAAAATTTTTTTCCATTAAAGTTTTAACGAGGCATAATCCTAAATGGACATTTAAGGAGGATAAGAGTGTTGTGACAAGGATGAATAAGAATGAATACGTATTTATGAGCAACTCAATTTTTCTATGTTGAGAGGAACAAATTTTTATGGTAAAATAAAATTAATAAAATTTGAAAAGTAAACTTTGTATGTTTATAAAAACATGAATTGAGACAAAGAATTACATAAGTAATAAAATAAAAATACTCTTCTCTCTCATAT
>NC_029791.2:13749760-13765274 GCF_000816755.2 Arachis ipaensis | reverse complement strand
TTTTGGGAGTATCAAAATTGACAGTTAAATCTAAAAAGATATAAATGTTGGAATAAATTAATTTCAATAACTCAGATCATCCATATTGAATCACCAAATATAATATAATGTAAAAGCGTACTTTTACTCATAAGAGTCAGAAATTGATGAAAGGATTTGGATCTTGTGGTTCTTTCGATCTTTCTCAACCAAAGCCTTCTTTATTCTTAGGCGGCTAAATTGCAACTCTTTTGATGGGGAAAGAGCAACAAAGGTGGCTTTGGTATATTGGGGACCGAAACCCTGAAGGCTTATTTATATTTGAGCATGGCACCCATTAAATCCTAAAACCCAAATTAAATAAAATAGTATCTAAATCCCAAAAGATAATATATCTAAAATCTAAAAAAATAATTATCTAAGGAACAAAAATAATATCTGGTTTTATTCTCATTTAATTCCAAATCAAAAGTAATAATGACTTATTCAATTTAGCATTTATAACAATAAATGAGATCACCATTATATAAGTCATTTAATTTGAAATAGCATAATTTGTGATTATAATTAATATATGCATTGCCCACAAACAAATTAGGAAATTAAAATAATTTCCTAACAATCTCCCACTTGGACTATACATATATTCTTTCTTGACATAATCACATCTTATAAACTTTATGCGCGCATCTGAATGCTATTTCTCTCATTACTTTAACAATATGGTCAGTCTCATACATTAGATATGGAACTACCGCAGCTTTTATCACATTAATGTCGTGACTAAACCACGATAATCACCATCCTAATATACTTAACGACATAGATCAAATTTGGATGAGTAATATGAAAATTACATGCCAAGTGATCTCATGCATGTCTATTTCCAGCTGGTCTAACTTTAAAATTTTATTGAGATTAAATACAATACAAATATTGCAAAATGAACATTTCACATAACATGAAATAAACCATCAATTTAATTCTGCAGAAAAATAATTCAATATCTGTCATAGAACATATAGCATAAAATAAACTCCCACTAAACCAAGGTATCACAAATATTGACACCCATTCGAGCAGTGTGCTCATGAAAGACTTTAGGGATCAATCCCTTGATTAATGGGTCTGCTAGCATATATTCTGTTCCTATATGTCCTATGAAAATGTGTTTTTTTTTTCTTCTTAACAACTAAGAACTTGATATCTGTATGCTTCGATTTTGTCAAGCTCTTACTATTGCTGGAGTATAGTACTGCTGACTTATTGTCACAAAATATCTTTAATGACATTTCAATGTCATATACTATACGAAGCTCAGTGACAAAGTTTCGCAACCATATACCATGAAATCGGAATCAGAGTACTCAATGATCTCCAAATTTTCTGATCTCCGATAAGTAATCATGTAATCCTTTATTCTCTTTAGATAACGCATTATGCATTTAACAGCTATCTAATGATCTTTTTCTGGATTGCTCAAGTATCTACCTAACATTCTCACTATAAATGATATATCAGAATGTGTGCAGACTTGAGCATACATTAAATTCCCTAGTGCTGATGCATAAGGTTTATCATGCATTGCTGTCTTCTTAAGATCATTTTAGGGCATTGCTTGAGACTAAACTTGTCTCCTTTAGCTACGGGTGTGTCCATTGGTCTACAACTTTCTATGACATATCTACTTAAAATCTTTTTGATATAGTTCTTTTGTGACAATCCAAGAATACCTTGAGAGCAATCTCTTAGTATCTCGATTCCTAAAACAAAAGAGGCATCACCAAGATCTTTCATTTCGAATTTGTTCGATAGAAATTTTTTAGTTTCATGCAACAAACCTATATCGTTACTGGCAAGTAGAATGTCATCAACATATAAGACAAAAAAAAATGTATTTACTCCCACTGAACTTGCGGTATACACACTCATCTATGATATTTACCTCAAAACCATATGAGGTAATGACTTGATAAAACTTGTGATACCATTGACAGGAAACTTGTTTGAGACCATAGATGGATTTTTTTTTCTTTCTCTATTGGATCTCCTTAATGACACTTCTTGAGGTTGTTGAGCTTGCTGTATGGATTGGGATTGATGAGGATTCTCATTATTTTTCTGTGTTGTAACAGTATCTTGAGCAACAATGATATTCTCATTGTTCTCTTGTACTGTAACTGGATCTACAGTAGGATTCTCATTGTGCTCTTGTACTATAACTGTGTCTTGAACAATAATATGTACAAAGACCTGATCATTGTCAGTTACAGAATCCTCATTAAAAGCAACATTCCTAATATTTCCTTCCCCCAAACTCAACACCCTCAAGAAATATCGCATTTCTCGTTTCAAAAAATAGACCTTGATGCAGGATTGTAAAACTTGTACCCCCGTGAACGCTTAGCGTAACCAACAAAGTAGCAACTAATTGTCCTTGAATCCAATTTTCTTTCATGCGACCTATAAGGTCGCGCCTCAGCTGGACATCCCCAAATATGCAAATGCTTTATACTGGGCCTTTTTCCAGTCCAAATTTCATATGGGATTTTGTTAACTGCTTTGCTTGGCACCTTATTAAGGATGTATACTGCGGTCTTTAAGGCTTCTCCCCAGAGTGATTCAGGCAAAAGAAGAATGACTAATCATACTTCTCACCATGTCCTTAAGAGTTCGGTTCCTTCGCTCTGTAACACCATTCATGCTAGGTTTGCCTGGCATGGTGTATTGCGGAACAATACCACACTCCTCTAGAAAAAGAGCAAAAGGCCCGGGAAGTTACTCACCTGAACCGTCATATCTTCCGTAGTATTCACCACCACGATCATATTTGATAGCTTTAATTTTCTTTCCAAGTTGAAGTTCAACTTCAGCTTTGAAATACTTGAAAACATCCAAGACTTGGGACTTGTCATGAATTAAATATAGATACCCGTAACGAGAGTAATCATCTATGAACGTAATAAAGTACCGTTGTCCATTTCAAGAGACAGTAGAGAATGGGCCACATATATCGGTATGTATCAGTTCTAAGACATCTTTAACTCTTTCGGCACCTAATTTTCTTTCGTTTGTCCTTTTCCCCTTTATGCACTCAATGCAGATTTCAAAGTCCACCAAATTTAGGGGTCCAAGAATTTCATTCGACACGAGCCTCTGAATTCTCTGTTTAGAGATGTGACCTAGGCATTTGTGCCATAATGATGCCGAATTCTCATTTAGTGTTTTGTTTTGTGCCCATTTGCAGTATTTCATTATTATAGGAATTTAAGTCAAGCCTATATAGATTATCCACCAAATGACCAGAGCAAATATTATTCAAATTATTAAAGAGACTGACTTTATTATTTTCGAATGAACAAAAATAACCTAATTTGTCCAAACGAGAAATAGAAACCAAATTTCGTCTAAATGACGATACATAAAATGTCTCTAATAAATCCAAGTAAAATTCACTCATGGAACATAATCTAAAGGTTCCTATAACTTCGACTGCAACTATATTGCCGTCTGCCACATAGATGTATCTTTCGGCATCACTTAACAGTCGGCTCCACAGGCAACTCTGCATAGTAATACTTACAAGAGTAGTAGCAGCAGAATCTACCCACCAAGTATCAACATGTGCATAACTTAAACTAGCCTCAGAACAAACAAAAGTAAGAATTATACCCTTCTTTACATGCCAGGTGGCATATTTGGTACAATCCTTCATGTGTCCCACCTTCTTATAGAAGAAACAGGTTAAAACTTGATCCTGTTTCTTAGGTTTTTTCTGCTGAGAAGGCACATCCGCAGTAGTATCACGCTTCTTTTATACTGAGAAGATGAAGTCATGTGAGCACTTTCAGTTTTATCTTACTGTACCTCTCTTCTTCTTGCACACAATGAGATATAAGCTCATTTAAGGACCAAGTGTCCTTCAGAGTGTTATAACTCACTTTGAATTGTCCAAAGTGTGCAGGAAGGGAAATCAAAATGAAATGCATGAGTAAATCTTCAGACAACTCTAACTTTAGTGCTTTCAATTTTGAAGCAAGATGAGACATTTCCATAATGTACTCCCTTAGGTTCCCTTTACTTTATACCTCATGAAGACAAGTTTGCTCAAAAGACTACTTGCCTATGCCTTTTCATTCTTAGTAAAAAAATTTTCAACATCCTTTAGGAACTGTTTGACATTTTATCCTCAGTAATTGAGTCCCGAAACGCCTCAGGAATTGAGCGTTTCATGATCATAATGCTCATTCGATTGGATCTCTCCCACTTCTCTATTTTAACCTCATTGAGGTTTTCCGGAGTGGAAGTGGGTTTCTCCTCTCGAAGAGCTATATCTAGATCCATACAATCGAGGACAATCTCTACGGTATCCTTCCAAACTTTAAAGTTTGAACCATTCAGCATAGAAATACTGCTAATTTGTGCAGAAACATTAGTAGCTAAAGTCATAGTTTCTGAATTAGAACAAATAAACGTGCAGTAAACATTAGTTAAATAATGAGAAAAAAATCCATATTGAGATATCTAGAACAATATTAATTTTCAATCTTTGGATAGAAAAATTAACTGTAAGTGATACTCTCATTGCAGTAATCAAATATTGTCAAAATTCCTGTCACACATTAAGCCTTTTTTTGGACCGACTTAATGCGCACATGGAAACTTAAACTTCGCAACCTATTTATTACCGCATATATTTTCTATTAATTGGCTAAATAATAATCTTCCTTTGGGCCGATTATTGACCGCATAATTAATAGAAAATAAACAAAAGTGTGCAATGCTTATTATTTGGCCAAACAATAAATTTTTTTTGAGCGGATTATTGTTCGGATAAATAATAAGCATTACTTTATTCTTAATTAGTTACCCAAATATGTATTTACCATTAATATGTGTATGTAATTTAGCCAAATACAGACCTTTCTTTGGGCCGATCAATATTCGTATGAATTACATATCACCATATTCCTAATGTGTTAAATAAATCAATTTTCACAAAAGTGGCTACTTTGGCAGCATAATGTTCAATCAATTTATTCCAAAACCAAATCTTTATAAAATAGATAGGTATAATAATTCAAATTGTTATTAGTTTCTTTATGTAACAATTAATTATTTTTTTTATTATTAATATGTACATATAACTTGGCCAAATATAAATCTTCTTTTAGATAAACTAATATTTACATAAGTGACATATACATATTAATCCTTATATTCCAAAAAGATAACCAATTAATTTTATTTATCAAAATAATTTTATAAGCATCATCTCAAAAAGAAAAGAAATAACCAGACACAAGACGTATCCATCACCAACACACAGCAATGTGTATAGCCGAAAAACAACATAATTATGTCTCCAAATTTACATACATAATACTATAAAGAGAACTAACCCATAATGGCATATATATATATATATGATGTTTGTTACGGTACGATCATAAATTCATACGTATTTATATAATTAAAATATGGACAAATTAAAACACGACACATGAATTATATTTTTCACATCAATAATTAATTTTTTTTTAAATATATATCATATCAATTATTTTACTAAACTATCCTTATACTTTAATAAAAATAAAAAATATTTTTTTATTTAATATTACAAAAAGACTAAAATATCATTTTTTATATTAAACAAAAATTATTTTAATTTTTTTAATTTGATCAAAATTTAATTAACTTTAATTTTATAATTTTAAATTAAAATTAATTTAAAAATCAAAATCAAAATACATTTCATTATTCATATACATTGAAAAATTAATTTATTGATCATGAACCCTAATCTAATCTTTCTCACCCCAGTTCATACCAAAAAGAACACATCTAAACAATTTTTCTTCATCATTGAATATCAATTTATCAATTTTTCTTTATCATTTTAGGGATGAAGTTGTATTTTATCGGTAGATTGATATTCAATGATAAAAAAAATTTTAGGCTCCATCCTCCGCCGCAAACGCATAGCCACAGGAGTTGATGAAGGAAAAAACGGCGTTGTAGCTGTCAGCACCACTACTATAAGATCCAATACCAATATCCGATAGGCCATTTGCCGGTATTGGGCTCTGGCAACAACCGAAGCCAGTGCAGATCCCGCTAGTTGTTTCATTAACACTGAGGCACACTGAAAAGCACCCAGTGGCATAATTTCTTCTCTCTATAACATTATACTCTACTACTTCTCCAATTGTGTTGCAACCAACCACTGTGAGCTTGTTTTTACTCGATGAGAAGCTGAAGTGTGTCAAGTTGAAGATCTTATCGTAACTGGTTTCGTTGATTCGCGTGCCGTTGACGTTGTATTTTATTGGTAGATTATTATTCAATGATGAAGGAAAATTGTTTAGATGTATTTTTTTTGTATGAATTGGGATGAGAGAGATTAGATTAGGGTTTATGATCAATGAATTAATTTTTCAATGTATATAAATAATGAGATGTATTTTGATTTTAATTTTTAAATTAATTTTAATTTAAAATTATAAAATTAAAGTTAATTAAATTTTGATTAAATTAAAAAAATTAAAATAATTTTTGTTTAATTTAAAAAAGGATATTTTAGTCTTTTTGTAATATTAAATAAAAAAATATTTTTTTTATTAAAGTATAAGGATAGTTTAGTAAAATAATTGATATGATATATATTTAAAAAAAAAATTAATTATTAATGTGGAAAATATAATCCACGTGTCGTATTTTAGTTTGTCCACATTTTAATTATATCGATACGTATGAATTTATAATCGTACCGTAGCAAACACACATATATATATATATAATGCAGGCACATAATAAATTATATATATGCAGTAGCAATAAAGCGAACCACGTAAGGATGTTTAAAAAATATATATGTATATAATTTTACAGTATAAAAAATTTTAAATGTATACGACGTACGCATATACATATATTAATTCAAAAGGAATAACAAACTGAATATTTTGATGATTAAATTATGGATGACTTTGATATTATTTGTTAGAATAAATTAATTTCAATAATTCAGATCATCCATATTAAATCACCAAATATAACATAATGCGAAAGCATACCTTTATTCATAAGAGTCAGAAATTGATGGAAGGATTTAGATTTTGTGGTTCTTTCGATCTTCCTCGACCAAAACTTTTATTTCTAGATGGCTGAATTGTAACTTTTTTGACGAGGAAAGAGCAACAAAGGTGGCTTTGGTATATTGGAGACCGAAACTCTGAAGGTCTATTTATATTTGAGCATGACACCCATTAAACTCTAAAACCCAAATAAAATAATATTTAAATTCCAAAAGATAATATATCTAAAATTCAAAAAGATAATTATCTAAAGAACAAAAGATAATATATGATTTTATTCTCATTTAATTCCAAATTAAAAATAATAATGACTTATTCAATTTAGCATTTATAATAATAAATAAAATCACCATTATATAAATCATTTAATTTAAAATAGTATAATTTATTATTATAATTAATATATATATTACCTACAAACAAATTAAAAAATTAAAATAATTTCCTAACAATAAAAACATGATTTGTGCGCAAACCATGGTTTAAGAGTTACCAATAGATCCAAACATGCAAATTTGGCCTACTTTCTGTTGGTTCAAGTATATATTAGTGCTCAACCGATGATTTTTAATAACTTATATGTTTTTGGTGGAATTATGGTATATGCATAAATATAAAAATTTTGTACACTGTATTAACTCATACTTTATCTTTAATGTGAATGATAAAAAATTAAAAATTCAATTTAGTGAGATTTATATAACCTTTTATACTATAGCAATATACATAGATATGGGATCTCATACATATATACATTAATTATTCAATTGAATATAAAATTGGCTTCTAAACCAGTTCAACCATATCGAACTTTTTCCATTCAAATTAATAAGACGAACCAGCTTTAAATTGGACTAGTTCCCTTGGTTAGCTGACCCTTTTTTTTACCAAATTTTTTTTTTAATTTTTCCAAAATTTTTTTTAGATATTTAATATCATATTGTTTTAAAAAGTATCTTAAGAAGATAAGTATGAGACTTGTATGGTATATTGATATTTATAATAATTTTAAGAGTAAATAAATGGCCAAATTGGTAGAAATGTACAAGCTTTTTTGAGTGATATCACAAAATAGGCTTTTTTGTGGTTTTTCAAAAATATGGGGATTAAAAAAATGTATCGGACAAATTGTCATTTTTTTATATTTAAAGTGAAATTGCTGTGGCAAATTATATTTTTTATTTTAAATTTTTTAAAAAGTAATTTGTTGGAATCGTAATTTTTTTTAATTTTTTAAAATCAAATTTATTGAGAGCGAATTTTAGCTTTTATTATAAAAAGAATTTTTTGATAAAGGAATTTGTCGAGACAAATTATACTTTTTCTAAAAAAATTATAATAGAATACAGTGGGGCTAATTGTGAAAAGTGAAAAGTGAATACCTTGAAGGTGAATTTCAAACATGACCATATCTACATGTATAATTCACATATTTATAGTAAAAATCAGATAATTCAAAATCATATCAAAATTAAAAAGCAATATATTTAACCTCCAATTTATTTGTCTCCTTATAACGCTAGCTTGAGGAAACAAGTGTTGAACATAAGAATTATTAAAAAATCAGCAAAATTTATTATTTTTATCAGCCAATAATATTTAAAAATATATGCTAAAAATACATTATTAAATTATTAGACTAATACCTATATATTAATGAATCAAACAACAGGTAGCATTAGGCTTTGGCCTCGCCACTAACAGTACAATGCAGAATAAAACGAAGCCTTCCAAAACTAAGTGATTTGTTTAACCTTTTCCAATCAAAAATTCCCTTATGATGTGTCTTTGATGGAGATTCATTTGGGGATGCCTGGTTTTTGCACAGCACAAAGTTTCTTGCTCCATAATACCCTATGGGTTTCAACGGCTCTAGATCTGTTAAAAGTGGCAAAGACAATCATCGGCTTTTGCTCCTAGCATATACTGTAAAATGTAAATCGTATCGAGATAATGTACATTTTGATTTTTAAAGTTTGTACGATAAATGAGTTTAGTTCTTGAATTTCTTTAAAATAATTAAGCTCTCCATATTAATGTAGTTTGCTGCGAGCAATTAAATGGTATGCATAATGGTTAATTTACGTGAACATTATTTAATTCTAATCAATATGGTATGCTATATTAGTTTTTTTTTTGGTGACTTATGCGATATTAGTTTATGTGATTTAATTGATGTCTATTAATTTTAATTTAATTAAATTTTATAAACTATTTTCTGACATCGTATTGATCTAAGTATAAAGAGGTTAACGTCAATAGAAAAGCTCTGCATACAAGTCATTAGGGCTTGTATGCTTTACAAATTAATTAACGAATAAATCTCAAAAACGCAATGTAAGGTATATGTTCTTCTTCTTCTTCCTCTTCCTCTTCTTCTTCTTCTTTTCTTTCGTTTCTTGCCTTCTCTTTCTCCTCCTTCTTCTTCTTGCTGCACGTTCTTCTTCCTCTTCCTCTTCTTCTTCTTCTTCTTCTTCTTTTCTTTTGTTTCTTGCTTTCTCTTTCTCGTTCTTCTTCTTCTTGCACGTTCTTCTTCCTCTTCCTCTTCTTCTTCTTTTCTTTCGTTTCTTACCTTCTCTTTCTCCTTCTTCTTCTTCTTCTTCTTCTTCTTCTTCTTCTTGCTGCACGTTCTTCTTCCTCTTTCTGTTCTTCTTCTTCATTTATGTGCTTTTCTCTCTGTTTTTTTCTTCATTATTCTCAATTTCCATTGTTTTTTGATATCAAGCTCTGAAATCGTTTTTGAAGAAGAAGAAGCAGCAGAAGATGAGGAGGAGAAAGAGAAAGAGTTCTGAAATATACATAAGATGTACTTCAACGAATTTTGGGTGTATTTCTGAAATCCTTTGGGTGTATTTTTGTAATCCTTTGGATATATTTCTGTAATCCTTTGGGTGTATTTCTATAATCGTTTGGGTGAATTCCTGTAACCGTTTGGGTGTATTTTTGTAATCCTTTGGGTGTATTTCTGTAATCGTTGGGGTGTATTTCTGTAATCGTTTGGGTGTATTTCTAAAGTTCCATTATCTTCAAATTTGGCAAGAAAATTGTTTTCATGGAGGAAGAAGAAGAAGAGTCGTTCATAATGTATGGTGAGTAGCGTGCTTTGGAAACAGGAAGTTGTTGAATAACGTGCGTTTTATTTACTCTTAAATGTGGAAGTGTGTAATACGTTAATTAAGTGTAATGCATGTATTTTATTAGACTTGTAAGACTTGGTAAGCAAAAAAAACTTGTATGTGTAGCAGGCCTCTATCGTCAAACTGGCAAAGAATCGTTACAGACTTACACTATGTGTGTGATATTCATTTGTCTAAATCAACATTGTAAATTGACATATCAAACTAATTTCAGGTACTAAAATAAACAGTATCTCTGCATGCATGATAATTCATGCGCCGAATCCAAAGAGTAGTATACAGTAAAAGATAACAAAATATTCAATAGGAAATTAAAGCATCTTTTTGCTAACAAGTGTAAATGATAAATTTTCAACTTTTTTTTATATAGAAAATACAAAGTATAGGTGTAAAATTTGACTAATTTATGTGTGTAATTTTGTAAAAATATAGGTATAAAATATATTAATTTATGTATGTAAAATTCTAATAAATATAAGTATAAATTATATGTTTATTGACTGTCCAAACCGATTTTTAGAACCTTGCAAAATACCCTCTTATAATAAAAAAATTAAAATTAAATCTTAATCTAATAATCTCAACAGAAAAATAAAACAAAACCAATTTTTCAAAAACCAAATTAAAAATTTGTTCATCTTTTCTTTCGGTGACCGATGACGGGCAGGAGCCCAGGGCTTATATGTGAGTTTGGACGGTGTCAATGGAAAACATTGCCATGTGTTTCACGCAGCCGACAATCATGAACTGCTAAAAGTGGGGGCCATCGTTTGCTGCAGCGACGGCTATTATACGACAGCTGAGATTCTCAGGTGGGTGGAAGTCCTTCCAGAAATTGGGGTTCTTTTGAAATTTGGTGGCTGCGTCTATGACTATGAATTTGGGAAACTTATTTTCTTTGACAATTTAGGGTTTAAGTTAGAGAGAGAAAATAAAATTAAAAATACAAAAAAAAAAAGCTATTCAATTAGGTTTTAATTTGAATCCAAATTGGTATATGAAAAATTGAATTTTTTAAGGGGGTTTATTTGGGGTGTTGTTATTGGGCGTGAGGTTTGAATTTGATTATTGCTTTGTTGTTGTGTTTCTATGAACGATTAAGATAGGGTTAATTTTATTACTATGGATGGTGATAATGGTGATGCTGAACTTGCAGAGTTTGTGACGTGTGAGCTTGATGCAGGTCTTGAAGAAGTGAAGAACGGAAGGTGAAATTGAAAATTGATAGATTGAGTAAACTACCATTTGTACCCAGAAAATTTGAAAACGCTGACATATCTATCCATAAAAGAAGGAAATTACCATTTGTACCAATGAAATATGGATTCCGCACAACAAAATTATCCAAATACTAACAAATCACCTAAAATTCTTAAATTACCCTTATCTTCACCACCACTTTTCTAATCTCAAATCCCACTACTACTTAAACTCTTCTTCACCACCATTACCACCGTCACTACCACCGCCATCACCACCTCTACTACTCCCGGACCGGTTCCCAACCTTCATCTATAAGCTCAAAACTTCACCCCATCATGAAACACCCAGTTCAGCCAATTTAAGCACATGCCAGAGTTTGAATACACAAAACCCAGGGACCAGAGTTAGAATTCACAACCTCAATTGGTGTAACAATGGTGGAGATATCCAATTTTCTATTAAACCCAAAGCCCGCAGAAGAAGAAACTCTGCAATCTCAGATGCAGAAATTTATTCCCAACCCTAAAACCGTACGAACAACTAAACTCAACTTCAAGTGCCTCATTCTCAACCTCACAGTTCTCTTTTCATTCATTCTAGGTTTTTCTGTTCCTATGAAAATCTATCGAAATCTACCGCGCTCCACTCCCCTTCGACCGAATTGAATTCTTCTCCTTGCAACTGGGGTCCAATCCCTTACTTCCCCTACTGATTTTGAGCCATATTCGTCGGCGTCAAGACTTGGTCGGATCCTGTGGCGGCGAACATGGGAGCAAACAGCAAAGTGGCAGAGAGAACCCCACGCGGCAGAGAGGGTAGCTTGTGTGGGAACGAAGCCAAGCATCGATGCAATCAACATGGAAGATTTGTGAGCAAAGAGGCAAGGTTTGAACATAATCATCTTCTTCGAATTCGAAGCAGCAAATGGCACCGTCGCAGCGTAAAGATGAACGGCGAGAAATGTCGTTGAGTTCGCTGGTGTATAGGACAACATAAAAGGAGAAAGGGATGGTTTTGATGGTGATAACGTTAGTGGTGGTGGTGGTTGGGGATGAGAGTGGCGGTGAGGGAGGATTTGGGTGAGAATGGTACTGTGGAGTAAAAAGAAAAGTTAGAGTAGTTAGGTTATATTAGAGGGGATTTAGGGGATTTCAAATAATTTTTTAGGATTCGGGTAGTTTTGTTAGCAAAAGTCCATCTTTCATGGGTAGAAATGGTAGTTTTGCTTATTCGTGGGTAGATTTATCAGCGTTCTGAACTTTCAGGGGTAGAAATGATAGCTTACTCTTAATAGATTAATGCATGCTTAGACTTTTTCTTTTTTTGATATTATTAGATTAATATTTAATTTTAATTTTTTTATTATAAGAGGGTATTTTGCAAGGTTCTAAAAATCGGTTTGGACCGACCGGTTGAACTGATTGAACTGTGAACCGCTGAGGAAAACAACTCGGGCAAATGCTAAAACCGCAGATTTCAAAAACCGGAATTGAACCGGTGAACTGGCCAGAAATCGGTCGGTCAAACCAAACTGTGACCCGACCGGTTTTTTGAATGGGGAATGAAATGTCACCGTTTCAGTTACTGCACTTAGCCCTAACTCCATCCTCGATGCCCAGATCCACATTCCACTTCAGAACGCCTCTGCCTCACTCACACTCGATCTCTATCCTGCACTTAGCCCTAGCTCCTAGTCGTCCCTCACCTCCGTCCAGCCACCGTTTTGTGCCGCCGCCGTCGTCGTTCCTTCGAATAGCCACCGCCTCGTGCTCGCTCACTTCCCCTCCATTGCCCAACAGCCAGCGCAACCTTCGAAGCCTCCGTCGCGCAACCTTCGATGCCTCCATCGCGCAGCAGCCATCGCGACCTTCGAAGCCACCGTCTGCTCCACCACTCTTGCATGCTCTGTCTCCATCGGTGTCTCTCAGTGTCTTTGTCTCCCTTGGTCGCTCGGTGTCTCTGTCTCTCGGTGTCTCTGTCCCCTTCCACAACCACTGTCTCTTGCGTGTTCTCTAGGTAATTTTTTTTATTAACTATGAATTTATGATTGAATAATTGCTTGATTTTATGAAGTTCTGTGAACTCTGATATAGACATATAGTGATATCTGATATGTGGTTTACTGATATAGTGAAATTTTGTGAACTCTGATTCAAGTCATTTAACTTGGAACTGATATGGTAATATAGTGATTGAATAATTGTTTTTCTGTGAACTGTGAAGTGTGAACTGATATAATGATTGAATAATTGATTGAATAATTGTTTGCCTATTTCAACTAATGTTTCAACTGAATAATTGAAATTGAAATTGAAATTCTGCAACTAATTGATAGGTAGGTTTTGTTTGTTTATTTCTCTTGAATTGAAATTGAAATTTTGCAACTAATTTTCTGATTTGAGTAAGAGTCAGCTTTTTCTGCTGTTTAACTTCATGTTGTTTTATGGGAGTACAGCTTGATGGAGCTGTTAAGGAAGCTTTTGATGTGGCATACAACAATATATATGCATTCCATGTTGCTCAGAAGACACCTGAGAGAATTGTTGAGAACATGAAAGTATGTATGTCATTCTAATTCTTATTCTTACTTTGGATCATCCATGTTTTATTAAGTCAATTTTTTTAAACAGTTGAAAATAAATTATTTAAAGATATGTTAAGTGGTGTCCTTTTATGATAATTGTTACTTGCAATATTATTTAGAAAAGGCTAAATATTCCTAGAAAGATTAAATACAAAATACAAAATACGTGGAAGATTTATTTTGGTTCTAGTCAGATGTGCATTACTGTCCCTGATTTGTGGATTTTCACCATTATGTTTGTGCCAAGTTCTTTGATTTTGTAATTATGCTTATGTGTTTGTTCATTCTTGGGGTATTACACCAATATTTTTGTTTTGAGTCTTCTGAAAATACCAGGAAATTCAATGCAAGCGAGTTGCAAGAAGTATCAATTCTGTGGGTCTTTATATTCCAGGAGGAACTGCTGTATTACCATCAACAACTTTGATGCTTTTTGTTGTAAGTGAAAATTTTTATCAAACTTGAATCAGTTGGATGTTGGTATGTTTATGTTTGATTGGTTGTTTTTGCTATTTGACTTTTGAGTTTGTATTTGAATGAGATCATAATATTATTGTTTATGTAGTACTTTTAATTTGGATTATATTTTAAAATTTATATTAGACTATAACTATGTTTTAATGTGTTTATTTATATTTTATTTATTATTTTATTATAAAACGATTTTTTCGGTTCAACCATAGTCGAACCAGTTGAATCTATAAACCAATAAACCAGTAGCTAGAGTGGTTCGATGACCGATTCAGTTCTCAGAACTTTGGTCGTAGGCTCTCCTTCAGACCCGAGCGGTTTGGTTTGGTCCGGTTTTTACCGAATTTGACCGGTTCATACCGGGTTTGATCGATTCTGTGCCTTAAGCGGTCTGAAATTTGAACCGAATCAGCCGGTTCAACCAGAAAACTAGATCCAACACCGGTTCAGTCTGGTTTTAATAACTATGGTTATTCCAACTAATATGGTACGAACATAAGGAGGTAACAAAAATTAGTAAAATAGCTAGAAACAGAGAGAAATCAAATTCTAAATTATAACACACTTGAAAAGTATCATATACGTGAAAAACTAGGCCATGAGTTAAAAAATTATTTAATTTTTTAACAAAATTAATCAAAGGACATATATGTCTATTTATAATTATTTATAAGGGTATTTTAGTATATATATTGATATAGAATCTTTTAAAAAATAAATAAAAAATAAGGTGGAAACTCAGATACAGTCGACTTTACGTGAAGTTGCTGATACTTGAGAGCCGTTAAATGATTTGACTGATTTGACTAAATTTTCATCTAACGCTCTTAGGTATCGTGAAGTCGACTTCACGTGAAGTCGACTTCACCTTCACCTGAGTTTTTACCAAAAAATAAATAATGACCAAAAAAATATAATCCACATAGTAATTATTTATTTGTTTATTTTATTTATCGTATATAAATTAGTCATCCTATTAATGCAAATATCTTAAAAAATGACAAATTTAAAACTTTTCATATAAAAAAAATAATTGATAT
>NC_029791.2:13749468-13749716 GCF_000816755.2 Arachis ipaensis | reverse complement strand
TAATAAAAAAATAGTGAGAAGAGAATTTATCATTTTTGAACCTTAAAAGTTAAAACTAATATTTTTTTAAATAATTTTTGTTGCTACAAATTTATGAATTTAAAAATGAACTATTGACATTTTTTTTAAATCCATTAAAAAATCATTATTTAATTGATTGGTATCTAATAAGAAACTATCACTACTGTTACTCATTTACTCTTGATGTTAAAAAATGAATGTGTCGCACAACCTTCAAGGTGCCATAG
>NC_029791.2:13747849-13749422 GCF_000816755.2 Arachis ipaensis | reverse complement strand
TGCCAATTAATTTTGAAGAGTAAAATTTGTACAATATAATTAATTTGTTCATATTTTGCCGGTACTATAAAGATGCTTGTTACTTATGCTTTCTTTTTTCCTCTAAATTTTTCGGTAAAGAAAAATTTGAACTCCAGCAGAATTGATTGCTTTTAGTCAGCCGTTAAATATCAATATTTAAAAATATGAGTTAAAAATATATTGTTAAATTATTTAAATTAAAAAAAATTAAGTTAATGATTAAAAATAATGGTTAAAAACAATAAACTCTACTAATCCTTAAACATTTTTCTTCTTGGTATGTGCCCGCGAAATACTTCTATAAAATTAACATATAATAAAAACGTAAATATATTTTTATTTAAATAAAAATTGGCTGGACAGGCTTACCATGGAAGGCGGCATCTGGACAATAGAGAAAGAAGTTGGTAGCATCAAATCCCAACAGAGGAAGGCGCTCTTCGTTAGCATAGGATTTCAGTGTTGTCTCAATAACACGTGAAACAAGATCTGTTTCATTAACTACCAACCTTATTGGCCCCGAACTCCCTAAGATATTGATTGTTACCAAGATCTTGTTACTCTTGTGATCCTCCTCCTTGCCCCAGCTCTTGGTCTTCTGCATCAACACCTTCTTCTCAAACCCACCATTCTTCATCACCATGATGATTATCTCTTGTTTTTCGCTTCCAATAATGAAGGGAAAAACTGAAGATTTTTTAGGGGTTGGGGTTTGTAGCAGGAAGATAATGGTGCCAAATGCAGCACAACTTAGACAAGAGGCATTGGGCAGTGAGACATGAAAATTGAAGGGAAAAGATGATGTATATTTATAGGAATATGCAGCATGCACCTCATGAACGTTACAATTTTGGTTTTTTCTATATTCATGCAGGTATATAATATGTTTTAAAAATGTCATTTGCACGCTAAAATCTGTCACAATATATTTGTATATAAATATAAATGTAGTTTAACTAATTTTTAGTATATATTTTATTTATGTATATTTTATACTCATAATTGATTTTAATGATTGATTTTGGTATAAATCTAACATAGTTAAATCTGTTTTATATGGCTATTCTATTAATTAATTTTTCTTTTTGATAAATGGAAATTTATTTATGTGTAGATTTTGAAGGGGAGAAACAAATCTGTACTTTTGATATGTGTAATAATGTTTTGGAGGTTAATTAATTAGTTTTGGGAATATACTTAATTAAAAGCCTAAATAAGTTTTTGACTTTTGTTCCATTTAAATATTTGTTTTTTTAGTTCCGATGGAAGATATAATTTTCTTTGTTTAGGTCCTATAAAATTTAAAAATTATTTATTTTAGTTACTTTTATGATTTATTCATTTTAGTTTTTATTTGTGACTACAATTTTGACAATGCTTAAAAGATGAATGTTAGAAAACTATTAAAATTTATTATTTTTAACCATCAATTAGTCATCAATGTTTAAAAATATAAAATAAAATATATTGTTAGATTACTAGACTAATAAATAAATTAAATTATGACTAAATAATGGTTAAAAATAATAAATTAAATTGTAATGACTCTCTA
>NC_029791.2:13729833-13747798 GCF_000816755.2 Arachis ipaensis | reverse complement strand
TATTATCAAAATTATGTCATATATTTGTATATTTTTGTAACTGTTTTTTATTTTTAAATTAAAAAATATTTTTGAATATTTAAAAAATGTTAATATTTTTTAAATACTATTAAAGTTTTATAGTTATAGTAATCACCAAAATGATAACCTTGTGCTCCATAACATATTGGTGATTTAGCCATAGTTAAAAATGTGGCTAAATTTTGATGAAACCATGAGTAACATACATTAGCCACAAAAGAAGAACCATGGGCATTAAGGATGACGCATTCTTATTTTAACACAGTTTTAAGGCTATTAGCCACATTTTTCTAACATAGATCTTTAAATAGTCATGATTTAGACATCATGGTCCACACTTGTGACTGTGGCTAAATGATATTAAGCAAAGTGAAAAGAGTTATTTTACCATACTTCATCCGTTAATATATACTTCAACCATATTGTTCTAGATTTTGATAGATTGTGATCGCTCTTTTCTTACTGTGTATGTGGATTATTACTTCTTGTATCTTGATCACTGTCCCTAACTATGTCGACAGCCTCCTCATCCGTATTATCTTCTTGTATTGCATTTTCAACTCGATATGGTTCTCCGTAACCTGCACCATCAGACATTATGCTAGAAAAATCAGTCATCGCAACTGCTAGCTTGCAAAAGGAATGATTGTCTCTTACAATATAGACATCTTCATCCTCGTGGTTCAAATCAACCGAAGAAGGAGGAGGATGCAATCAATGGAAAGGCCGGTGTAACTATAAGCATCGAACTAGAAGTTCCCCTAATGCAGTCGAATGAGATTCGAAATTGATGCTCCAGAACTGTCGATAACATCTTCCAATTTTGCATACAACTTATGTGTTCTCAACTCTAAAAAACTTAAGTGATAATGAAACAGAACCAGCATATATTCATTGGATCCTATCACAAACATATCATACTTTACACCGGTTGACACAATAGTAATTGAGATCTTGTAAAATAACTTCTCCATCATTTATCCACACATTCCAACCTTTTGCAATATACTAATTTGTAGGTCCGAAAACTATTCGATAAACGAATAAAAACATTCAAAGGCTCTTTGTCAGTAAATTTTAGTCCTTCTCTTTTGCTTTTATAAATTTTCCGTGTGTATAGTGCATAAGCGTTATTGTCACTCTACTTTATAAGGTGAATTTTATGGTGTAGAAAGAAAAAAATTTCTACATCTATAAAATACTTGTGGCATAATATAGGAAGGATATGTGGACATTTGTAACTGATTGATGGTTCAGCAATAACAGGAATGATAGACAGATTATAATTTGTTGCAGTAATTTGTAGTGTATTACTAAAAAATTAACAATTTGATAAAATGTAATTACAGTTTTTAATTTATTTTTTATGGGCCAGGTGAGTTAGTTGAGAGAGTTTTGTTTGACCAATAATCATGAAGCACAAGACGAATAAAAAATATTTGGGTGGGATGCAGTGTTTTTTCATAAATCTAGTGAAAAAAAAAGGATCAAAATTTTAAACTGCTGCCCCCCAAAAAAAGAGCTGAACCACATTTTTAATATTTATCTATTTAGTAGATTTTGATAAATATGCTAATTTTAAAATTGGGAGACCATAATTTGGTGTTTGGATAAGTTATATAAATTAAAATATTTTTTTCATAAGATATTATATTATAAAGTAATTTTACTATAAAAGTTAACATCCAATATTTTAAAAAAAGTTGTCGAAAAATAATTTATTGACTTAATATCATAAATTTAAAATGAAATGAATGATAGTAAACAATAAAAAAGCAACGTAATTATGCTATAAGACAATAACATCACCTTTGAAAAATAAATATAAATGAATATGCAGAGTAGCAAAAAATTGGGTGAATAACTTTTTTTGTATTTTAATATTTAGCGTAAAATTATTAAAGACTGCAATTTACAAAAAGTTGTATATTTTTTGCTTTTTAAATATAATGTTGGTTTAGTAAAATTTTTAACTTTTAAAAGTAACTTATTAAAATTAGTTTTTAAAAGATAACTTTTTAAAATTTGTAGCATATAAAAAAAAAATCTGTGATTACATTTTAAATCAAACTGTTAATTTTTATAGGAATATGCTACTAATCACTGCGACAAGCTATAATGTCAGCTTTTTCTGTTATTGCTGAACCATCAATCAGTTACAAATGTTCATATGTCCTTTTTATGCTATGCCACAAATATTCTATAGATGTAAAAAATTTTTTCTTTCTACACCATAGAATTCACCACTTTATAATATATTCAACTAGTATTTATAGAGGGAAAATCATGTCTTCATAGTCTACTATAATGCATAGAGGATTACCACAACACTTTTCTTCTTAATCCGCTACGCTTGAACGCGTTTTATGTTACCTAGTTCAACCATAATCCGATGTGGCCATGTGGGTCATAGCGTTTTTCTCAGCTGCAGTTGTGCATAATCATTCTTCCCTTATCGCGGTTTATACTTAACTCAAATGCATTCATAATCCGCGACTCAACAAAGGATTTTTATGTGAGAATTCGTAAAACTCTTTAACCTATAGCAATTTACATAAATTAAATTTAGGACCAAAATCTAAACTGTTTGAAAACATTGCACTTGTGCAAATTTAACCTCCAAATGTTTTATCCACGTGAACTGTCCTTTAATATATTTATGCATGTAAATCTTGGATAAGTTTCTACGGGTTTTTTTTTGTGGGAGGGGAGAGAGAGTAGGAATGGCAAAATTTTTCGAAACGCAGGATCCGATTGTGGGGAATTTTTTTTACGGGGATGGAGATGGGGATAAAATCCCCCTGAAGCAGGCGCGGGAACCCGAGCGGGGATTCCCGCCCCGTCCCCGCTATTTCCCGAAATTTATGAATTTTCTGAATTATTCTTAATAGTTTATTTCTCATATATGTTTTTTAGTCATTACTCACACACACATATATAGAAACCAAAAACTCTTAATATTTATTTGCATAACCCTTCTTCAATTCAGAGATCCATAATACTATACATACTCCATCCAACCTCTCTACAGCCACCCCCTCGCCACCCTTCTCACCGCTTCGTCACATCTCACCGTGCCATCACCCCTACCGCGTTGTAATTCCTATTTACGACGTTCCTTTTCGTAACTCTGCCGTCGTGTTCATTATTCTCTGTGTTGCCGCGTCTCCCACCTCGTCCACTGCTTTGTCCTTTGACTCGTCGTTGCGTCCCTCCATTGCGTCATTTCGAAAGAAGTCACCATCGTGTCATTTAGACTTTTTGTATAAAATCTTGCAGTTTTCATATAAGATATAGATACTTGCAACTCTATTCATATGGAAATTAATAATTAGTTAGAACTATTATGTAGATGGAAAATGGGGTCCCGCGAAAAATAGGACCCATAGAAAATGGGGATGGGGAGTAATATTCCCCCACGGCAGAGAATAGGGACGGAGATGGAGAACAAATCTAAAAGTAGAGATGGAAAATAGAGAGGCATCCCCTAGCCCGCCCTACCCCATTGACATCCCTAGGGAAGAGGGGAGAGGTTCTATGCCACATGAATTGTCATTGAATCAGTGTGGCTCGTACCTCTCTCTTTCTTTTGGTCCGGCCTCTCCCTTTCTAATTAATAGAGTAAACTTTATTTTTTATTTTTGGGCTGGGCGACCTTAATATAATGGGACTGTTTAGCCCATTTAACAGTCGAATAGGGTCGGGTCTTCTGGCATATTATCTTTCTTTCTGTTTAACAAAGAGACTGCACTCTACATTCTACAATAACCAACAAACAAACATATCCAAGTTTCATCTTTAAATTTTCAGGTAATTTCACCAGCTATTTGTTCTAATTAGATGTCCCTTTATCTTTGTTCAATATTTGTCATGAGTTTTAGTTTAGATCCAAATTTGGTTGCCAGTTATATCCCCAAAGAACTTTCCCAAAGATAACATTTAATAATGATATCACTGTCAATTATAGTTTCTGGCTTCAATTTAGAGTGTTCAACTTCCATATCATGCAAGGATTTCTTTAAGGAGTTTTTTTGAAATTACTTTTCATTTTCTATTATAACAACCATAATTTCTTTCTTAATCATCATCCTAAGTTTATTAATATCCAAAGTTCTTTAGACCAAGAAAAATGCTTTTTTATTTTTCCAAAGCAAAGAGAAAATAAAGATTCATTACATATATACCTTTCATGAGACTAATTCTTTTTGCTCCAAAAGCATATAAGAATCTCTCCATTAATGTATAGTTTATACTAATCACATTAACAAACTCATCCAGAGGATATGGAAGCAAAGAAAATCCCAGAAACGATTCTAAACTCAGGGCAAAAGATGCCATTGATTGGCATGGGAACTGCAGCGATTCCTCTTCCTCCCTTTGAAACTCTCATAACAATCTTCATTGATGCCATTGAGGCTGGCTATAGGCACTTTGACACCGCCGCATTGTATGGCTCCGAGGAGCCTCTAGGCCAAGCTGTGGCGAAAGCGCTACAACTTGGCCTTATAAAGAGCCGCGAAGAATTATTTATCACATCAAAACTATGGTGTACAAAAGCTCACCATGACCTTGTTCTTCCAGCTCTCAAGACTACACTGCAGTAAGTATAGTAATACTAGTGCTATTCCCCTGTTTATGTCTGAAAGTGAATGTGTGATTGTTTTAAATTTTTCAATACACTCAAATTCGTTGTATCTCATTATCTATGGTGAATAAATACCTTTTTTTTAGTAACTCGCCATCTATGCAGACAAACAATTTGATGTGAGAATTGATTTGTTTATGAAATAAAAACTTATAGAGACTAAGTGTTCGACAAAAAATTCTTAGGGATGGGCTGGGCGACCTTAATATAATGGGACTGTTTAGCCCATTTAACAGTCGAATAGGGTCGGGTCTTCTGGCATATTATCTTTCTTTCTGTTTAACAAAGAGACTGCACTCTACATTCTACAATAACCAACAAACAAACATATCCAAGTTTCATCTTTAAATTTTCAGGTAATTTCACCAGCTATTTGTTCTAATTAGATGTCCCTTTATCTTTGTTCAATATTTGTCATGAGTTTTAGTTTAGATCCAAATTTGGTTGCCAGTTATATCCCCAAAGAACTTTCCCAAAGATAACATTTAATAATGATATCACTGTCAATTATAGTTTCTGGCTTCAATTTAGAGTGTTCAACTTCCATATCATGCAAGGATTTCTTTAAGGAGTTTTTTTGAAATTACTTTTCATTTTCTATTATAACAACCATAATTTCTTTCTTAATCATCATCCTAAGTTTATTAATATCCAAAGTTCTTTAGACCAAGAAAAATGCTTTTTTATTTTTCCAAAGCAAAGAGAAAATAAAGATTCATTACATATATACCTTTCATGAGACTAATTCTTTTTGCTCCAAAAGCATATAAGAATCTCTCCATTAATGTATAGTTTATACTAATCACATTAACAAACTCATCCAGAGGATATGGAAGCAAAGAAAATCCCAGAAACGATT
This sequence comes from Arachis ipaensis, assembly GCF_000816755.2. Classification (NCBI taxonomy): domain Eukaryota; kingdom Viridiplantae; phylum Streptophyta; class Magnoliopsida; order Fabales; family Fabaceae; genus Arachis; species Arachis ipaensis. The sequence continues at coordinate 13,742,273 of NC_029791.2, read as the reverse complement.
CTAAACTCAGGGCAAAAGATGCCATTGATTGGCATGGGAACTGCAGCGATTCCTCTTCCTCCCTTTGAAACTCTCATAACAATCTTCATTGATGCCATTGAGGCTGGCTATAGGCACTTTGACACCGCCGCATTGTATGGCTCCGAGGAGCCTCTAGGCCAAGCTGTGGCGAAAGCGCTACAACTTGGCCTTATAAAGAGCCGCGAAGAATTATTTATCACATCAAAACTATGGTGTACAAAAGCTCACCATGACCTTGTTCTTCCAGCTCTCAAGACTACACTGCAGTAAGTATAGTAATACTAGTGCTATTCCCCTGTTTATGTCTGAAAGTGAATGTGTGATTGTTTTAAATTTTTCAATACACTCAAATTCGTTGTATCTCATTATCTATGGTGAATAAATACCTTTTTTTTAGTAACTCGCCATCTATGCAGACAAACAATTTGATGTGAGAATTGATTTGTTTATGAAATAAAAACTTATAGAGACTAAGTGTTCGACAAAAAATTCTTAGGGATTGATTTGGACTACTACTCCTTATTTGTTTACTAACATAATGATGTATTACACATGTATCTGCATGAAAAACTGCTACTTTAAATTTCTTAAATCCGTGAATCTTTTCTAAACTTTTTATGAAATTGCCATATTTATGTATAGTGCAAGTAGGTAATAGAGAAAACAAAGTAACTAAACTCTCAATTTCTCATAATGCTTGTATATTTTTCTTTAATTTCCTTGTAACTAACTGTTTAGGAAGCTTGGGCTGGAGTATGTAGATCTGTATTTGGTTCATTGGCCAGTAAGGTTGAAACCAGAAGCTGAAGCTGCTGCTGAGTTTAGAAAGGATTATGTGATTCCCTTTGATATAAAAGGAACATGGGAAGCCATGGAAGAGTGTCAAAGGATGGGCTTAGCCAAGTCTATTGGTGTCAGCAACTTTGGCATCAAAAAGATCACCAACCTCTTGGAAAATTCCACTATACCTCCTGCCGTCAATCAGGTAAAACAAATTTAGAAAAATTTTCAAGTATTCTAAGAATGCTGGTATTCGAGTGATTTTAGTCCTTGATCTCAACCATGCATATATTTTATGATTGTGATCAATGGCTAAAACCACTGGAGTAATTTTCATGGAATACTTGAAACTCTTCCAAAAGTTTATTATTACTCGTTCTTTGTGTACTTATTTGCAACTCATCATTTCATCTTTGTAGGATTTTGTCATTATTGTCACACATTATCCTACAGTGATGATGTCATGCACAAAAGTCTTTCTATTAAATTGTGTTTAGGTGGAAATGAACCTGGCGTGGCAGCAGGGGAAACTGAGAGAGTTTTGCAAGCAAAAAGGGATCCATGTTAGTGCATGGTCGCCATTAGGAGCTTACAAAACTACGTGGGGTTCAAATGCAGTCATGGAGAGCCCAATCCTTAAGGAAATAGCCAGCGCAAGACACAACCGTGTCTCAGGTATTATTAATAATAGTTAATACCTTAGTCTTAAAGTAACCTTAATGTAACTATTGCGATCATGATTAAATCTAAAACATGAAAATAAAAGGGTAAACCAAAAGTAAATGTTTGTAGTGCACCATTTCATTATTTTGACCCTGCAATAAAACATAAAACATTACAACTATATGTCATGCCTAAGATAAAGGAAAAAGTTTTGAGAATTGAATTTTTTCAACGAACCTCAATTTGTCCTCTTTTCTTCTTTGTAACTTTTGTTAACTGAAAATAAATAAATACATTAAACTTTATTTTTTTATATTGATTGATTGTTATTTGTTAACTGAATGCAGGTAGCACTGAGATGGATATATGAGAAAGGGGCAAGTGCCATTGTAAAGAGCTTCAACAAGGAGAGGATGAAACAAAACCTTGACATATTTGACTGGGAGCTAAGCCAGGAGGAAACAATGAAATTCACCCAAATTCCACAGCGCAGAGTATGTACTGCGGAAGATTATGTGTCAGAAGATGGGCCTTACAAGTCCTTGGAAGAGCTCTGGGATGGTGACCCTTGAAATAGTTCTCGAGTTGTGTTGAATGTTGGGTGATGTGTGAGACTCAAATCAACTGAGTTTAAGTTTAATAGTAGAAATTAAAAAATAATGTTTGTACTTCTTGGGTTCTTGAGGTCCCCTTTTATGTGGAAAAAAAGTTGTCTATGGATAGCTAAAGTTGCTGAAGATGTGCTAGAGTTGCAAAGAGAGGTCTTATTTGGTAAAAAATACAAGCATTGAGAGAGAAAGAGAAGAGAGAACACTATCTACGTTTTTCACCAGAGCAGCAGACTTTGAGTATTTATTTCTCACTTGTTCACCGTTAGATCGACGTGAAATTTGGACTGCATATTCATCTCATATTGTTCTTCATTTTGAACGATAGAGATTTTGATTGGAAGTCTGTAGTCAGAAAAATCGAGCTCGGACAGAGGCTTTTTTTTGGTAGTGTTTCATCTTCTTATTCTTTGTCTTGTAAACTTTGATGCTTTGAGATGTTTGGCTGGTGGTATGCATGTTTTGTACAATAATTTATGATTCTCTTGTATTCTATTTTTTATTATAGTGAAGCTATTTTCTAGTCTTAGTGACTGCCTGACTGGTGTGTTAGCTTGTCTCTATTTTCTGATTTATGTGATTTTTTTTATTATTGATTATTATGTTGCTGGCATTTATTGTTGTTAATGAATATTGTTATTCCTCTAATTTTTGTTGGTAAAAAATGATGTGTTTTAATAATTACTTTTAGTATATATATCATTTTTCTAACTTCTTAATAATTACTTTTAATATCAAAATTTACAAAGGAATATTCATAAAGTGGTACATATTACATTAAACAAAACAAAAAGTGAATAAGTCTTATTATTCGGTTAAAATACTTGTGATGAAGATTGATCCAATAATTTATCAATGAAGTAATTTGGTATCCTAAATTTTAACGAATTCTATATTTTAATTACTAAATAAATTTTCATATATGTTTATTTTACATATATTATTTTATATATTTTTAATATATATTTATATTTCAACAATATTTTACAAAAAAACTAATTGATTATTTTTTATGTGTAGATAACATAATTGATGTGAATTAGTTAAAGAGCAAGATTTATTTGTTTATTGATTTATTTCTACAATTGGAATTGCGATTGTGCTGAGAAAGGTAAAATATGACCATGTTTTCAGAAAGAAGGAAAGATGAAATATATTTTCTTATTGGCTCCAATGTTTTTCAAGCGGAAAAAATTAGCTTCATATACCAAAGTTCATTTCACGTGCATGGGACAAAATGTTAAAAAAAAGGTTAGGTGATTAATTTTTTTATATTCATTTTGTATTTGAATTAATATTTTAATCTTTTGTTAAAAATATTGGATCCTAATATTTTTTTAAATATTATCTTTTTTGTATGTCTACTGGGCCTAGGCCCAATAGAAACAAAGAAACAATTCAAAATGTTATTATTTGTTATTATTTGCTTGTAAATGCATGACCCAACTGGGAGCGGACTTGCTGAGGGCTACAAAGTCAAGAAGGCAGAAAATGAATATGGGTGATCACTGATCAGACCTGACCGGATAAGAGACATAATGGGTTGAGACTTGAGACTAACTCGACTAACCAATAGAATATGAGTATGATAATGATAGTGATTGATCATATGATTCTGGATTATCGAGTATGAAGCTGAAAGCAGAGGAGACACTGTTGAGTGAAGTAATCCACAATTCCCATTTCACAATGACCGGCCCTCTTCTCCTCAGGCAATTCCTGCTTCATCACCGCCTTCTCTTCCGAAACTTCAACGGTCTCGCCGTCGGAGCGATTCCTCCTCCGCCTCCTCGCCGCCTCTGCTGCTGCTCCACCGTCCCCTCCGATCAGGCCGACGACAACGTTACCAGCACCAGCAGCAACCCTAGTTATGTTTGGAAAGCTAAGGAAGCATCATCATCGATTAGTAGCTTCCAGGATGACCCGGAGTTTCGGAAATGGAAGGACAAAGAAGAAGAGATTCTCAAGGACATTCAGCCAATTGTGTTGCTCACTAAGGACATTCTCCATTCTCGAAGGTAACCTTCTCTTTGCTTTGTCTTGAATGATTCTTGAAATAATCATAATCCCATTGTTTATGGCGTCAGGTACATGGATGGAGAGCAACTGAGTGCGGAGGACGAGAGAGCCGTTGTAGACAATCTCCTTGCTTACCATCCCCGCTCTGAAGATAAGATTGGTTGTGGCCTTGAATCCATCATGGTAATGGAACCCTCCTACTGCTTTGTTTGCTTCTGTTTCCAGATTTCAACTGCGTTGCTTGACGGTTCATAGTGTCCTGGTGTGGGTGAGATTTAACTGTGTGGTAATAAGATATGAGTGGATGATAGTAAAATGATTTCAAAGCCAAATTCTTATTATTACTATTCTTGTTTTACGGGGTTTTCAAGTTATTCTAGACCAAGGATGTTCCAACTATGTGATAGTTCGAGCTGTGGAGTATTCCAATGGTTATTCATTAGGATAGTGTATCTAGGATTAGTTACCTTAAGTTGTTTCTTTAATTTGAGTAGTGCTTATAGACTTATAGTACTTCAGTCATGTATATGCGGAGAAGAATACAGCTTATATAAGTAAAATTCTGCTTCTAAATATGGCTTAGTTTGCACATAATATTCCTAATTTTGTTAGGCAAACTATGTGATACGACTATGGGACAAACTAAGAACTGTCATGTGCTAATTCGTCAAATTATAAGAATAACTAAGAGAAAAAGAAGGTTTTGTAAACATGGTTAAATCATTTGTTCAGGAGATGCATTAAAAATTGGACATGACAATGGTTAATGATAATGGAAAGCCAAACATTTTACTATTTACAAGTTGTCGTTAGTCAACCCAATTATGATTTAGCCCATTTTATTTTAATAAACTTATGCATTAGGGTTTTGGAACTAAGAGGTATAAAAACCTCTAAATTTTGTATCCCCTTTTTTTCTTTTAATTTTCATGAATGAAAATTTTTTTGAGTTTCTTTGAGAAATTTGGGTGTAAACAGGAGAGGCAGAGTGATTCTCTCAACTGTTGCATCAGGAAATCAAATTGAGGTAGAAGAGTCCCTTTCTTTGATTTTCCATTTTATCCTGGGTTCTCCGTTCCGTATCACTATGGTTCTACTGTTGTCTTATTCATTGTTTGATTAAGATTATCAGCCATTAAATAAAAAGTTTCTTGTGTTTGTTGTACCTTCTCTGAAAATGTACCTTACCCCATTGATTTTCATATAAATTTCCTAATTTTATTGAAATATACTTAACCTGACCTGAAAATGTTGAACCCATATATTCTTGTCAATGGCCTGTTGGTTTATTTCCAGAGTAGGCAATGACTGTTGATATGGTTGTTTGATTCACATTATTTTTCTTGTAGGTTGATCGTCATCCTCAATTTCGACAATCAAGGTGTCTTTTTGTTGTAAGAACTGATGGTGGCTGGATTGATTTTTCCTATCAAAAGTGCCTTCGGGAGTATATTAGAGATAAGTACCCAATGCATGCAGAAAGGTTTATTCGAGAACATTTTAGGCGTGGGAGGGAGTGATTGAATCGGTATATAGTGGAGTCTGTGTTTTAATTTTGGTGTCACGGTATGTGATAATATGACTACTTTTTAGTGTCTTTATTATTATTATTCAGTTTTTTCTGCTTATTATTCAACTGCTTGTGCTGGGTGATAAATATGACTGAATGGTATATCAACCTTATTGTTAAAGGAACATCTAAAATGACTGAGTGAACTTTAGTTTGTCCGTGATGCAGAAGCTTGTGGAAGGACTTAGGTCACTGGTTGGCAATTAGGAATGAAATTTTGTTGGTTGACCTCCAATATTGTGTGAAATTTACTTCTGTCATAAGTACTCCCACCTGTGAACCTGTCATTTGTTGTTTTAAAATACATTAAGAATGATTAAAATTAAAATTAAGCCATTATAGATAAAATAATAGTGTGTTGGCAGACTTGTTTGGCTTACCATACTCAAAACAACTCAATTGCTCAAATGATTTGGGCAAGAAGAATGACATTAAAAAACCTTACTCATAAAGACAAGAATGCAAGACTGCAAACACAGCCAAATAAAAAACTCAAACATTCCTACCTTGTCCCACTTTTTTAGGTTTCATTTTTTCTTATTCTTCCTTGTTTATATGTTTAGTGTAAGAGAGTTTAGGGTCCTTCAACATGAATGTCCCCAGTCTGAAAGCACAAACCCTGCAAATTCTCATACGAAACCCAGTATTTCTATTCCTTGACAATGGAGTTATGAAGTAATACATCCATTGAGCTTATCATTTTTGTCATTTTGATTTTTGCTCTTTCATTCATTATTTAATTTCGTTCATCTTTGTTCAATCCTTTGATCCCATTCCACTCCACCAAACCCTTCACCTTCCCGGTATTGAACTGATCTGGCTTCTGGCTTCTCCAGAATGGGAGTCAGCCAAACTTGCTCCAACTTTTAAGAGAAGATGTTGCAGGTTCTTGTCCAGTGCATAAAGCTGCCCCAACCCTCATCTCGAATGTCCCTGGTTGACCATAATCCCCGAAGAAGATTTAACCAATCCAATCCCACTCTCTTGTGAGGATTAGTGGTGACCATCTCGGTTGAATTGGATCAGATCAGTCAATGAATGATTTCATGAGCGAGTGATCGTTCAGTTAAAATAACTCGTATGCAGACTATAAGTTTTTACACCTGAAACATTCCAAATTTAAATTAACTAAGTTTAGTAGTTTTAATGGTTAGTTAGGATTACTTTTTTTTAAATAAGATTAATTAGAAAAAAAAAGCTGCGTTTGAATAGGAAATATAAAAACTACTTTTTCTAATAGAAAATATAGAGTACATATTGCTTGCAATATGTTTTTAATAATGTCAGGGAACTGACTTCTTTTTAAGCTAACATTAGTCCATTTTTTAAAAATTATTTTGGGGAACTGACTTTTTTAAGCTAACAATAGTCAATTTTTTAAAATTGTTTTGCTTATTTTAAATTTTAGATCCTAAATCATAAATTCTCATTATTATAATATCAATAATGACAGGAACTTACATAATAGGCAGTTACAGTGCCAGCAGAGTTTTAACAAGCGTAAGCTACATGTCTTGGATTGGAAACCAGAATCTGAGATTTTGTCAAGTGACAAAGTGAGTAGCTCCCCATTGTTGAGCATCTTGGGGTGCCCATGGCCCCATGTGACGTCAAATTCTTGGTCTAACTTGGCAGCATATGCAACAACCATTATGGAGCCAACAAGAAGAGGAATTAGAAGCAAGTAACAGAGACTAGAAGAAACCATTTCTGCAACTAAAGAAAGCAATAATAGTAATAATTACAAGTGAGTAGCTGTGTTGATATTAGAAAAGGGTGATTAGTGCTTGTGTGTCAACCAGAGAAGGTAATGTTGGTATTTATACGAACCGAATTAGAGATTATGCTAAATGAGGAAAGACGTGCGAAATTGCATAAGCTAAGCCAGACTATAAGTTGGTGAATTTTATGGTGTTTTTGTTGTGTGTCTGAATTATCTAACTTATCTTTTAAAGTAAAAAATAAAATATTTAAAGTAAAAAAAATAAATTATTTAAAATTTATTAAATATTATTTATTTATCTTTTTTAGTAACTTAGGCACAATATTTTTTTTTTTTTTATCAAAGATAGAAGACTCGAACCCGCAACTTCTTAATTGAGTATGGGGAGATTATACCATTTGAGCTATTACTGGTTAGCAACTTAGGCACAATATTAAAGACATTATAGCATTCACTTAAATTGTTATACCTGAAAGCGTTCCATATTTAATAAACTAAGTATTAATTAGGAAAAAAAAAGGCTGCGTTTGAATAGGAAATCTAAAAACTACTTTTTCTAATAGAAAATATTGAGTACATATTGCTTGTATTTTTTTTTAATTACATTTTTTCTCTTAAAGTTGATGAGTTAAGATTTTTTTTTTTTAAATAGAAAAAATTCACCAATAAATATTTATCATCATTCTAAGTTTAGTAAAAAATTTCATTTCTATCTAATTTTACTTTTCACCAAAAAAAGTTGTTCCATTTGTTGTTGATCTTACTCCAGCTGTCTCGGCTGTGCTACCAGAGCTCTTGGGAAAGTCGGAATAGAAGAGCACTCATCTTGGGTGGGCTTACTACTTAGATGCTTTCAGCAGTTATCCACTCCGCACTTGGCTACCCAGCGTTTACCGTGGGCACGATAACTGGCACACCAGAGGTGCGTCTTTCTCGGTCCTCTCGTACTAGGGAAAGGTCCTCTCAATGCTCTAACGCCCACACCGGATATGGACCGAACTGTCTCACGACGTTCTGAACCCAGCTCACATACCGCTTTAATGGGCGAACAGCCCAACCCTTGGAACATACTACAGCCCCAGGTGGCGAAGAGCCGACATCGAGGTGCCAAATCTTCCTGTCGATGTGAGCTCTTGGGGAAGATCAGCCTGTTATCCCTAGAGTAATTTTTATCCGTTGAGCGACGGCCCTTCCACTCGGCACCGTCGGATCACTAAGGCCGACTTTCGTCCCTGCTCGACGGGTGGGTCTTGCAGTCAAGCTCCCTTCTGCCTTTGCACTTTTGTACATCAATGCTACAAATCAAAATGATACACAGAAAGATATTTAGGTATACCCTCTCCATGAGAGTATTTAAAAAATAATGCTTCGAATTGTCTTCTAATAGAGGATTTTGTGACTTATAAGCTAATAGAGAATTTATTTTTTGTAATATCTGCCAAATATTTTTTTTAATGCTAATTCTTTAGCATAAAGAAAAATAAATCCCCCTCAACTATTCGTGTATGTCAAATAAAAAAATAAGACGCTAATTTTGTTAAGTCTTAAGTTGCAGGGAAATATCCAAATACATATCTTATTTTTTTTAATAATCCATATTTGTAGCAATGAAATACTTTTGTTCCTCCCAAAATAAAAAATGATTGATTAGAAATATCTAGGATCCATATTCTCTATAAAGGACCGGAGATGCCTTGCTTACATATCATTGGAAAGTGCATTAACATAAATACAGCAGTAAGAAGAGGTAATACAAAAGTATATAAACTATAAAAACGAGTCAAGGTAGATTGTCCTACACTAGCACTTCCCCTTAATAATTCCACGACAGAAGATCCTATTCTGGGAATAGCTTCGGGTACTCCTGTTACAATTTTGACTGTCCAATAACCAATTTGGTCCCAAGGTAAGGAATAACCAGTTACACCAAAAGATGCGGTCAATACAGCCAAAACAACGCCCGCATACTTAAATACTGTTACTTTATAGCTAGATTTCGTTGTGAAAGACCTATTTTACTGGATATTTCATTGGTAGAGCCAAAGAGTGTGAACTGTACAAGTTAATAATATGAATGAAATCTGGGAAGGGGCTCCGGGTTCGAATCCTACTGAGAGGTCTACTAGAGATCAGAAATTGCTGAAGAAAGAACAAGATGTTTCTTTTGTTCTTTCCGGATCGAAAAGTAAAGAAATGGTTAATATATTCAAGATAATTATGTATTTACAAAATACTGTCTCAATTCATCCTATTGATAAGGTGTCCCAATAACTAATACTAGGATAGGAAGATAAATCAGAAATTGAATTCATTTTAGGACTTACTCTTTTAGAGTAAAAGATGCCATGCCGCCACTCGGACTCGAACCGAGATGCTCTAGCACTGCTTCCTAAGAGCAGCGTGTCTACCAATTTCACCATAGCGGCTTACCCGAAATCATAATAATTTCTGATTTATCCGGGGGTTCCTTAATATTCTTATTTCCTCATCGAGGAAATAAGTTAATTAAGTGGTATATAATTTGCATATGTTTAATCGATCTGCTGATAACAGCCTATGCATTTTGTTATCATTTCCAATTGGATGATCCATTAATCCAACTGACAGAAAATTAATCGGAAAGTAAAGAAATGGTTAATATATTCAAGATAATTATGTATTTACAAAATACTGTCTCAATTTATCATATTTCATCAGATCCGGGATGGGATATGGTTCCGAAGGATGAACTGGACAGTTCCAATAAGATTTCATTCTTGAACAAAAATCCATTTTTTAGTTTATTTCATCTATTCCATGAACAGAACAGGGGGGGATACACGTTACACCACGATTTTGAATCAGAAGAGAGATCTCAAGAAATGGCAGATCTATTCACTCTATCAATAACCGAGCCGGATCTGGTGTATCATAAGGGATTTGCCTTTTCTATTGATTCCTCCGGATTGGATCAAAAACAATTCTTGAGGGGGGTATTCAACTCCAGGGATGAGTCGAAAAATAAATCTTTATTGTTTCTACAGAATATTTGATGGAAGAACAGGAAATCCTTTTGAACAGCCTGTTATAATAGGAAAGCGCGTAGGTGAGATGGAGGTTTGGGCTCTCGAGGGATTTGGTGTTGCTCATATTTTGCAAGAGATGCTTACTTATAAATCTGATCATATTAAAGCTCGTCAAATAGTACTCGCGACTACGATCATTGGACGAACAATACCAAAACCCGCAAACGCTCCAGAATCCTTTCGATTACTCGTTCAAGAACTACGATCTTTAGCTATGGAATTGAATCATTTCCTTGTATCTGAGAAGAACTTCAGGATTCATAGGAAGGTAACAAATATTCCTTTTTGGGTGGTTTACGAGCAGCTGCTCAATCGATTAGTTATGAAATACCATTAACTCTATGTGTGTTATCAATATCTCTACGTGCGATTCGTTGATACAAAAACTTCTCGATGCTATTGCTATGGTCCTTTCCTTGTAGGACAACTTTATAGGAAAATAGGAAAGGGGCAAAATATAAAAGATTCATTATTATTCTCACTTCAAGTCTGATTGAAGAACAAAATCTGATAGTTATATGAGTGAAATCAGACAGCTTCTATAGAAATAGAAATTAGGCACGTCCCGCTCGTTCAGCTCGAAACAATCCAATTAGCTCGCTGGGTGAAAAAACATTAGACATTCCATCTTCTGAAACCAATACTTTTGATGTTATTTGGCATACGATGATCTCAATATGTCTATTATGTATATGCACTCTTTGGGATCGATAAACCCTTTGGATTTTATTAACCAAAGAAATTCGACTTTGGACAATAGTTAGCTCAGTACAAAGAAAGAATCCCCAAAGAATGCCGAAAATTTTGGTTATATGTTCGTTCCAAGCGTCAACCCTCTTCCCTAGGTTAATGGATATTGAATCAATCGAACGAACTTCTAATACCTGTTCCACTTTTGGAAGACCTTGGGTTATATCACCTGATCTCGATTTTTCATATATAAATGTTACTAATATATCTCCTTCAAAAAAGATTTCTCCAAAATGTCCATGAACTGTTGCTCCTGGAGTCGCCAAATAGGTATTAGCCGATCTTATTAATATGGAATCCATTTTAACAATTAAAACTTGTCCCGATTTTAATTTTAGTTCTAGTCCATTTTTTGTTTGAGATAGACATACATTTTCACAAATAAATTGTCCCAGGCTAATTATTGTAATCGTTTTACAACGCGTGTGAAATTTATTTTATGAATAAATTATCATTTGTATTCATAAAAGATACAAACGCTGATAAATATATCCATATAAGAATAAAATGACAGTTGTATCCACAGAAGATAGTTTTCATGTGCCAAGAATACCCTAACGGACTAATTGTGTAACCAACGTCTGGGTACTCTTGGCATACGGAAGCCATCTTCTGTAGTTATAATTGTCGTTTTATTCTTATATGGATACATTTATCAGCATCTGTATTTTTTATGGGTACAAAATTGTAATTTATTCTTTATTTTATTAAACAAGGCTGCATTAGGTTCAGATACTTCAGGTCTTGCCGGCTGTTTAATTCTTAATTATGTAAAATTAGTGGTTATGATTAAGCTCTTGGACTTTTTTGGTGTTGACTGGCAAGTTTGGGTAAAAGAATGGGTTTAAGTTGTTAATGAACCTTATGAGTCCATAGAATAATATAAAAAAAAGAAGTTGAGTTTAGGAAGTGTTATTTGGCTTAGGAAATAATAATAATAATTTAGCAGCAAATTACAAGTTAAAACCACTTGAAAAAAATTTAAATAAAACGAAACAAGTCAAAATCCAAACTTTCAATTTTTTTTCTAAAGTTAGGAGTAAAATTTGAACTCACGATCTTTAAATGAGTATGGAAAGATTATACTATTTAAGCTATAGTTCAATGGTAAAAACATAAAATTTAAACTTTCATTAAACATAGTCAAATATGTTTATCGGATAATTAATTAGATTAATGATTATGATAAATAATACTTTTTAATTTATATTTTTTTTTGGAACTTTTAATTTATATTAAAT
>NC_029791.2:13728612-13729767 GCF_000816755.2 Arachis ipaensis | reverse complement strand
TGACCTGCTAAAATTAATCTGTTACGGATCTGAGCTTTATTTAAAAGTTTACTGTTGGATAATGAATTGCTGTATGCACAAGGTGAAGTTCGAACTCTTGATTATTTCTTAAACGGACTAGTTATTATTGTTTTTTTGGTATATCCCATCATCATCATCATCATTATAGACTATGCTACATGTATATTAAAATTAGCCACCAAAATTTTAGTATAAAATAAATATTAGAATATAAATATATATTGAAAATAAATTAAACCATATATATATATATTTATACATAAATTCTTTAATAGCTTATTTTGGTGTATCAAACTACCAATATTTTTGTATTATTATTATTATTTCTGAGGCCAAATAACACTTTTACTAAATCCAACTCTTTTCTTTAGGATTTGGATCCTCTAAATTTTGAATTTTACTTTAGAAAGTAAAGTGTGATATCTCACTGTTTATTTTATAGGTAGGACCAAGAGAAAATATGAGAAAGAAACTATGAGAAAATGAAAGATCACACTTTATTCTTTAAAGTGAAAATTCAAAATTTAGAAGATTCAAATTCTTTCTTTATGTTATTCCATAGACTCATAAGGTCCATTAACAACCCAAACCCATTCCTTTACCAAAACTTGCAAATCAACACCAAAAAAACCCAAAAACTTAATCATGACCACTAATTTTATATAATTAAGAACCAAACAACCGACAAGATCTGCAGCATCTGAACCTAATGCAGCAGCTACTTCGTTCAATGGAATAATTTTTACACGCGTTGTTATCTGTCAAATACCACGTCTCTTCAACATCAAATACCACGTCTCTTCAACACATGCTGAAAAAAATAAGCATCCGCACCATAGTACTGTCTATTATTGTATATGTACCATATTGTGGTTTGATCAAAATGTTTGAGATATATAGTCTCTGAAAATAATACTTGCATCAATTTCATTCTAATAAAGATTAGATTCAAATTGGTTCGATAAGATATGATAGTAAGTATAGTACTAAAATCGCCAATAAATTAGAGTTCAAATGATATAATTTCTCTGTACTAATTTAGAAGTTGTGAATTTGAGTCTCTTTATCTTTAGAAAAAAGAAGGATATAACACTAAAATTTTATATTAGTGTGGTACCCTATTATAACTACTTA
>NC_029791.2:13726477-13728592 GCF_000816755.2 Arachis ipaensis | reverse complement strand
ATAACAAAAAAATTATAAAATATCAAATATGTAATTTTATATAACAAATTTTATATAACAAATTATAGATGTTTCAGATAAAAGAGAACATAACTAACGAAGTGATTAGGCCACGACCGATTTTATGGGATAACGACAAAATACCACAACAGTTAAGTCACCAAAAAAACTGATTTATTGGCTGTACGGTAACATGAATTTAAATTAAGTTGATGCTAAGGTAATTTTTCACAGGAATGCATGTTAACCTATTAACCTCTCTGCTTAAATGAAACTTGATAGTTTGTTGGGTTTCGTACACCTTATATGAAAACGTAAACCTCAATAGTTGATTGCTAATTTTCCAGTTTTTACTGAGATATACTTTGCCTGACATGTTTGTTGTGTTTCCAAATAATGTTGAACTCATCTATTATTACCTGTTTGTCAAAGACTTGATCTGCTTCCTTTCAGAAAACTCAAGTACTTAAATCATTGGGTCTAACAACATAATTCTCTCATCCTAATCCTCAATCATAGAAACAAAGAGCACAAAACTCTACAAACACAGCCAAATAAAATCAGAAACAATCCAACTTCATCGTTTTTCTTCCTTTTCTCTTTCCCATACCTTCACAAATTGAACCTGGATTCAAACAAAGATGGGCAAGGCCAAAAGAGCTTAGGACGCTTGAACTTACATGTTTCCAAGCTGAAAGCACGAACCCTGTGACGAGAGTACAAGTAGATGCAATTTGCTTCGCAGCCATGGTAGTCTTCAACACTGAGAGAAAAACTGCAGCTTGCACCCAACACAAAAACCACGTTACCCAAGTTCTCCGCATTGAGCCACCCATGATCCATATCAAGCTTGTAAACCTTGATAGCCTTATTATTCTCATCATAATATTCTTTCTTTTCAATGTCAGTATCAATATCAACCAAATAGAGGCTCCCATTACAATCCACCAACCGCTTCTTCTTCTTTGCCTGAAAATCGCAAAGGATTGGACTGAACTGAACCAGCTTCAGGGTCGAACAATCGACCCAGAAGATGGTTCCACACTTGTCCACAGCATAGAGCTGCCCATTGCGGAGGATGACATCATCAAAACTAGAATTCCCTGCGTCTAGGGAAGTCCAACCCTCATCTTCATCAATTCTTGAAACCGACAGCCTCCCACTGCTGTAGAGTGCAAAAACCATGCGTGATGACTCATCAAAAGTTTGGGAAGTTGAATTCGGAAACAATATTGCTTTAACAAGATCAAAAGGCGTGAAAGAAGTGGACCCGGAATCGCCTTCTTGACGAGTAACGAACTGTGTGAGCGCATAGGCTTCAAATAACTCAACCAAGCGGAAGTTGCAGAGGTTGAGGAGCTTTGGTGGAGTTTTACAGTCATATGGGTGTGTAACCGTTTCTGAGAGTGGTTGGTCGGTGAATGGATCCAAGAGCTGAACTGGATTGGATGTGGAATTTCCGACCATGATGATCCAACCCTTCTCAGAAGAAGATGAAATTGAAGATGGTTGGTAGTGGAGACGGTAGAAGATTGAGGTTTGTGTGACCGTGAAATTGGACCAACGGATGGAGATCCGTTGACCAAAGATGGTGTGAGAGAGAGGAGGAGGAAGGGGAGGAGGAATGGCGGAGCGCCATGAGGTGCAGGTGGCGCGGATGCGGAGGATGTGGATGGTGACGGAGTGGAGGTGGTGGTTGGCTATGAGTGACAACAATTCCTTTGGAAGATTGGACCACTGCCCTGCCACTGTCTTTTCTATTGTGGCCATGAAAGAGTGATAAAGAAGGAGAATCTCCAATTATGTTGAGATTATCTGCAATTATGTTAGATGAACCGCAATTTGGGGTCAACGTATATAAGTCAACAGAGACATGACTTTTTGAGTTCTGAGTTTTGCGCCAGAAACACGCAAAGGTAGATAGATGAGCGAGCTAACTGACAAAATCATAATTCGTATTCATCGTTACCATTTTCCAAAGCAAATTACTTAGTTTTGTTTTCTTTTTGAAAATTTATGAGTTTATTAATCATGACATTTTAATTTTTTGAAGATTTATCTGATACTTTCTTTTAAGATTTATAAATTTATTAAAAAATTTACCAATGATAAGAT
>NC_029791.2:13711590-13726009 GCF_000816755.2 Arachis ipaensis | reverse complement strand
ACTAGTCCAATGTTAGAGGGACTCATCTCTCACTTGAACTTAATTCTAAGTACGATTTAAATAACAAGGATGAAAAGTTTAAATGAATATTACAAGAGCCATTCTAGAATATCCGCCAGCAAAATTCAATTAATTAGAAAAACATCTGGTCAATAAATATAATCATAAAAGTATTTATTCACTAAATTTTTTTAGATGGATCCGACAATTTACAATTTTAAGTATCACAACACATTCATACTATACACTCACTCACACAACACTAAAGAATTCCTTTTCAATATTTAATATATTCACAAAGGTTCGAACCTAAATACAGTGTATTAAAAGACACATGGATTACTATTTGAACTATGCTTTAGCTGCATTTACTAAAGCATTAAAAAAGAGCACACCAAGAGACCCAATTCCAAGACGACTAGTAAATCCTGTAACCAGCCAACCACCCTGTCGACCTCACCAAAGAACACAAAACCCTCAATGGCAACAGAATAAAAACAGAAATAGGAAAAATTATCCAACCATCAACAAAATGAGACAATGAAAATCAACCTAAAAAGAAGTTTTTCATAGTTCACTCGCACGCAATGCAATATTAATCCCCTGCTTTATTTAGAACTTCAAGAATTGGAATCATAGGAATTGGGAAAATTTATCAAGAATGATCAATGATAAGTGTTCCTCAACCCAACCATGAATAAACTAAAAACAGAAAAGTTTAAGAAATCAAAGGAAAGGACTAACAACAACAATTGAAAGAAAATAACACTTGATCAATTTCGTGAAAGATGTTGATAGATTCTGCGTAAATTAAAATCCACAACCAATGCAAAATCCATAGAGAAGTCCTTCATTTCATTTCCACGCATGAGACAAAAAGAAAAAAGGGTTGCTAAGGTTATTATTTATCTTACGTAGCAAAATCTGGTCAAAGTTATGAACTAGAGTCATCACAATTTTCTCAAGATGCTACTAATTTTTGTTTGTTTTAGGATTAACATATTAGTCGTGAGACAAATCACGGATCAATCCAAGTTTTCCCATGTGCATTGTAGATAATCTTGCCGGAAATATCAATTGGACGACACCGTTCTCCGATCCCATCAAGATGTTCTTCTTTCAAATGGCTTCATCAACTTGGTGGTGCTGATCATGATCATCACTACTACTTCTTCTTCTTCCACCGCTTCGCACTTTATTTCTTCCATGAAATAAAGCACTTTCTTCGCATCACCTTTTTCATCAACATAACTATACAAAGATTATGAATAAATACATATGATATTGTTCGTGCTCTAAACGAGTTCATGATCTATAAAGGTAGAGACCGGAGATTCTAACTTCATCAAGTACAGAACTAAATTGGGAAATAATTTGTAAGACACTTCGATGCTAAAGTTAGTAAAGTATTAGGTAGTGAAAATCTTTTTTTTTTTTTTCTTTTAACTTTATCCTATAGGAGTGCCGTTTTCTCGACATTTAGTGTTTATTGTAGTATATTATTGTCGAGATTCGGCGGTTACAGACTTTAATGGCATAGCTGTTGTGATATTTTGTCGTTATCCCGTACAATCGGTCATAGCCTAAGATTGAACTACCAACTCGGTCCCTGTCCATTTTCAAGAATGACAACGTGACCCCTCAAAATAAAATCGATCCACTTCGGTTCCTGTCTCCACGGAAAATGCTGATGTGTCATGTTCAGAAATTGACAGAATTCTAATTGTCTCTAAATTTAAATTGATTAAGGGTTTATTTGTCCTTATAATTTTTTAAACAATATTTTTTTTAGATTATTTTTTTTATTTATTATATTAATATTCTTTTTCCAATAAATTATTAAATATATGGTATAATAAGTACAAACTAATTAATAAATTATTCAAATTTAAAAATATCATTTATTATGAAACTAAATAAATCATTCTCAAATATAATTTTTAAATACATAAATAATAAACATTAAAATTCAGTTAATACATTAATAATAATAACCCTATGATATACTATTCGTATTATGATCTAGATAATTTTTTACAATAATATAAAAACTAATGAACACATTACTTGATATATAGTAAAATATTTTTGAGTAATAACAAATTTAATTTTTTATCTCTTTAAACTAAATTAATAATTCTATTTAATATCTTTCTACTAAAATACACTTTGTGAACGTGGCACATCAGCATTTTTCGTTCAGAGTTGACAGAAAAATACCCACAGGGACCGCGTTGTGTGACAGAATCAGGGGATAGGAACCGCCGAACCGATGTGGATCAATTTTATTTTGAGGGATCGCGTTGTCATTCTTAAAAATGGATAGGGTCGGATTGGTACTTCACTCATAGCCTAATCACTTTGTTAATTATGTTCTCTTTTATTTAAAACAGATATAATTAGAATAATAAAATAAAGACAATTTCTTCTTCAAAAAAATTCATATTTTAAAAAGAATTTATCTCTCATAATACTTCTACTTTTCATTACATTTCTTTAAAATAAGCACTTTTAGAGTTAAAAATCCAAACACAAAATAACTTATTTATAAGTTACTTTTAACAGAGTCATTTATTGTTTAAGTTATTTTATCAAAATGAACTTAATTAAGTTAGTTACCCAAACTGGACCTTAGTTATTAGATTCTGTCCATTAAGCTAAAAATTTAACCATTTTTAAAAACAAAAAAGGAAAGAGAATCAGGGGTTTTGGCTGATTCAATTGAAAAAGTGCATTTTTTCTTCCTTTGAATATTCTGCATATATATAATTTTTATTTTTAATATTGTTTATATTGTTATTTAGATGTGTTAACGTTCTATATGCATATTGAGTTATCAATGGTTGGTGATTCAATTCGCTGAAACATACCATTCACGAAGAAGATAAAGGTGCTCAAGAAGATAATAGGCAACCTTTGGGACTTAAACACGTTCATGGCACTGGTGTTCGTGGGACTCGCCTTCACTGTGTTGGGCTAGCACAGTCTTGAGAACCACTTGTCCAGTGAGGCGAATACTGAAATAGTGAAGATGATGATATTTTACGAGGTATTATTATTTAGTAGCTTCGCATTCTTGTCCATGTTGGTGAAGGGCTCAAGATTTTCTTCATCCTTCTCAAATCTGAGGAGGTTGATTCTCAAGCTCAAGGTGCTCCGCAGTGGTATGCTTGTGTCCACCACGATCTTTGTTGCGGGTGAAATCTTTTTTATGCTTTCTATATTCAATTTCATCTAGATTTGTGTCGCAAAAACTTTCTCTCTGGCCTTTGCGGTCATGGTCGTATTTTTTTTTTATTTACTCAACCCAATTTCAATCCAATTTCAAGGTCCATCTAATTATTTTGTTATGTGGCCCATGTAAAGAAAAACAGTTCTTTCAGTAAGATTTGATTATTTTGTTAGGCACAATTTGGATAAACAATTTAATAAACTCTTTTTGAAAAAATTAGTTTAAACAATAAATAATTATATTAAAAATAACTTATAAATAAATTATTTTGTATTTGTATTTTTAGTTCTAAAAGTACTTATTTTATAAAAATGTGATAACAAGTAGTAGTATTATGAGAGAAGTCATTTTTTTTTAATTTTTCTATAAGTTTTTAAATAGTTTCTTAGAAAGCTGTAATTTAATTTTAAAAATTACACCAGACATTAATACTACTACTTTTCATAAGTCAAAAACTCAAAAAAATTACTTTTAAAACTTACCAAACAGACCCTTAATCTTTATGATTTTGTCAGCCATGTACAATTAAAGTTATGAAAATCGATCTAGTTATTAAATTTTTTTCCTAATCCAACTTATTAAATTCCAAAATTCACACTAAAATATGATAGGTTATCAAATTTTCTTCCCAAGGAAATTAAAATAAAACAAAAGTTCAATACTAGTAGAGAGAGCACTATTGATTTTTTTTTCTGCTATTTTGTATATATATAGCAATGTTAAAAATGCTATTTGTATATTAAAATAAGCCATCAATATATTTGTATATAAATACATGTTTGATTTAATGTATTTTCAATATGTATTTATATTTTAACGTATTATATTAATGGCTGAATTTGATAACTAATTTTAGTGTACACGCAACATAATTGATAGTAATGCACGTGTACTTCACGTATAGTAATTCAAGATTTCTTATTTGAATTTTTTTTTAACATGGTCTAATTGATATGCACATTTGCACTAACCTCGTTATTAGATTCAGTCCACTGAACTGAAAATTTACCCATTTTTAAGAATAGAAAGGGGAAGAAAATTAGAAAATTTGGCTGATTCAGCTGAAACAAATGCATTTGTTTTTCTCTTTGAATATTCTACATGTATATAATTTTTACTTTCAACATTGTTTTTATTGTTATTTAGATGTGCTAATGTTGTGTGTTTATTGAGTTATCAATTTCTTGGTGATTCCATTTGCAAAAACATATCATCTGTGAAGAAGATAAGGGTATTCAAAAAGATAGTAGACTACCCTTGCAATCTAAACATGTTATTCATGGCACCGGTGTTCATGGAACTCGCCTTTGCTGTGCTGGGCTAAAACATTCTTGAGAACCACTTGTCCAGTAATGTGGATATTAAATCAGTGAAGATAGTGATATTTTACAAGGTATTATTGTTAAGTTGCTTCGCATTCTCGTCCCAGTTGGTGAGGGGCTCAAGAATTTCTTCATTCTTCTCACGTAAGAGGAGGTTGATGATATCTTCCATCGATTAGTCAAGCTCAGGGTGATGCACGATGTTCTGCTCGTGTCTGCCATGATCTTTGTTACGGACAAAATCTTTTTTATACTTTTTATATTCAATATCATCCAGATCTGTCTTAGGAAAACTTCCTTTTTGGTCTTTGCGGTCATGGTTGCTATGTTCTCGACTTCCCTTTACATGTATATATGCAAGTTCATATTTACTCTTAATCCAGCACCAGTCTAATTTCAAGGTCCATCTTTTTTTTTGGTGACTTAAAAAAAAATAAACAAAAACTAAGAAAGAAAAAAAAAAAAAAAACAAAAAAGCCTAATATTCCAAGCTATTATATTTAAACTATCCATAATATAAAATATAAAAATATAAAACAAGGAAATCAAAGTGCTTCACCAACCTCAAACCGAGGCTTGCCCAGCGGAAGTGACTCCCGTGACCTTCAGGTTTACCGGATCTCCCTGGAATATCTCCTTAATCCCGCCTACCGACGCAGTAACAGCCGGCAATGCGCCTTCCTTCTCCAATGGAACCGCCACGGTAACACCCTCCTTCACGGTTGCAGGAAGACATGACGATGCTTCCACCACCGTGCCTCCATTCTTCTCAACTGGCGAGCTCTGTAGGGACCCCGGCCTTGGTCGTTTCCGGAGAGAGGACCCGCAAGGCACTGGGGTGTGTCGGGTTGAGGAGATCGACGTCTCACCAACACGGGAAGCGCTGTGTCCGACCTTGACTCGTGACCCGACCCTAGCACGATAGGAGCTTGATCCATTCGTGTGAGAGAAGTGAATGGTGGGCCTGATTACTCTACTCGAATCGATTCTGGATTGAATGCCTCTTTGGACCTTGTTAGCTTGCTTCTGACCCAGCTTGGTTTTACCTTTCCTCACAACTTGCTCCCAGCCTGGTTCATCATGCATGCAAGCTTCCTCAACATTATTTCCTTCCAAATTATTAGCCTCCAAATCTTCTTGCAAATTCGATGCAGGATTCTCGCCAGTAACGCCACACCTTCGATTTCTCTGGACCAATGACTTTATCTCTAAAGGAGATCTTTGTAGGATTTGAAAAACCCCCTCGTGAAAAACCCTCCTTGACACCGGATGCACCCCCACCCACACTCTCCCCCTTATCTCTTCCGACGGCATGGCCGCCATGCTCACTGTGTTTCGCCCTCAAACACTCGTTCCCGCTATCTCCTTCTCTCATTCTCTCTGAGTACGGAGTACGTACTCTTTCTCTGCTAGGGTAAATCGAATTAATATTTCAAGGTCCATCTAATTATTTTTGTATGTAGCCCAAGTAAAAAAAAATATCTCTTTAATTAAGATTTATTAATTTGTTTGTGACATTGTTAGCCAGGTATAATCAAGCTTCTGAAAATCGAACTTGTTATAAAATTTTCTTCTTAATCTAACATATTAAATTACAGAATTCACAGCAAAACAAAGTAGGTTATCAAATCTTCTTCCCAAAAAAGTTAAAATGAAACAAAAGGTTAATACAAGTAAAGAACTATTGATCTTTGTTTTTTGCTATTATATATAGCGATGCACGTGCGATTTACGTGCGATGCATATTCGATTCATATGCAATAATTTAAAATTGGTTATTGGGATTTGTTATTTTTATTATGCCACACTCTCTTTTGATGAAATAAAAGCTAAGTAAGTTGCCATATAATCCTCCCATCCAGGTATCTCCTCGGAAGAGTCCTCCTTCTCTAAAGAACTCGTCAGAAAACTGTTAGACATAGCTGGAGCAAGTGCCTCTCCGAGTGGTCCAAAGTGCTCCACCAAAGGTCCATTGGAAGGGGGTCTAGTCGAGGCTCCTGTGATATAATCGGTTGATGCTCTTGTGGCGCATCTGGCTGAGGGTCCGGATCCAACCATAAAGGAGAATCAAGATGAAATGTTGGCAAGGACTCAGGCACATGATCCACATGAAATAGAGACTGAGGCAGAAACGGATAATACGTACCTCCAAGATGTAACTCGAAAAGAAGGAAGTCGTAGGGATACCGGAATCAAACTCTAGGCTAAGTAACGGATGCAAAAATGGACGATCATGCAATATATACATACGAGTGCGAGACTCTCTCTATATGACGGTACTCCCCTAGAGAGGGTCCTCGTAGCTGAACATATCCGAAATCTCAAGAAGATGACTCTCGATCCCACCTATAAAAGTGGTGAATAGAAGGGGGGGTGAGAATCTTAAATTCTCAACAGGATATAAAGAGGGAAGATCGAGAAAGTCTAGTACTTTAACTTAGCAGTTATATCATTACGGTCTCAACTTTAAGCCGTTATGTACAATATACAGGTATAACATAATAACAAAAAGGAAAATAGCAATCACAAATACACACAATCACAAGTCACAGAGTAAATACAGCAGGCAATCATGATGCATGTCGATCTCTATTATAGGTCATGAGCTCATGCATCGGTTAACTACTCGCAACCCAACGTTACTTGGGACTAAGCCCGAATATGGCTTTTCAACTCTGTGCACCCAACATACGTGCCTCATGGGTGAAATGATGTACATTTAGGGAATTCAGCAATTATCACAGAGCTTGACGCCATGATATTTGATCAAATCTTCTTCCAAAGAAAATTAAAATAAAACAAAAGGTGAATACGAGTAGAGTACTACTGATTGTTTTTCACTACTAATTATATATATAACGATGCACGTTCGATTCACGTGCAATAATTTAAGATTATTTATTTGGTTTTTTAATTTTTATTTGTTAACATGATCTAACTGGTCGTTGCATTCGAGATCTTGCGTGCATTTATTCGTTTTGTCCGCAAGATTCTCCGCAGACCTCCTCCAGCTCCGACTTAGTCTTCGACTGTGCAGTCGTCAACTGCATCGTTTCCGAGTCAGCAACAGCCAACGGCGCATTCGATTGCATCGTCTTCTGGCTCTTCTCTATTAGTTTTAAATACCATATTTTTAATTTTTAGTTTTTAAATACTTATATTTTTTTTAGTCTTTTACAACACAACACACCCACCTATCAGTCACACACATTAAATTACAGTAGACTAAATGGGTTCTTTTATATTAACCAGTTTCAAATATTAAGTAATTTTCCTTAATAAACTTCTTTCTTGATAGTGATAGATCCGATCCAAGCTCTTATATGGAATCTGGGCCTACGAAAGCTTCAACTAAACCCACTAGAGTCAGGAAGAAGCCCACATCGATGACTGACTATGTGCTATAAAGGAGGAATGACAAGGAACAGATAGCTACCATGCTGAGGCTATGAACATCTCGTAGATGACGACAAGGAAGAAAAAGGAAAAGAGTTTGTAATTTCTTTCTTTAGTCTTCTTAAAAGATTGTACATTAAATAGTAGGTATGTTGCATAGTGTTTGTTTGTTTCATTAATAATATGACATGAAATATTGAGTTAGGCTTCTTACATATATTGCTTCTACTGAAACAAAAGGTTAATACAAGTAAAGTACTACTGATTTTTTTTTTGCTATTATATATAGCGATAAATGTGCGATGCACGTTCGATTATATTCAATAATTTAAGATTGGTTCTTAGGAATTGTTAACTTTATTATCACATATGGTTGTATCATAGATGCCATACTCTCCTTTGAGGAACTAGAAGCTAACTCAACAACCATATGATCTTCCTATCCAGGTATCTCCTCGGAAGGGTCTTCCTCCTCTGAAGAAGTCGTCAAGAAGTCGTTAGCCACAGCTGGAGCAAGCGCCTCTCTGAGTGGTCCAAACTACTCCACCAACGGGTCCATTGGCTGAGGGTCTAATTGAGGCTCCTGTGGTACATCCGGCTGAGGCTCCTGTGGCATAGCTGGCTGAAGGTCCAGATCCAACCACTGAGGGGAATCAAGATGAAATCGTTATGGAAACACAGGCACAGGATCCACCTGAAATAGAGGCTGAGGCAGAAATGGATAATGTGCACCTCCAAGATGTAACTCGAAAAAGAGGAAGTCGTAGGGCATATCAGGATCAAACTCTGGGTTAAGTAACAGGTAAGAAAATAAACGATCATGCAATATGTACATACAAGTGCGAGTCTCTCTCCATATGATGGTACTCCCCTATACAGGGTCCTCGTAGCTGAAGATATCCGAAATCTCAAAGAAGATGACTCTTAATCCTATCTGTAAGAGTGGCGAATTGAAGGGAGTAAGAACTTAAGATTTCAAACAGGGTAAACGAAGGAAGGTCGAGAAATTCTAGTACTTTAACTTAGCGGTTATATCATTATAGTCTCAACTTTAAGCACTTATGTATAATATGTAGGTATAACAGAATAACAGAAAAGAAAATAGCAATCACAAACACACACAATTACAAGTCATAGAGAAAATGCAGAAGACAATCATGATGCATGGCTATCCTTATTGCAGGCCATGAGCTCATGTGTCGATTTACTACCCTAAACCGATGTTACCCAGGACTAATCCCGAATATGGCTGTTCAACTGTGTAAACCCAGCATACGGGCCTCATGGGCGGAATCATGTACATTCAGGACACTCGGTAGTCGTCGTAGAGCTTGACTCCATGATTTTCTATCAAATCTTCTTCCCAATAAAGTTAAAATGAAACAAAAGGTTAATACGAGTATGGTATTATTGATTGTTATTGCACTACTGTGTGTGTGTGTGTGTGTGTGTGTGTGTGCGCGCGCGCGCGCGCGTGTGTGACTTCTATGGTGGCCAATTCATTTTGGTAGACATGGTGGCTAAGGAGTTTCCAGCCAATTAGAGCTTTTATACCTAGAATGAATGAGTCTAACTCCCATATGAGTTTGACTGATGGAAATCATTAGGTTCCTTAATGATCCACGGTAAAATCGAGTAAACATGGCTAATTAACATATCAAAAGGATTAGCAAATGTAATTTGTGAAGTTGATTTTTTTTAAATTTCAAACACTCCCATATTTGAAACAGGGGAAATTGAAACAAAAATCAAAAGGAAAAATAAAAAGTTTTCCAAATTCAAAAGTTGAATGAACAGACCTTCAAAGCATTTAGGAAAATTAGGGTTCATTCTGAAGGTGGGCTTTTAGTTGTGGGAGGACGGCGAAAGCCATCTTCGACAATGCTTGTTTCTAAAAGTGGATTCATGGAGGAAGGTTTGGGTGAAGAACAGAGTTGTTGATGGAGGCAACCTCACCTGACAGAAGCATCAGTATCTATCGAGTACCGGAGACAAGCGATTCCGAAGAGCAGAATCAGAATATTCACCGATGAGTCAGAGAGAAATAGCAGAAGAAGAGCAGAACCCTAGGCTTCACTCCATTGTCGCCTCTCCTCTCTCTCCTTCCCTCCCCCCTCTCTCTCAAGGTTGGAAACCCTGAATCCTGGCTTCCAGTGCTGGCTCTTTGCCTTACCTAGTATCCCCAGTCTCTCCTCTTATGTGTCGTTGTTGTTCTGAATCGGTGGACTCTGGCTCCTGTTTGTCCTTCTTGTATGCTCTAATTTTGGTGAGTTTTTTTGTTCTAAATCTGATGAATATGCAGTTTCTGAATTTGCTGAGATGGTTTTGTGTTAATCGACTCTGTTAGGCATATGATACACTGGAACATGCTTAATTTTAATTTTCCAAACCAAATAAATACAACTGAAAATTAAAAATAGTTATAATGCTTAAGATCAAGATGATCCCTATAATCAATCACCAAAAAAATTGTTTCTTACCGGCTCTTTTTGACTCTGCATTCTCCAAATAAGTGATTGGAACAAAACTAGATCATTCTGACTTTACCAATAACAATACACATAATAGATAGAAGATTTAACTATTGCCAAATTCTTGATATCTCCATTCAGAAAAATCAAATGACAAAACCTATGCATTTGAAAACAAAAATACTGTGCGTTAAGTACAAGCGATTTGTGTCAAAGTGAATTTTATACCATTTTTTAGCAATTCTTTTCCACTCACCATTTACCACAAAATCAAAATTTTCTCATTGTAATGTAAGAAACCAAGGAGTCAACCAATTTATATAGAACAAAAGTCATAGAGGACATCCTTGAATCATATATGAATCGTGAACCATTATAGTTAGCACTTAGTAGAAAGATTTTTTTTGTTCTGAAATTTTAGAAATGCCGACCCTTTCAGCTCTCTTGAAGATTATAGAACATGGAAACCAAAGGAAGAAAATATTACCTACACTTTGATAAACCCCAATTATGTGGTTTATCTTGTGCTTATTTCGAGGGATTTTATCAACTTTTCTCACATTTATTCAATGAAATAGCATGGTTTTGTAATCATCCCTAAATTTGTGCTTAAGTGTGAAAATATGCTTTTTAGGCCTTCAAATAGCTAAATTTAATTCACTTTAATTTCATTTGATGCCTTGATATGTTTGTTAAGTGATTTCAGGTTTAGAGGGCAAAGATTGGATTGAAGGAATGAAGGAAAATCATGCAAAGTGGGAGAACTCATTAAGAAATGAAGGAACTACAAAGTTGTCAACCCTGACCTCTTTGCACTCAATCGATCATAACTTGAGCTACAGAGGTCCAAATGAGGCGGTTCTAGTTGTGTTGGAAAGCTAACATCTGGGGCTTCAAAATGATATAAAATTTGCCATAGTTGCTTGGCGTTTAGAGATGTGTACATGTGCATCACGTGTATGCGTGGGTTGCTGCACGTGACTCATTAAAAGCAACTCGTGGCCAGTGATTTCTAGAGCATTTTGGGCCCAATCCAACTCATTTCTGATGCTATTTCATGCAGAATTCAAGTTTGGGCAAGGGGGGAGCACTTAGTTAGTCATGATGAGCCTTTAGTTAGTTTTCTAGAGAGAGAAGCTCCCCCTTCTCTCTAGAATTAGGTTAGAATTAGGTTAATTTCTCTTGAATCTAAATTTGATTACTTGATTTCATCTTATTTCCTTTATAATTTCTTGTTTCTACACTCTAATCCTCTTAGTTTGTGATGTTAATTTTACTTTTATGCCTCTTTTATGTTCATGCACTCATGTTGGATTTGGATTTCTTTTAATGAAATTTGATGTTTGATGTTCTTTTATTGTTAATTTGAGTTGTGATTTTACTTTCCTTGCAATTAGTAGTTGGTAGATTTATATTTCTTGCACTTTTACTATGCTTTCCTTTTATGCCTTCCAAGTGTTTGATAAAATGCTTGGTTGGATGTTAGAGTAGATTTTGAGCATTCTTGGTTTGGAAAGAAAAATTAGGTGAACTTGAGTCACTAAGACCCAACTCATGTTGATGATCTAGAGTTGTTAGTTAATATGATTTTCATTGACTCTTATCTCTTGCTAATTCCATTAGTGAGTTGATTGGGATTTTTAGATTGAGATTAACCAGTCTTGTTTGACTTTCTTTCATGGAAGATAACTTACACCTTCTTCCAACATTGGAGATGACGTAATGAGATAAATTCTTGTTAATTATTGTTATTAGTGACTAGGATGGAAAGTCTATGATCTCAATCCTTGCCATGAATGTCTCTCTTTATTAATTGTTTTCTTTAATTGCTCTCTTTACTTTTCTTGTCATTTATTTTTCTTGCCCTTTTTATCAATCAAACCCCCTTGCATCTTCATAGCCAATAATTGACCACTTCATTACAATTCTTTGTGAGACGACCCGAGGTTTAAATACTTCGGTTAATTCTTATTGGGGTTTGTACTTGTGACAACCAATATTTTTGCATGTGAGGATTCTTTGTTGTTTTAGAACTATACTTGCAACGAGATTTCATTTGTGAAATTCTAAACTATACAAGAAACCGAGCATCACACTTCCAATTTTTTTATTGACGATATACAGATCAAAGTTAAATATAAAGGAAAGAAAGGAATAAGAGAAAATACAAGGAAAGAAAATTGTGGACAACATTGATATTGGAAGAATCAAGTACAAGAAGATAACTACAGTATATTTTTCCTTTTATTATTTGTTTGCAAATGAAGATTATACATTTTAAATTCTTATTAATATGTTATGAGAAAAAGAAAATTATATCAATGAATATCATAATCTAAGAACCAACCAAAGTTCAGCTCAACTGAGTACAGAAAAGAGAAAAAAAAAACTATCCCAAAAAACATAGGTTCCATTGATAATGATGTTAATGCAAGCTAAATGAGGCACCCTAACTGCCACCAATGAAAAATCACAAGATAGAGCCATTTCTATAATATGAGTTAGTATCACACCCTTCCCCTGTGATGCACGAAATCACAATCACACTTTTGTAATTCCGCACAACTAACCAGCAAGTGCACTGGGTCGTCCAAGTAATACCTTACGTGAGTAAGGGTCGATCCCACAGAGATTGTCGGCTTGAAGCAAGCTATGGTTATCTTGTAACTCTTATTCAGGATATCAATAATTCTCAGATTTAATTGTAAAAAGTAGAAGAACATGAAATAATTACTTGTTATGCAGTAATGGAGAATAGGTTGAGGTTTTGGAGATGCTCTGTCCCCCGAATCTCTGCTTTCCTACTATCTTCTTCTTCACACACACAAGGCTCCTTCCATGGCAAGCTTTATGTTGGGCATCACCGTTGTCAATGGCTACTTCCCATCCTCTCAGTGAAAATGTTCCAAATGTGCTGTCACCACACGGCTAATCATCTGTCTAGAGTGCCATGAGGTACAAGATGAATCACTAAAAGTAGTTTTTATAGTAAACTAGTGACCTAGGATTACAGAAAATGAGTAAGCTAGAATAGTTAGTGTAGAAATCCACTTTCGGGGCCCACTTGGTGTGTGCTTGGGCTGAGCATTGAAGCTTTCATGTGTAGAGACCTTTCTTGGAGTTAAACGCCAGCTTTTGTACCAGTTTGGGCGTTTAACTCCAGCTTTCATGCCAGTTCTGGCGTTTTGACGCCAGAATTTCGATGCTGACTTGGAACGCCGGTTTGGGCCATCAAATCTCGGGCAAAGTATGGACTATTATATATTGCTGGAAAGCCCAGGATGTATAATTTCCAACGCAATTAAGAGAGCACCAATTGAGTTTTTGTAGCTCTAGAAAATCCACTTCGAGTGCAGGGAGGTCAGAATCCAACAGCATCTGCAGTCCTTTTTCAGCCTCTGAATCAGATTTTTGCTCAGGTCCCTCAATTTCAGCCAGAAAATATCTAAAATCACAGAAAAATACACAAACTCATAGTAAAGTCCAGAA
The DNA here is from genome assembly GCF_000816755.2 of Arachis ipaensis. Lineage (NCBI taxonomy): Eukaryota > Viridiplantae > Streptophyta > Magnoliopsida > Fabales > Fabaceae > Arachis > Arachis ipaensis. The sequence continues at coordinate 13,712,099 of NC_029791.2, read as the reverse complement.
ATGTGATTTTTGAATAAAAACATAATAAAAACTAACTAAAACATACTAAAAACATACTAAAAACAATGCCAAAAAGCGTATAAATTATCCGCTCATCACAACACCAAACTTAAATTGTTGCTTGTCCCCAAGCAACTAAAAATCAAATAGGATAAAAAGAAGAGAATATACAATGAATTCCAAAAACATCTATGAAGATCAGTCTTAATTAGATGAGCGGGGCTATTAGCTTTTTGCTTCTGAACAGTTTTGGCATCTCACTTTTTTCCTTTGAAGTTCAGAATGATTGGCATCTATAGGAACTCAGAATTCAGATAGTGTTATTGATTCTCCTAGTATAGTATGTTGATTCTTGAACACAGTTACTTTATGAGTCTTGGCCGTGACCCTAAGCATTTTGTTTTCCAGTATTACCACCGGATACATAGATGCCACAGATACATAACTGGGTGAACCTTTTCAGATTGTGACTCAGCTTTGCTAGAGTCCCCAATTAGAGGTGTCCAGAG
>NC_029791.2:13686431-13711185 GCF_000816755.2 Arachis ipaensis | reverse complement strand
CATTATTCTTTCAAGAGCCAACAATTTTAACATTCATGGACAACAAATTCAAAAATATGCACTGTTCAAGCATTCATTCAGAAAAACAAAAAAGTATTGCCACCACATCAAAATAATTAATCTGTTTTAAAATTTGAAATTCAAGTACTTCTTTTTCTTTTGCAATTAAAAACACTTTTTATTTAAGAAAGGTGATGGATTCATAGGACATTCATAACTTTAAGACATAAACTTTAAATTTTATTAATCATAGAATGAAAATAAGACTCAAAAATAAATATAAGAGCAAACCAATAATAATAGAAGACAGAAAATTAAAAACAGAAAAATAAATGACTCTTAAAATAGATTCCTAATAATAGAGGTTATCACAGAGTTAGGACTCAACAACCTTGATTTTGAGCAGTGGATGCTCCTTCAGTCTGTGGGGTGTTTGGTCCTTCAAGGGAGAGCTTCTGGCGCTTCAGCTCCTGTAGCTCACGCCCCTGCTTCTCCTGTTCCTTGAGCAACTTGCAGAGCATGCAGTTTTGATTCTGCTGTTCTTCCTTAAGTTGTTCCATAGCTTCTTGCAGCTTGGTGACAGATGCTTCTAGGCGGGTCTAGTAGTCAATTTCAGGAATTTCTGGGAGAAACTCCTGCGCCCTCCTTTTGATGGAGTTGTCTTGCACTTGTTGTCCTTCCATTGACTTCTTGGTGATTGGGTGTTCGATTGGGATGAATTCATCTACTCCCATCCTCACCCCAGCATCTTTACATAGCAGAGAAATTAAGCTTGGGTATGCCAGTTTAGCTTCAGTGGAGTTCTTGTTTGCAATTGTGTAAATCTCACAAGAAATCAGATGATGAATCTCCACTTCCTTTCCCATCATAATGCAATGAATCATCACTGCTCTTTTGACAGTGACCTCAGAGCGGTTGCTAGTGGGCAGTATAGAACGCCCAATGAAGTCCAACCAGCCTCTTGCAATTGGTTTGAGATCTCCTCTCTTGAGTTGGTTTGGGACACCTTTTGAATTGGTTATCCACTTAGTTCCAAGGAGGCATATGTCCTCTAGAACTTGGTCCAACCCCTTATCTTCTCTCACCATTCTCCTATTAAAGGATTCTGGATCATCTTGTAGTTGAGGCAATTTGAAGACCTCTCTTATTTTGTCCAGATGGAAGTAAATAATCCTTCCTCTGACCATGGTTCTGTAGGTGTGAAAGGTGGTTTCAATTATTCTCTGCTTATATGTCAGCCACAGATTTGAATAGAATTCCTGAACCATGTTTCTTCCAACCCTTGTTTCAGGATTAGCTAGAATTTCCCATCCTCTGTTTCAAATTTGCTCTTGGATCTCTGGATATTCATCTTCTTTCAGATTGAATTTAACTTCTGGGATTACTGTTCTTAGACCCATTATTTTATGGTAATGGTCTGCATGTTCTTTGGTGAAGAACCTCTCTTGATTCCAAAGACTCTTTGGAGTATTCTCTTTCTTGCCTCTTGAATTGGTTTGTTTTCCCTTAGGATCCATGATCTTGATGAGTCTTAGCTCAGTGATCACGGAAAAACACACCAAACTTAGAGGTTTGCTTGCCCTCAAGCAATAGAAAGGAAAGGGGAGAGAGAGGAGGAGAGGCAAATTCGAATGGTGGAGAGGAGGGGATGGCCGAATGTGTATTTATAAGAGGATGGGGGGATTTCGAAAATTTTGAAAGAGATATGACATAGAGATGTGATTGGTGGAAGAAAATAAAATCATGATATGAAAAAGATGAGATTTTTAATTGAAAAAGATATAAAGAGGTTAAATCTGAAAATTTGTTTATGCATCTAAGAAATAAAAGATGATATGATGAGTTTGAAAAGATTTGGAAAGAAATTGAAAAAATACTTGAGTTTTTGAAGAAGATTTGGGAAGGATTTGAAAGAAATTTGAAAAGAGATTTAAAAAATTGTTGAATTTTTGAAAATTGAGGGTGAATGATGAAAGTTTGAAACAAGTTTATGCAGAAAATTATGAGTCAAAACATGAAAATTTGAAAAATTTTGAAGTGGAAAACAAAATCCTCTCCCCTTGTCTTTCTGGCATTAAACGCCCAGAATGGTATCCATTCTGGCGTTTAACGCCCATAAGTTGGCCATTGTGGGCGTTTAACGCCCAGCCAGGTACCCTGGCTGGTGTTAAACGCCAGGAATCCTTTGTTACTGGGCGTTTTTCTGAACGCCCAGGATGCTGCAATTCTGGCGTTTAACGCCCAAAATGCTCCTTACTGGCGTTTTCTTGCCAGTGAGCTCCTTTTCTCTGCTTTTTGCGCTGAATCTTTCTATAACTCTGTGAATTCCTTCAATTTTGATGGTTAATATTGAAGAGAATTTATATTAAACTTCTCTAAGTATTAAGTAAAACAAATAACCTGCTAATGGGTGGGTTGCCTCCCAGCAAGCGCTTCTTTATTGTCTTTAGCTGGACCTTAACTGAGCTCTATTCAAGCCTCAGTTTTGAGCATTCTTACTCAAAATTGCTTTCAAGATAATGTTTGATTCTCTGTCCATTAACAATAAACTTTTTATCATAATCAATATCCTGAAGCTCAACATATCCATACGGTGATACACTAGTGATCACATATGGTCCCCTCCTCCGGGATTTCAATTTCCCGGGGAATAGTCTGAGCCTAGAGTTAAATAGCAGAACCTTCTGTCCTGGTTCAAAGACTCTAGATGACAGTTTCTTGTCATGCCATTTTTTTTGCTTTCTCCTTATAAATTTTTGCATTTTCAAAAGCATTGAATCTGAATTCCTCTAGCTCATTCAGGTGGAGCAATCTTTTCTCTCCAGCTAACTTAGCATCCAGGTTTAGGAATCTGGTTGCCCAGTAGGCCTTATGTTCCAGTTCCACGGGCAGATGACAGGCCTTGCCATACACAAGCTGGTATGGAGAGGTTCCTATAGGAGTCTTAAATGCTGTTCTGTATGCCCATAGAGCATCATCCAAGCTTTTTGCCCAATCCTTTCTATGGGCAACTACAGTCTGTTCCAGGATTCTTTTTAGTTCTCTATTAGAGACTTCAGCCTGCCCATTTGTCTGTGGGTGATATGGAGTTGCTACTTTGTGGCTAATTCCATATCGGACCATAGCAGAGTATAGCTGTTTATTGCAGAAATGAGTGCCCCGTCACTGATTAGTACTCTGGGGACGCCAAATCTGCTGAAGATATGTTTCTGGAGGAATTTTAGTACGGTCTTAGTATCATTAGTGGGTGTGGCAATTGCTTCTACCCATTTAGATACATAGTCTACTACCACCAGAATGTAACTGTTTGAGTATGATGGTGGGAAGGAACTCATGAAGTCAATACCCCATACATCAAACAGCTCAATCTTTAAGATCCCTTGTTGAGGCATGGTATAACCATGAGGCAAGTTGCCAGCTCTTTGGCAACTGTCACAGTTACGCACAAACTCTTGGGCATCTCTATAGAGAGTAGGCCAGTAGAAGCCACATTGGAGGACCTTAGTGGCTGTTCGCTCACCTCCGAAATATCCTCCATACTGTGATCCATGGCAGTGCCATAGGATCTTCTGTGCCTCTTCTCTGGGTACGCATCTGCGGATCATTCCGTCTGCACATCTCTTAAAGAGATATGATTCGTCCCATAAGTAGTACTTTGCATCTGAAATTAGTTTTTTCATTTGCACCCTGCTGTACTCTTTGGGTATGAACCTCACAGCTTTATAGTTCACAATATCTACAAACCATGGTGTTTCTTGAATGGCGAAAAGTTGCTCATCCGGAAAGGTTTCAGAGATCTAAGTAGGAGGGAGGGACGCCCCTGCTACTGGTTCTATCCGGGACAGGTGATCAGCTACCTGGTTCTCTGTCCCTTTTCTGTCTTTTATTTCTATATCAAACTCTTGCAGAAGTAACACCCATCTTATGAGCCTGGGTTTTGAATCCTGCTTTGTGAGTAGGTATTTAAGAGCAGCATGGTCAGTATACACAATTACCTTTGAACCTACTAAATTGGATCTAAACTTGTCAATGGCATAAACCACTGCAAGTAACTCTTTTTTTGTGGTTATGTAATTCTTCTGTGCATCATTTAAAACACGGCTAGCATAGTAAATGACATGCAGAAGCTTGTTATGCCTCTGTCCCAACACTGCACCAATGGCATGGTCACTGGCATCACACATTAGTTCGAATGGTAATGTCCAGTTTGGTGCAGAGATGACTGGTGCTGTGACCAGCTTAGCTTTCAGGGTTTCAAACGCCTGCAGACACTCTATGTCAAACACAAATGGCGTGTCAGCAGCTAGCAGATTGCTCAGAGGTTTTACAATTTTTGAAAAATTCTTTATAAACCTCCTGTAGAATCCTGCATGTCCTAGAAAGCTTCTAATTGCTTTTACATTGGCATGTGGTGGTAATTTTTCAATTACCTCTACCTTAGCTTGATCCACCTCTATCCCTTTGTTCGAAATTTTATGCCCAAGGACGATTCCTTCAATCACCATAAAGTGACATTTTTCTCAGTTTAAAACCAGGTTAGTCTCTTGGCACCTTTTCAGAACAAGTGCTAGATGATCAAGACAGGAGCTGAATGAGTCTCCAAATACTGAGAAGTCATCCATGAAGACTTCCATAAATTTTTTCACCATATCAAAGCAAATAGAGAGCATGCATCTCTGAAAGGTTGCAGGTGCATTGCACAGACCAAAAGGCATCCTTCTGTATACAAATACTCCAGATGGACATGTGAATGCTGTTTTCTCTTGATCCTGAGGATCTACTGCAATTTGGTTGTAGCCTGAATAGCCATCCAAAAAGCAGTAATAGTCATGACCTGCTAGTCTCTCTAGCATTTGGTCTATGAATGGTAAAGGAAAATGATTCTTTCCGGTGGCTGTATTGAGCCTTCTGTAGTCAATACACATACGCCACCCTGTAACTGTTCTTGTAGGAACCAGTTCATTCTTTTCATTGTGAACCACTGTCATGCCTCCCTTTTTGGGTACAACTTGGACAGGGCTTACCCAGGAGCTATCATAAATAGGATAAATAATCCCAGCCTCTAGTAACTTAGTGACCTCTTTCTGCACCACCTCCTTCATGGCTGGATTTAGCCGCCTCTGTGGTTGAACCATTGGCTTAGCATCATCCTCCAATAGGATTTTGTGCATGCATCTTACTGGGCTAATGCCTTTAAGATCACTTATGAACCACCCAAGAGCTGTCTTATGTGTCTTTAGCACTTGAATTAGTGCTTTCTCTTCCTGTGGATTTAAAGCAGAGCTTATGATCACTGGAAAAGTGTCACCTTCTCCCAGAAATGTATATTTCAGGGATGGTGGTAGTGGTTTGAGCTCGGGTTTAGGAGGCTTATCCTCTTCCTGAGGAATTTTCAAAGGTTCTTTTATTTCATCTGATTCCTCCAGATCAGGCTGAACATCTTTAAAGATGTCCTCTAGCTCTGATTCAAGACTTTCAGTCATATTAATCTCTTCCACCAAAGAGTCAATAATATCAGCACTCATGCAGTCATTTGATGTGTCTGGATGCTGCATAGCTTTGACAGCATTTAACTTGAACTCATCCTCATTGACTCTCAAGGTCACTTCCCCTTTTTGTACATCAATGAGGGTTCGTCCAGTTGCTAGGAAGGGTCTTCCTAGGATGAGAGTTGCACTCTTGTGCTCCTCCATTTCCAACACTACAAAGTCAGTGGGAAAGGCAAATGGCCCAACCTTGACAATCATGTCCTCAATTATTCCTGATGGGTATTTAATGGAGCCATCAGCAAGTTGAAGACATATCTGGGTTGGTTTGACCTCTTCAGTCAAGCCAAGCTTTCTGATGGTGGATGCAGGTATTAGGTTGATACTTGCTCCAAGGTCACATAGAGCTGTCTTGGTACAAGTACACTCTAATATGCACGGTATCATAAAGCTTCCTGGATCTTGAAGCTTCTCTAGTAAGCTTTTCAGAATGACTGCACTGCATTCTTCAGTGAGAAACACCTTTTCAGTTTCTCTCCAATCCTTCTTATGACTTAAGATCTCTTTCATGAACTTAGCATAAGAGGGTATTTGCTCAAGTGCCTCTGCAAACAGGATCTTTATCTCAAGAGTCCTGAGATAGTCTGCAAAACGGGCAAATTGTTTATCCTGCTCCGCTTGGCGAAGTTTCTGAGGATAAGGCATCTTGGCTTTATATTCTTCAACCTTAGTTGCTGCAGGTTTATTCCCTACAGAGGTGGTTAGAGAAGCCTTCTTAGAGGGGTTACTATCAGCACTTGCAGGTGTCTGATCCCTCATTGGCGTTTGAACGCCAGGATTGGGTGCTGGATGGGCGTTTAACGCCAGCTTCCCACCCTTTTCTGGCGTTTGAACGCCAGAACTGGGCAAGGAATGGGCGTTCAACGCCAGCTTTCCTCCCTTTTCTGGCGTTTGAACGCCAGAATTATTCCTCTCTGAGCTCTTACTGTCCTCAGAGGGATTTTGGGCAGTGGTTTGGTCATCCTCTTTCATTTGTTCCTTTCTTGGCTTTTTGCTACTTTGAGCTGAATTATTCAATGTCTTCCCGCTCCTTAGTTGGACAGCTTGGCATTCTTCTGTTATCTGTTTAGATAGCTACTGTCTTGTCTGATTCAATTGTGCTTCCATATTCTTGTTAGCATTTTTAGTGTCTTGGAGCATCTCTTTAAATTCTGCTAATTGTTTTGTCATAAGGAGTAATTGCTGATTAAGTTCAACAATATGTTCTTGAGGATTAGGATCAGTAGTTACTGTCCTAGCCTCTTTTTTTTATAAAGGACTCACTGCTTGAGTACAGATGTTGATTTCTAGCAACCGTATCTATGAGTTCTTGAGATTCTTCAATCGTCTTTCTCATGTGTATAGATCAACCAGCTGAGTGGTCTAGAGACATTTGAGCTCTTTCTGTAAGCCCATAGTAGAAGATGTCTAACTGTACCCACTCTGAAAATATTTCAGAGGGGCATTTCCTTAGCATCCCTCTGTACCTCTCCCAGGCATTATAAAGGGATTCATAATCCTCTTGTTTAAAGCCTTGGATGTCCAGCTTCAGCCGTGTCATCCTTTTTGGAGGGTAGAATTGATTCAGGAATTTGTCTGATAACTGTCTCCATGTTTTTATGCTTGCTGTGGGTTGGTTATTTAACCACCTCTTAGCTTGATCTTTTACAGCAAATGGAAACAGTAATAATCTGTAGACATCCTGATCCACTTCTTTATCACGTACTGTGTCAGCAATTTGTAAGAACTGTGCCAGAAACTCAGTAGGTTCTTCTTGTGAAAGACCGGAATACTGGCAATTTTGTTGTACCATGATAATGAGCTGAGGATTTAGCTCAAAACTGCTTGCTTTGATGGGAGGTATACATATGCTACTCCCATATACAGCTGTAATGGGTTTAGCATATGACCCCAGAGTCCTTCTGGACTATTCATTTCCACTTATGTCCATGATGGAGAAAGGGAGATGATGTGGATTGCAAATAAATTATATTTAAAAAAAATTATTTTGATTTAATTAAAAGTAACCGAAAAAAAATAAAACAAAATAAATGGAAGATAAAATAGAACTTTCGAAAATTAGAAGAAAATAAAAGCAAATTGAAAACTAAATTAATTAATTGATTAAAAAGATTTTGGAATTAGCAATTAGAAAGATATGATTGAAAATTATTTTGAAAAAGATATGATTGAGAAGATATGATTGAAAAGATATGATTGAAGAAATTAAAAAGATTTGATTTTTGAAAAAGATTTGAAAGGATCAATTTTTGAAATTAGAATTTTGACTTGACTAAAAAAAAAAGATATGATTTTGAAAATCTTTGACTAATTTAATGCAAAATTTCGAAATTTATGAGTAAAATAAGGAAAAGATATTTTTTTATTTTTGAATTTTAATGAGGAAAGAGAAAAACAACAAAATGACACTGAACTTAGAAATTTTAGATCAAAACAAAGAGAACAAACAAGAAAACTTTGAATGTCAAGATGAACACCAAGAACACTTTGAAGATCAAGATGAACACCAAGAACAAATTTTTGAAAAATTCTTAAGTAAATAAAAGCACAAAATTCACCAAACTTAAAATTTTTAGAAAATCAAGCACACATTTTCGAAAATTTAAAGGAAAACACAAAGAAGACACCAAACTTAGAATTTTTAAAGATCAAGAAAGAACTAAGAACATGCAAATTCGAAAAATTAAAAGAAAATAAAAGCATGCAATTGAAAGATTTATATAGAACAAAAGTCATAGAGGACATCCTTGAATCATATATGAATCGTGAACCATTATAGTTAGCACTTAGTAGAAAGATTTTTTTTTTGTTCTGAAATTTTAGAAATGCCCAACCTTTCAGCTCTCTTGAAGATTATAGAACATGGAAACCAAAAAGAAGAAAATATTACCTACACTTTGATAAACTCTAATTTTGTGGTTTATCTTGTGCTTATTTTGGGGGGATTTTATCAACTTTTCTCACATTTATTCAATGAAATAGCATGGTTTTGTAATCCTCCCTAAATTTGTGTTTAAGTGTGAAAACGTGCTTTTTAGGCCTTAAAATAGCTAAATTTAATTCACTTTAATTCCATTTGATGCCTTGATATGTTTGTTAAGTGATTTCAGGTTTAGAGAGCAAATATTGGATTGAAGGAATAAAGGAAAATCATGCAAAGTGGGAGAACTCATGAAGAAATGAAGGAACTGCAAAGTTGTCAACCCGGACCTCTTCGCACTCAATCGATCATAACTTGAGCTACAGAGGTCCAAATGAGGCGGTTCTAGTTGTGTTGGAAAGATAACATCTGGGGCTTCAAAATGATATAAAATTTGCCATAGTTGCTTGGCGTTTAAGGATGCGTACGTGTGCATCACACGTATACGTGGGTTGCTGCACGTGACTCATTAAAAGCAACTCGTGGCCAGCGATTTCTAGAGCATTTTGGGCCTAATCCAACTCATTTCTGATGCTATTTCATGCAGAATTCAAGTTTGGGCAAGGGGAGAGCACTTAGTTAGTCATGATGAGCCTTTAGTTAGTTTTCTAGAGAGAGAAGCTCCCCCTTCTCTCTAGAATTAGGTTAGGATTAGGTTAATTTCTCTTGAATCTAAATTTGATTACTTGATTTCATCTTATTTCCTTTATAATTTCTTGTTTCTACACTCTAATCCTCTTAGTTTGTGATGTTAATTTTACTTTTATGCCTCTTTTATGTTCATGCACTCATGTTGGATTTGGATTTCTTTTAATGAAATTTGATATTTGATGTTCTTTTATTGTTAATTTGAGTTGTGATTTTACTTTCCTTGCAATTAGTAGTTGGTAGATTTATATTTCTTGCACTTTTACTATGCTTTCCTTTTATGCCTTCCAAGTGTTTGATAAAATGCTTGGTTGGATGTTAGAGTAGATTTTGAGCATTCTTGGTTTGGAAAGAAAAATTAGGTGAACTTGAGTCACTAAGACCCAACTCATGTTGATGATCTAGAGTTGTTAGTTAATATGATTTTCATTGACTCTAATCTCTTGCTAATTCCATTAGTGAGTTGATTGGGATTTTTAGATTGAGATTAACTAGTCTTGTTTGACTTTCTTTCATGGAAGATAACTTACACCTTCTTCCAACATTGGAGATGACGTAATGAGATAAATTCTTGTTAATTATTGTTATTAGTGACTAGGATGGAAAGTCTATGATCTCAATCCTTGCCATGAATGTCTCTCTTTATTAATTGTTTTCTTTAATTGCTCTCTTTACTTTTCTTGTCATTTATTTTTCTTGCCCTTTTTATCAATCAAACCCCCTTGCATCTTCATAGCCAATAATTGACCACTTCATTACAATTCCTTGTGAGACGACCCGAGGTTTAAATACTTCGGTTAATTCTTATTGGGATTTGTACTTGTGACAACCAATATTTTTTCATGTGAGGATTCTTTGTTGTTTTAGAACTATACTTGCAACGAGATTTCATTTGTGAAATTCTAAACTATACAAGAAACCGAGCATCTAACTTCCAATTTTTTTATTGACGATATACAGATCAAAGTTAAATATAAAGGAAATAAAGGAATAAGAGAAAATACAAGGAAAGAAAATTGTGGACAACATTGATATTGGAAGAATCAAGTACAAGAAGATAACTACAGTATATTTTTCCTTTTATTATTTGTTTGCAAATGAAGATTATACATTTTAAATTCCAATTAATATGTCATGAGAAAAAGAAAATCATATCAATGAATATCATAATCTAAGAACCAACCAAAGTTCAGCTCAACTGAGTACAGAAAAGAGAAAAAAAACTATCCCAAAAAACATAGGTTCCATTGATAATGATGTTAATGCAAGTTAAATGAGGCACCCTAACTGCCACCAATGAAAAATCACAAGATAGAGCCATTTCTATAATATGAGTTAGTATCACACCCTTCCCCTGTGGTGCATGAAATTACAATCACACTTTTACAATTCCGCACAACTAACCAGTAAGTGCACTGGGTCGTCCAAGTAATACCTTACATGAGTAAGGGTCGATCCCACAGAGATTGTCGGCTTGAAGCAAGCTATGGTTATCTTGTAACTCTTAGTCAGGATATCAATAATTCTCAGATTTAATTGTAAAAAGTAGAAGAACATGAAATAATTACTTGTTATGCAGTAATGGAGAATAGGTTGAGGTTTTGGAGATGCTCTGTCCCCTGAATCTCTGCTTTCCTACTATCTTCTTCTTCACACACGCAAGGCTCCTTCCATGGAAAGCTTTATGTTGGGCATCACCGTTGTCAATGGCTACTTCCCGTCCTCTCAGTAAAAATGTTCCAAATGTGCTGTCACCACACGACTAATCATCTGTCGGTTCTCGATCATGTTGGAATAGGATCCGTTGATCCTTTTGCGTCTATCACACGCCCAACACTCGCGAGTTTGAAACTCGTCACAGTTATCCCTTCCCAGATTCTACTCAGAATACCATAGACAAGGTTTAGACTTTCTGGACCTCAGAAATGGCCGCCAATAATTCTAGCCTATACCACGAAGGTTCTAATCTTAGATTAGAAACCCAAGAGATACACATTCAAGCTTGATTGCATGTAGAATGGAAGTGGTTGTCAGGCACGCGTTCATAGGTGAGAATGATGGTGAGTGTCACGGATCATCACATTCATCAGGTTGAAGTGCGAATGAATATCTTAGAATAGAAGCAAACGTGATAAAATGGAAAACAGTAGTAATTGCATTAATTCATCAAAACACAGCAGAGCTCCTCACCCCCAACAATGGGGTTCAGAGACTCATGCCATAGAAGATACAATATGAAATGTGTAGAGTGTCATGAGGTACAAGATGAATCACTAAAAGTAGTTTTATAGTAAACTAGTGACCTAGGGTTACAGAAAATGAGTAAGCTAGAATAGTTAGTGTAGAAATCCACTTCTGGGGCCCACTTGGTGTGTGCTTGGACTGAGCATTGAAGCTTTTACGTGTAGAGACCTTTCTTGGAGTTAAACGCCAACTTTTGTGCCAGTTTGGGCATTTAACTCCAGCTTTCATGCTAGTTCTGGCGTTTTGACGCCATAATTTCTATGCTGACTTGGAACACCGGTTTGGGCCATCAAATTTAGTGGAAAGTATGGACTATTATATATTGCTGGAAAGCCCAGGATGTCTACTTTCCAAGGCAATTAAGAGCGCTCCAATTGGGCTTCTGTAGCTCCAGAAAATCCACTTCGAGTGCAGGGAGGTCAGAATCCAATAGCATCTGCAGTCCTTTTTCAGCCTCTGAATCAGATTTTTGCTCAGGTCCCTCAATTTCAGCCAGAAAATATCTGAAATCACAGAAAAACATATAAACTCATAGTAAAGTCCAGAAATGTGATTTTTGAATAAAAACTAATAAAAATATAATAAAAACTAACTAAAACATACTAAAAACATACTAAAAACAATGCCAAAAAGCGTATAAATTATCCGCTCATCACTCTGCATGCAACCTCCTATCATAATTATGTGTGATTTGTTTAGTCGAGACTTACAATAATTTTAGTGAAAAATTAAGCAAAGATATAGATAATGAGGCACCATAGATTTGTTTAAAAATGTTAGTTTTATCTGAAATATTACCATTGTAATTTTTAAGAATGAACAATATATGAAATATTATTAAGTACATATAAGACTCTAGTTTAAATTCAATGAAAATATGACAACGTGCAATGGGAAAGGAATATACATTTTGTATAAAAAAAATAAAGTTTGTTGTATATACTAGCATTTGTAATTGGAAATTGATCTAATGGAACTAATTTTTCTTTAGCATTCTGACAAGTTTCCTTGTAAAATGGAGAAGCGACATCGCAGTTTTGTTGTCTGCTTCTAAAAGTGGAGAATCTATGACAACGGTTGTTACCCTGAATCAAGTGTGGCTTTCGGAAAAATCCCGGCATAGCAAGTAGGGGAGGGATTTGCACAGGTAACTGCATTGCATTTTGGGACTGGCATTGAAGTAGTGAATGGTGGATTGAAAGTCTCGCATATCGGGTAAAAATTCCGGTCATGGAATTCGACTTTGTTTTTGGTCAATCTGAGACAAAGGAAATTGAACATTTAAAATAAAGAATTTAAAAAATCAAATTATCACAAAATAAAGCTCTATGGCAAAGGTGTAGATGAAAAATGGGAGTCTTACACAAGTGTTTTGGTAGCAAGAGTTTCGCTTTTGTTCCGTTTATTTACAGAATGGTGAAAATTTATCTTGAGCCATTTCTAAAAATATATTTTTAAAATTGCTTTAAAATGAAAAAAATGGTTTTCCTTCTAAAATTCTTTTAATTGTACGTTTTCTTTAACCATTTTTGTCATTAATTCTTACAGGTCACATATTCTAGCATTTGCAACTTTTGAACTCCCACCAAAAGGGGTTATTGGAACAAAATATCTGGAATTATCTTTTTCATTCAAGACCAAATGTGGTCAAATTTTTTGTCTTAAAATTACATGTTTCATTCTTTTTTATATGGTGATCCTTCCCTATACAGGTCTTACGTGATAAGTTTCAGGGGTTAATATTTAACACTTTATTTCTATTATTATGAATTGATAATTGTAGGTGAATATTAGAAGTATTGATGAAGCTATGAGTTATGTTTATTGATAAATCACTATTTTATGGTTTATCTTATGCTCAATTGAGTGGATTTTATCAATCTTTCATACACTTATCCATACAAAATGCATGGCTTTACATTTTCCTTCCTAATTTTGTGCTACGATTGAAAACATGCTTCTTTGGTCTTAAATTTACTAATTATTAATCCTCTCGTATTACCATTCGATGCCATGATATGTGTGTTAAGTGTTTTCAGGGATTACAGGGCAAGAATGACTTAGAGGATGAAAAGGAAGCAAGCAAAAGTGGAAAGAATACAAGAAACTGAAGGAACTGCTAAAGCTGTCCAGCCTGACCTCTTGATACTAAATCAACCATAACTTGAGCTACAGAGATCCAAATGACGCAGTTCCAGTTGCGTTGAAAAGCTAACATCCGGGGCTTTGCAACGATATATAATTTTTTATAGCTGTCTCGAAGCCAGGTGATGCGAACGCGTGGATTACGTTGATGCGTGACCTGGCAAAAACGCAATCCACGCTAACGCGTGGATGACGCTTCCGCGTGACTCTGCAGCGACCTGTACGTACCAGAAATCACTAAGGACGATTTCTGGGCTGTTTTTGACCTAGTTTTCGGCCCAGAAAACACAGATTAGAGGCTATAAAGTGGGGAAATCAATCCATTCATTGAACAATAGATACAACATTCATAATACATAATTTTAGGTTTTAGATGTAGTTTTTAGAGAGAGAGGCTCTCTCCTCTCTCTTAGGTTTTAGAATTAGGATTTCTTTTATTTTATGGTTATTACTTCAATTACAGGTTCAATATTCCTTTAATTTATTTTCTAGTTTTATTTATTCTATTACTTTAATTGTTATTTATCTTTTCAATTTGGCTTATGAACTTTTTCATGTTAAGATTTGAATGTTCTATTTAATATATTTTGAGGTATTTCAGATTAATGATTGTTTTCTTCTATTTATGATATAAATAATTTAGATTTTTCTCCTTTGCTTTGGTTGAGTAATTGGTGACACTTGAGTTATCAAACTCAGCTGTTGATTAGAAATTGGGATTGCTGATTGATTTGAATCCCTCTAAAGCTAGTCTTTCCATAGGAGTTGACTAGGACTTGAGGATCAAATTAATTAGTCCACTTGAATTTCCTTTATTTAGTAAGGGTTAACTAAGTGGGAGCAATAACAATTCTCATCACACCTGATAAGGATAACTAGGATAGAATTTCCAATGCTCGTACCTTGCAAGAGATTTTTATAATTATTAATTTATCTTTCTTGCCATGTAAATTACTTGTTTCTTATTTCAAAAACCCAAAAATATATAATTTCCATAACCAACAATAAATCATACTTTCCTGTAATTCCTTGAGAGACGACCCGAGGTTTCAATACTTCGGTTATCAATTTTATTGGGTTTTGTTACTTGTGACAACCAAAGTTTTTGTACGAAAGGATTCTCTGTTGGTTTAGAAACTATACTTACACCGCGATTATTTTTATAAAAATTCTTAACCGACATAAAATCCGCCTCGTCAAAATGGCGCCGTTGCCGGGGACTTGCAAACGTGTGCCTTATTATTGGTTATTGTAAATATTTACTTTTAAATTGATTTTTTTGAAAAAAAAATTAGATTTTTATTTTAAAATTTTTTTTATCTTAGTTTTAAATTTCAAAATTCAAATCTTTTTCAAAATCTTATCTTATCTTATTTCAAATTTCAATTATATTCCAAAATTCAGAATTTAAATCTTTTTCAAATCTTTATCTTATATTGTTGACTTTTTCTAAATTCAAATTTCAAAATTTAAAATTCAAAATTTAATTTTCAAATTCAAAAATTTAAATTTCAAAACCTTTTAATTTAAAAACTTATCTTCTCTTACTTATCTTATCTTTTCTAATCTTAAAATCAAATCTTTTTCAAACCTTTTTTCTTATTTATTTTATTTTATTTTATTTTTCTTTTCTTGTTTATTTGTTTTTGTTTTTAATTTTTATTAATTACTATGAGTTCTCACCCCCGTCGCTTTGAGTTTGGTTCTAATGTTGTTGTAAGGAATAAAAACTATAATGAAAATAGGCATCAAGGTTGGAAGAATCAAAGATGGGAGGAGCCACAAGGATTTGATCAACCCTCTTGGCAACAACCCCCTCCAATGCGCTATAACCAACAACCATTCTACAATGCATGCCAAGACAATAGTTATGGTGGACCCCTTCATGACAAACCACCTCCACCAAATTACTATGGTCAAGAACCATTCTGAGGTGCGTACCAAGATGATAAATATGGTGGACTCCCTTGTAGTTACCAACAAGCTCCATCATATGCCAATGAACCACCTCCTCAACATAGTTTTGAACCACTATACTCACAAGCCCCTTTACACCATTCACCTCCATATGACCCCAACCCCTATCCACCCCAATTCCAACCCAATTACCCCCAAGGACCACCACTTTCATATACACCATGTCCATATCCATCAATCCAAGAGCACTATGATCCTACTTATGATAGCCAAGCGCAACAAGAATCAAAGGATCGTCTCAAGGAAACAGTGGAAAAATTTCATGCAACCCTTCACCAACTGGAGCAAGCGATCAATCGATTACCTTCCCGACGTTCGAACACTCAAGGAACCCCCATGGCTTCATGTGGAAAATCTAATGAAGAACGTAGCATGAAGGAGATACTAGAAACTCCACTGGACAGTAAGGAGCATGCTTTTGTATTGGAACAAGTGGAGGTAGCTGTAATTATCGAAGAAGAAGAATTGGTTGAAGACTTAGGAGATGCTGAACCTCCATGGGAAAGTCAAGTTATAGAGCCTCCTTCAAAGACGTTTGAAATTGATGTTGAGGAGGGTGTACAACCTCCGAGGCATATCATGGTTGAAGACTTTGAAGGGGATGATCAAGAGATGGATTCAATCATTGATGAATTCTTGTCTACAATTGAATCCTCTCCCATTGGACTTGACATGGAGATTAAAGAAGAAGAAGTACAACCTCACATGCCCTTGGTGGACAATGAAGAGGAGATCGAATTGGAAGAAAGCTACCAAGAGGAAGAGGTTGATATTGAAGAAGCTTATAAAGAGGTGGAAGTTGTCAAAGAAGAGCCCAAGGGAATGGAGCTGGAAATCACCTTGCCAAAGCTGTTGGAGACATCTCTCCCAAAGCCATCACCATCCATTCCTTCATTCAAATGGGTAAATCTCTCATCTCTAAGCTTAATTAGCTTACTTGAATATGCTTTGCTTGAGACGGATGGGCAACTTAGAGCTCTTTGTGGCTTTAAGAGTAAAAAAGAGATGGTTAGTGGTAAGAATTGTCATGTAAGGTTCAATATGGTTGCATGCTCCAAATTGAAGTACAAAGGTTAGTACAATTCTCAATTGAATGGGTCTAGGAAGCTGTTTGGATGTCTCAGTGAGAATTTAAATTGTGTGTCACCCGGATGGAATCATGATGATCAACAAGAAGACGGGTGCAAAAGCAAGGTTTGGGACCTCGGAATTCAGTCCAGCAATCAACACTCTTGGGGCCTTGTCACTTGCTTTAACATGCTTGAAGGCTTTATGCAACTATTGTGGGATCCCGGAGGCCATTGGAATCATAAACATTGGTGGGGATTCCTGTATGAGTTCAAGCACAAGCCACCATGACAAGGAGCTCACCAAATGTCCAACTTAAAGACTTTAACTAAAAGTGCTAGGTGGGAGACAACCAACCATGGTATAATCGTTCCTTTTCAATCTTAGTTTTATTTTATTTTATTTTACTTTATGTTTATTAGTGTCATTCATAACATCTGCATAGTCATCTGCATTCTGCATACTGCATAAAAAAAATGCACGCGACGCGTAAGCGTCGTAGGTGCGTTCTAAAGAAAAGAGAATTGAACAGAAAGTCACATGAAAGCGTGGCTGGAGGCGTGCCTTAGGCACAAATATGCCCACGCAACCGCGTCGCTGACGCGCTCGCGTCGCTGACGCGCTCGCGTCGTTTGCGAAATAGCCTCCCCACGCATCCGCGTCACCCACGCGAACGCGTGGCCCTGTAAAATCGATGTAAAAGAGGTGTATGGCAGAGAGTTATAATGGAGCTGGGCTGGAATAATGCTAGAAGCACAAGCCCTATCACGTGAACGCGTGCCCCACGCGTCCGCGTCATTTTCAAAATATGGCCATTCACGCGATCGCGTCAATCACGCGAACACATCACCCATATTTTTGGCAAAATGCATTATAAACAGAGAGTTGCGCGAACGCATGGCTGCCCTCGCGCCATTCGCATAAATCAAGTCATGCGACCGCGTGACCCATGCGTCCGTGTCACTTGACAAATATCACACACCACGCGATCGCGTGCCCCACGCGTCCGCGTTGCCTGCGCCGCACAGTTTACCAAGATCAGCGCCAGATATCTTATCTTTTCTTCCCCAATCCTAATTTTTCCTTTTCCTTCTTATTTCTTTCTTCCTTCTTTCTTACTTTCTTCTTTTTCATCTCTTTAACTTCTCATCCTTCTTTTCTTTCATTCTATTTTACTTAATTTATCTGCATACTTTCATTCATTGCATTTTAATTTTGTGCATATTTTTATTTTTTTTTCTAAATTTATTATTTTTTCATTGGTTTTAAAATTTTCTTATTCAAACTATTGCATCTTTTCTTGAATTATTCTGGTGCTTCATGACTTGTTTTCCACTGTTGGGTACTATTATTTAAGTCAATGTTGATCTTTTCTGATACTTGTATTCCTTTTGCATTGACATGAGCTTATACTATCTTGCATTACCCACACTCTCTTCCCCTTTGTTGCAATTCTTGCACTATTGATATGCCGTATGCTTCTACTGTTTTCTCACTGTATGTTGTAGCTACCATGTAATTGAGACTCTTATTATTTGGCATTACCCACTCATATTTTATTTGTTTTCTATCATTATTTTGGGTTCCTGTTCTTCTTTTTCTCTTCTTTCAGGCTGGCCACCGAAGAAGGAAAAAGGGAGAAACTTCTATATGGGGCGACAAACAAGTTCCTACACATATTCCTTGGAGAGAAAAGCGTCAGTTAGAACAACCCGTCCACTTATACATCTCTGCATGCACCGAGAACGGTGCAATCTTTAAGTGTGGGGAGGTCGATACCGATCTCCATGGGTTAGTTATTTTCTTCTCAATACCAATGTTTTATTTTCCTTATTAGTTGTTGCATTTGCATGTTTAATTACATGTTTGTTTGATTTTGTGCATATTTTACCACTTGGTTAAAGTAATAATTTCTTTTTCAAGAAACTTTTTATAGCATTTCACTAATTTGAATTAAACTTTTTGAAAAACTTGTTTGAAGAAATTTTAATTTGGAACATGGTTTTAGAACTCGAACACACAAAACCAGTGAGATTTTGAGCCTACTTGATTGGTTGCATTTTATCAACCAATATTTTATTTTTTGGTGTGTGTTTTTCTCTCTAAAATTGTGATCTTTATCTTGATTAATTATATATTTCCATGGTTTGATGTATGCATGCACTTATATGGTTGAGGCCTTGTTTCACTAAGCTTACATACCCATATGGCCTTACCTTTCATTATCCTTTGCAAACCAATTTGAGCCTATTTTACCCCTTTTATTCTTTACTTTAGCACATCATTAACTCTAAGCAAAAAACAATAATGTCCTTAATTTGAATCCTTGGTTAGCGTAGACTAGTGAGAGTGCTTATGATTTAAGTGTGGGAAAAATGGGTTTGGAAACATTTGGTTTGAAAATTGAGTATGTTAGAATTTTCTGAAAATGTGAAAGAATGTTGAGAATATGTTCATGCATTCAATAATTTAATCATATGCATTGAAAAAGAAAAGAAAAAAAAAATTATTAAGAAAAGAAAAAAAAAGAGCAAATAATAAAAGGGGACAAAATTTCCCAAAGTAAATGGTGAAAGCAATGCATATGTACTATACTCGAAATTAGGATGCATGAATATGTGGAAAACATGGTTAATGGATAGTTAGGTTTTGTATTTTGATTACATGGATTGTCCTAAGTTAGGTGGGAAAAGTTTAAGTTAATTAAGGATTCAGATTTTAGTCCACTTGGCCAAATAAAATCCTACCTTGACCCTAACCCCATTACAACCCTTAAAAGACCTCTTGATATGTGTATCTGTGCATTAAATTTTTGTTGATTGGTAGAAGAAAAGCAAGCCTTAGAAAGCAAGGCTAGTAGAGAATTGAGAGAATCGAACCTTAAACACCTGAGCGATTAGAGTGCATACACTTCCAGTGAGGGTTCGATGCTCGATTCTTTGTTCCCGGCTTTCAGGAGCTATTTTCTTTTGCAAGTCTATTTATACTTCATTTTTATGATTTGAATTAGTGAAATCAAGTTCATATTTGTTCTTGAAAGATTTATTTACTTTTCACCAAGTAGGTAGAAACATTTTGCATGTAGTTGCATTCACATCGATAGGTTGCATTTCATACTCTCTACCATTCCTCTTCACTCCTTTATAGCTTCTCTTAAGCTTAGCATGAGGACATGCTAATGTTTAAGTGTGGGGAGGTTGATAAACCACTATTTTATGGTTTATCTTATGCTCAATTGAGTGAATTTTATCAATCTTTCATAAACTTATCCATACAAAATGCATGGCTTTACATTTTCCTTCCTGATTTTGTGCTACGATTGAAAATATGCTTCTTTGGTCTTAAATTTACTAATTATTAATCCTCTCTTATTACCATTAGATGCCATGATATGTGTGTTAAGTGTTTTCAGGGATTATAGGGCAGGAATGGCTTAGAGGATGGAAAGGAAGCATGCAAAAGTGGAAGGAATACAAGAAACTGAAGGAACTGCAAAGCTGTCCAGCCTGACCTCTTGGTACTAAATCGACCATAACTTGAGCTATAGAGGTCCAAATGATGCAATTCCAGTTGCATTGGAAATCTAACATCCGGGGCTTCACAACGATATATAATTTTCCATAGGTGTCCCAAAGCCAGGTGATGCAAACGCGTGGATTACGTGGACACGTGACCTGACAAAAACGCAATCCACACTAACGCGTGGACGGCGCTTCCGCGTGACTCTGCAGCGACCTATACGTACCAGAAATTGCTGGGGGCAATTTTTGGGCTGTTTTTGACCCAGTTTTTGGCCCAGAAAACAGATTAGAGGCTATAAAGTGGAGAAATCAATCTATTCATTGAACAATAGATACAACATTCATAATACATAATTTTAGGTTTTAGATGTAATTTTTAGAGAGAGAGGCTCTCTCCTCTCTCTTAGGTTTTAGAATTAGGATTTTTTTATTTTATGGTTATTACTTCAATTACAGGTTCAATATTCCTTTAATTTATTTTCTACTTTTATTTATTCTATTACTTTAATTGTTATTTATCTTTTCAATTTGGCTTATGAACTTTTTCATGTTAAGATTTGAATGTTCTATTTAATATATTTTGAGGTATTTCAGATTAATGATTGCTTTCTTCTATTTATGATATAAATAATTTAGATTTTTCCTCCTTTGCTTTGGTTGAGTAATTGGTGACACTTGAGTTATCAAACTCAGCTGTTGATTGGAAATTGGGATTGCTAATTGATTTGAATCCCTCTAAAGCTAGTCTTTCCATAGGAGTTGACTAGGACTTGAGGATCAAATTAATTAGTCCACTAGACTTTCCTTTATTTAGTAAGGGTTAACTAAGTGGGAGCAATAACAATTCTCATCACACCTGATAAGGATAAATAGGATAGAATTTCCAGTTCTCGTACCTTGCAAGAGATTTTTATAATTATTAATTTATCTTTCTTGCCATTTAAATTACTTGTTTCTTATTTTGAAAACCCAAAAATATATAATTTTCATAACCAATAATAAATCATACTTCCATGTAATTCCTTGAGAGACAACCCGAGGTTTCAATACTTCGGTTATCAATTTTATTGGGTTTTGTTACTTGTGACAACCAAAGTTTTTGTACGAAAAGATTCTCTGTTGGTTTAGAAACTATACTTACAACGCGGTTATTTTTATAAAAATTCTTAACCGACATAAAATCTGTCTCGTCATTTATCATATTTATGTGAGTTATGAAGGATTGAAAACATCATTTTTCTTTCTCTAATGTAATGTAGGCACATATAGGTCTTGTGTCAAAGTTGCATTTAGGCATTGGAAGGTTTAGGCCCAGGTAGTGTGACAAATGATGTGAATGCACATCCCAATATTTTTCAAGTGTGAACTATATTACAAGAAGTAGAGATTTGCATTAGCCAAAAGTGATGTCCCGAATTTTTTTAAAAAATTAATAGTATTTTTTTATGTGATATAATAATAAGTTTAATTGGCTAAAGTTTTAATTACAACTCAGTGATAATGGGCTAGGGATAGACCATCGACTCACAACCTTGGACTTTAGTTACTGCCTAATTGTATAGCAATTGTCTCCATTTAAGTTAATTTCGTAATTGATTATGTCTACGACATGCTTTGTTCCTCAATGGCTTCATTTTTGTTTAACCCAGGGATGTCTAGTAGTGAGCCGGATTTGGACGATGGCAGCACGCCAGAGTTGTTAGGCCGATGGACTGATGGTTGGAGCACTAATTCGAGTGACAAAGATGATTCGAACGGGTTAGAGGAACTGCCGACTGAGGAAGGGGATAGTGGCCCTGCCGACAATGAATACGAAGGCTGGCATGGTGGTGGAAGCAACATAGATGTCTCCACAGAGGATCATGAGAACTTAGAGAAGATCATGGGTGAACAATTCAACAGTCCAGACCCTGTGAATGCTTCTGTGTTATTATCTCAGAGTTTAGTAGGGTTGAAGATGCATGTGCAAGTTATGTGGCGTATGCAAAGGGTATTGGTTTTGCGGTGCGAAAGGGAGATTCTATTAAAAACGAGGAGGAAAATATTGTAAGGAAGTTTTTCTATTGCAATCAACAAGGGCTCCGTGAAAAGAAGCACTATGAGAGGGTTGATAGAAAAATGCCCCATAAATCGGAAATGAGAACAAATTGCAATGCCAAGCTTGTTGTCTTTCTGGACAAAATTTGTGGGAAGTGGCGAACAGAGACATTGGTTGAGAAGCATAATCACGACTTGGTGTCCCCAGAGTTCACTAATGTAATGGCACTGCATAGGAAGGTCACAGAAGGTCACAAAGCGCATATATATAACATGCATGAATCCGGGTTCCAGACAACTCAAATCATGGGCTTCTTTGCCCATATGTGTGGTGGATATCACAATCTTAACTTCATAAGTAAAGACTTATATAATTATATGGATGAAGTTAGGCAATCCAAGATCGTGGAGGGAGATGCAGTTGTAGCAATAAGCTACTTGAAGGGTAAGGCTGAGTTGGATCCTATGTCAGTTGTGCAGTACTCGTATTGCGCTGAGAAGCATCTTGGTCAAATGTTTTGTCATGTGGTTACATACAACATGACTACAAATGCTTCAGTGATGTGTTGGCATTCGACTCAACATACAG
This sequence comes from Arachis ipaensis, assembly GCF_000816755.2. NCBI lineage: Eukaryota > Viridiplantae > Streptophyta > Magnoliopsida > Fabales > Fabaceae > Arachis > Arachis ipaensis. Next base: position 13,688,490 of record NC_029791.2, on the reverse strand, counting down.
AAAAAATTTATATAATAGACCTCTTGTAATATTTTTCGGGCACTAACCACCACAAACAGACAATTATTTTTGGGTTTGGTTTGCTAGAGGATGAGAAGATTCTGTCCTATAAATGGTTGCTAAAGAGTTTCTTGGAGGTAATGAAGCACAAGGAGCCAAAAGTGGTTGTCACAGATGGCGATGAATCCATGCGAGATGCCATTAGAAGTGAATTTCCAAATGCGACACATAGAGTATGCACCTGGCATCTTGCTCGAAATACTGTTGTGAATATTAAGGACAAAGATTTTTGTGCTGCGTTTAAGACTACTGTGTATGGTCACTTTGATGTGGAAGAGTTTGACAATTATTGGGTGGACATGGTTACGTCATTCGGTCTAGAGGACAATGATGAGGTTGCAAAGACATACGAAAAGAGAGATATGTGGGAAAATGCTTGCTTGGGTGGGAAGTTTTGTGCCGGCATTCGAACTACTTCTCGATGCGAGGGTATTAATTCATCATTGAAGAAATTTATCAAGTCTGGGAATTGCTTACTTGAGTTGGTTGAGGACCTGGATTGAGTACTTAAGGATTACCGGAATAACGAATTCATTGCAGATTACAAGACTCTTTACTCAAATCCAGTGATGACTACGGGTCTCAAAACCTTGGAAAGATCTGCGAGCAAGTGGTACACGAGGGAGATATTCTACGAGGTGCAAAAACAGATCAACGGGGTTGTAGCATTGTTAATCTTGCACAGGGACAGTATTGGTAGCACCGAGAAGTTCATGTTCAGAAAGTTTCGAAGGTCCCATCATGTGTACTTGGTGTTCTTAGATAGAAGTTATGATAAGTATGCATGTCCTTGTAAGTTGTGGGAGAGATTAGGGATCCCTTGCTGCCATATATTTTGTGTCCTCAAAGAGCTAGAGAAAGAAGAGTTGTCGACCTGATTGGTGCTTTGTAGGTGGTGCAAAGGAGCCAAAGTAACTGGCAGCAATAATATGGATGCGACATTAAATCCCACGGAAGGGTTTCGCATTAGATACGGCGCATTGTGGGGTGCCTACCTGCCGATGTGTTTTCTAGTTGTACAAGCCACGGAAACATACGACACCACCATGGCAGAAGTTGCCAAAATGTCGAAGGAGTCTGAATCTCTTTGTGTCATAGGACAAAGGGGTTGTCGCATTCAAGCAGGGGCAGATCAAACCTACATTCTTGACCCAAAGGTTATCAGGCCAAAGAGTGCACCTCGCGGGGGCACGAATGACAATAACGAGAGGTGTTGTAGGCGGTGCCTCGGATTAGGCCACGACCAAAAAAATTGCACTGCCACAGATGACAATGAGATTTGTATATGTTGGTTAATTCCTAGGATTATCATTTACCGTATTCGCTACTTGCGGTAATACTTCACGTTGATACTTGTTACTTATTTGATTATATTTGTAGTGCATTAATATTCTGAACTTCATTACTTAATATAACGGACCAAATATCATTTTGTAGGATGGTGGACCCAGCCATAGGAAAGTTCATTATTCTGGAAAGAGGTCACAAAGAAGTTAGTTGGATGGCCATGACTTCATGTGAATGAAGTGTTCAGCTAATTAGGATAAGGTTACATATTTTTAGTTTGCTTATCCACTTTTATGATTCTAGTTGTGTTGTCATATTAGACCTTATTATGGTAGGTTATTGTGCGGTAAAAATGGTTCTTATGTGGTGTTTTACTTATGAGTGAGACTTGTTTGAACCAAGACTGTTGGTGCTAAGTGCAAGTAGTTTATTCTATTTATGTTGTGGCTTTATTGTGATGTTAGATGTTATTAAGGCAGGAGATTGTGGATAATATTAATGTTTGATTCATGTTCTACTTGGGCACAGGGAGTGTGGTGGAGAGGGGTAGGTATAGTTCACTCCCGCATGAGAGGATGCAGATGCCCAAGGGAGACTTATGCCTAGTTAATATCTTGTTGTGTGTTTCAAATAACATGGCGTGCATGTGACTAATTCAAAGTTGTGTTCATATCAAACTAGCACTGGAGTACCTAAGATTGTGCTAAGTAGC
>NC_029791.2:13684184-13686311 GCF_000816755.2 Arachis ipaensis | reverse complement strand
AATTGGACTTTCTACAACGAGTAGTGCAATGTTAGTACAAACAAAGTTCATACATAATCTATCGGATATGAGCTAATTTATAAGGGTTTATGCAACGTAAGTCCAAATTATACATCAACATCGTAGTCATAGAACAAGTGGTATATGATCATCCACTATGCTACATACACGCCACAATCATTGTTGTACGGGTTCATGGCCCCGTTCCAGAAAAAAGTTATAACATGTAAAGTAATCAGCTTTCAAGTTTTCTTAACCAATTAAAATATGGTAATAGTTGCAAGTAGGGAATTACAGTTGTTTTAGGTTTAGCTTTAAATCAATCACCTTTGTTGAAGTTGTTGGACAATCTTAGGCTCCTTAATCTCAAACTCACTGCATTTAACTTTGTCTGTGTCTGCATTAGCATACCAAGCACGGTCATCCAGAAAGATTGTCTATGGCACAATAATAGTGTATTCTTGTTAACCATGTCCTTCATATCACTAGAATATATTGGAGAACTGATACTTACATAAAAAGACTAGCATGGCCCCGAATTAAAGTATTCAAACACACTTATTACATACACAACAATCATTGCTAGCTGAATAAATTTTGTTGCAAATACAGTTAAATGTTTCATATTTTATAATATTCATTGAAACAAATAACCAAAATGAATGTAGAGCACATTATACATAGCAGAACCCTTTCATCGTATACATTCCCAAGCATGGCAGGGCTAGGCCTACAATATAGCACTGCATAACTGGAAGCTATGCTGACACAAACAGACATTCATTTACAATCAAATAATAATGTTAAATACGTAGCAAAGCATACATATCTTTTTTAGAAACATGTTTGTCATAATAAATATGCAGCTAGGCTAATTGGACATTTTGGAATAAGAAAATTTCCAATTTCCTAATCTAGCGATGTCTCTTTGACCTAGCTGTCGGAAACTTTAACGAGTCAAGGTAAACCAACTGATTTTGTGCGAGGTCAATGACAACAAGAAACCAATGGTTATCGCACCACATGGGGCAGTAATTTGCCTCATATTAGAGAAAACAAAATGTGAATTCAGTTATCAACGAAGGTCATGTAAATACAGCGTGTAAAATTATAAGCATGTGTAAATGGTTGCCTGTGGTATAGGACCTCGCCCCATAGCTATTTGCTGTAGATTGAAAATGTTACAACACGGTCAATTTTAGGTAGTTATCAACCTCGTTGATTACAGGGATTCGACGATTTCAGGTTTAAGACCATCAAACGACTCCAATGAAAAATAAATAAAGGGTTCGATAACTAACCCTAAAGGTTGTCAGCAGGTACTATTACAGCCTTGTGGAGTCCAATGCAAGCATCCTTGCAAGCAGAATCAATACCTGTCTAAAACAGAACACCGACATTAAATGAAAGTGTCCAGTCATAAAAAGATAATCAGCATTCAATTTAGATAGTTAAAGATGTGTGACGTACGTCGTCAACTACTTGCTTCCCCGGCCCTAATGTCCTCAGGGCCTTGCGTGTCATGGCACAGTGCGAATTCGAAACAAGTATCTCCCTGAATTCCTTAATCATAACAATGTTATCTACTTATCTACTTATATGATGGAAATTTATTTTCAAGAAGAAAAGCATGTTGATAGAAAAAAATGGAAGGGGGATTAATATTTTGCCATAATTACAACATTTACAATAGTTAGGTAACTCCCAAAATATCAATTATAAGTATCAAAGTTTGGTTATATATAAGAGTATTATTTTATAAGTCATGTCTAAATGTCTCTAGCAAAAGAATTTTATGATAAATTGCTGTAAAATATTAGAGGCTGATAAAGCATATTTTTCTATAAGATGAGTAGGTTCTACAGAAGAACTTCTTAGTTAGACTAGATCCTATGAAGTATGTACAGTTATTCAACACTTTACAACTTTGATAGAAAAAAACAAAGGAGTAAAAATAGGATGAGTCATACAGACTTATTAAAGGTATATGAATATAGCAACAGGAGGAAAGAAAACAAAAAAAAAATAACAAATGAATAAGTTCTGAAAATACGTATTGGATTTTGGAAATCTAATACACACCATGCCACAAAATATAAATCATTATTTATCTTCTATAGTTATACT
>NC_029791.2:13667079-13683872 GCF_000816755.2 Arachis ipaensis | reverse complement strand
CAGTTATTTATAATAAACACTATTATTTTTATTTGTGATGAGCTAGTTTTCCCCCTTATTATCTTATATTTAATAGGAGGATTTTTTCATATATTTATTGTTTGTAAATTATTTTTATTTTCTATATCTGCACTCAATAATTAAATAAATGAAACTTTCACCTGTTGATATTCATAACACATTTGAATGCTTTATATATCTATTGAAATATCGTATATTCACATGCTATTATATTTTTTTGCTGTGATAAGCTAATTTTATCTTTTATTCTCTTACCTTTAACAAGTGAATTTCTTTATTTATTCTCTTCATTATACAAAACAGTATCATGTTATTACTTCTCTTTCCTACAACAAACAAAATTTGTCAATTGTTCTTTTTATTGTGGCAAATCAATACTCAATCAAATTTCAATTTTTTCAATGACTAACATCAACACAAGGCTTAATATTATTTTATGGAACTATCAATGGTTATAACTCATCTCACATACAATCCAACCACACCATCATCATATCAAATAAAGAAAGACTAGAAAATAATTTACGCAATAGTATTAATTCTACAGTACCATCTATATTATGAAAATAAAATTTAAGCAAGTACTTAAATTTCAACAAGTAGTAAGCAATAACAATAAGTTAGTTTTTCCAAAAAGAGAATTAATTTATAAAGATATTGCTATACAAAATATCTACTGATAGTAACAACAAATTAGTCAAGCTATTTTTCAATATATACAATATTTAACCTTATAGAAACCGGCATATATGTAAACATACTGGGGCTCTTTCTCCCATGTACATTTCAATTTTAGGCCGGAACTAATTTTATTTTATATTATGATAAAATTGAGAAATTAACTTTTGATTAGTTAATATTACTTAGTTTTTTATTCTAAAATTTTTTAAATCTTAATTTTTAGAAGATTTCATATTTAAAGTTAAGATTTAGAATTTAAAATTTAAGATATAAGAATTTAAAATTTAAAATCACGAAAAAAATGTTAGAAAATTAGGAGGATCCACACCTCCTAAATTGTGTCCCCATTCACAGCCACATCACAGTGACTCCAAATGACAACCTAAAGTTATCCACATAGTCTCTCTCACAATTTAAGCATAAGTATGTTGTTGACTAATTAATTGTTATGGATAAATGTAGTTTTAATAAGCATAGCTAATCTTTTAAGAAGGATAAAGACATCTATATTAGCATTTTCTTTTAAGAAAGCAATATTAACTACTAAGATTGACTCGACATAAGTTATCCATTTGAATTCAATAATGTATAACAGTTTCAAATTTTTTTCTTGGGGTTCAACTCCTCTCATTAGCCTCACAAAATCTATCCCTATTTATATAACTGTAGCGAGCAGAACCATCATGAAAACAAGTGTCTATACGGTAAACTCACTCTTGGTCTAGTGCGATATTAAAGATGTAGAATGTGATAGCTAAGTGTAATCCATTTATCTCCATGTCCGAAGTAGGGTAAAATGAGACTAGCATACCCTGATCAATGACATCAGGAGTTAAAGTCATTCTCAAACAACAATGGTTCACATTAAATAGAACCAACGCTGATAGCACATCCAAGTTTAAGGAACAAACCTTGGGGATTTTACTACCGACGTCTTTTGCCATAAAATTGCTATCTAAGTGCTGGTGTTGCATGAACTTCTATTGAAGGGATCGAGAACGAGCAATTTTCACGGTTGTATTCATGACATATACGCTGTGGTGTTCATCACATCCAGTTGAACATAGTGAGATGCTTCTCAATCCATTAACATGCCCAAACAAAAAGAAAATCCAGCTAACACTCACAATCAGAAAATTACTTATTATAGATGGATTTACAGACAGATTTGGTCTCTTTTACTGACGGATTTTTTGTTACCGACGGATTTTGTCCCTCTGTAAAAGTCTCGTCGGAAATTGCTTACCGACAAATTTTTTCTGTCGGTAATTTACCGACAGATTTTTATCCGTTACCGACAGAATTTTCCTCGGTAATAATCCCCCCTTTTCGCCAAAAACCGTTAGTTTTTCTGACAGATTTTTTGTCGGTAAATTACCGACGGATTTTTTTCCATTACCGATAGATTTTCTCTTGGTAATTGTCACTTCAATTTTGGTTTAACAATCCAATTTTCCGACAAATTTTCTGTCGGTAATTGGATCCTGGGAAAGCATTTCCAACTCCAAATATAGACGGAAAATCCGTCTATAAATCCGTAAGTAAGGTAAAATAGCTTTTTTTTAGATGTTTTTTATTGCAAAATAAACCTAATTTCATACAAAATAAATATAAATTGAATGAATACAAATTTTCATCTAATTTTTATCTAACTTGTATCCAAACATTCATAGTATTTCAAAATAACTAATATTTGATATTAGCAATAGAACCAAACATGATGTTTGGTTTTGACAATGTATCAAGAACAAAGACATTTAGTAATCTCCTTTAAATAGTCCAATATCATTGGTATATATTTCTAACATACAAGAGATAATCATTTATAAATTTATTTTGATTTGAATTGATTTTGTGACAAGGGCTTCACTTAATTTAATTTTCCTTGCATCCATCTTGTGAGCATGTCAAGTGCGGCTTCTAGTTAGTCCATAGGAACCAAGTGTCTAGCTTTATTTACCTGTTTAATATAACATAAACAAATTAAAACATTAATTTTAAGAATCTTGAAAATTAGATATCTAAAATCTATTGGGATATTATTATTAGAAAGACATATATACCTTCAAGAAAGTGACAGTATTTGTTGCTCTGAAAAGCCATGCAGCTCTCCATAGTAGCTCATCCTGAACAACCAACACAACAAAATGCTTATTAATGAATTAATTAATGAATTATTCAAAGGAATAATAACTGGTGTGTTACTATGAAACCAGAATAGGAGCAATAAAAAGGGCAAACTGCTGATCCAAGTGAACTACTATAAGAACCCTAATGCTGATATGCAAACTGGAAAACTGAGAGAGCACGAGCAAATTCTTCAAAACCAAGCATCCTATTGTGCTTTGCGTCAAACAAATCAAATATCTAAGAGAGAATACATTGAGAAGCTCATATGAGATACTAACCATAATCAGATCAAGGAAACAGATCTTCATGGTTTAAGAAGTTAGAAACAAATGAAAAAAAGTAAGCGATACTCAATCAGCAAATAAACTCTCTTTTTTATTCGTCCTGAATAATGCCAATTGGAACTCTCCTTGGTTGATTAATTCTAACATAGAAAATACAGACATGAGACATCATCAATAATTAAAGAAAATAAGGATAGTCAAATTAAGATGCAAATGTCACTCCTAACCATAACAATAACTTGCAGTGCTCCAATTGGATACATGATTGGACAATATGGTGAAATGAATTAGTCCAAAGGAATATGAAAAACTTCACACCTCACTACACGTGTTAATCATATTATTATTATTTTTTGAATAGATTGAATTTTAACATCAAATACTCTATATATTTTGTATGTGTATATTTGACTAAATCATTACTCTTTTTTTTTCTGAAAGAAAGAAAAGCAATGGGTTATGATGGCTTGTGTGGAGAGAGAGAGAACAGGTCCATATTTTTCTCACCTTTTAAGTGTGCTAAACATGCATCAGTAATGTCATTGAATCCCAAGTTGAGTACTTTCAAATTTTCCAGCCCTACAAAAATTAAACTAAAGAGTTTTCTACAGCTGACTTGTCCACAATAATTCTTATGGTACAAGAAATTTAGAACAAATGAGCATATTTTAAAATAGATAATTATCAAACAAAAATAGCAGATAGACAAGTCCCAACAGCTTACGTGAAAATTTTTCACAGCCGTCATTGATAATATTGTATCTATTAAGATTCAAGTTTGACAAGAGAGGAAGATCTGGCAAGAAATAACAAGGACAAATTAATCTATAATATATACTAATAAACATGATGGAAAATATTTTACAGCAGTAGTACACTGACAAATCTACATCTCTGAAGTTTTAATATAGAGTTGAGCTAACTGGAGGGTTTATTCTTTGCTTGGACTATAGGATGCAGAAGTATCATTTTGGAGGGTGATGCAGAGTTTTCTAGAGAGACAAGATCAAGAATTCACCCATTCTCACAATGGCATCACTGCAGGATATCCTTAAATATGCTGGCTGGTTTATAGTAGGTTTAGTAGTTGTATAGTTGTATTGTTTCTAGGGAATATAATAAAGTGGCCAATTTTCTAGATCAGCAACATAATAAGCATAAAAGTATATCAAGCAATTAAACCTGCAAGCGAATCCAAGCATGCAGCTGTTACAAGGCACCCTTCAAAGTTTAGTAAGCAAAGCTTTCACAATCCTGAAATGAACCAGGACATCATCGAAAATTAATGAAGCATAGATAATTATAAGTCAGTGTTTTGTGATTAAAAGGATTACTGTAGAAGAAAAATGTCAGTAAAGAGACACATGGAGGAAGTTGTAAGTCTCTATTTTTGACTTTGTAGAAGAATATCTTGTTATATCATACTTTATTGTACTAAATTTGCTTAGAATAAATTAAATAATAATGTGTATAGTTTGGCCTAAAGTATGGCAGCAAGCATTTTATATTCTCATTGCCCCCACATCATAAATAATATAAATTAAAATGTAGGAGTTATATTTATATATAATATAATATTTCTTGTAGGAATTGTTGACTTTGATTTCAGTTGTAAATTTTAATCAACCATGCATGATAAATAATTAAGACCGGCATTCAGATATTGGTGCTCACCTTCAAGACCAAGTCTTAAACCATTTAGCAAACTTGGATCTAATGGGGTTATAACTTGAAAGGGTACCTACAGTTACATATACCCTGTCATTTAGATAGTCATTGACAAATGAAAAATCGCATAAAGATGAAAGCACAACATGATCAAAGGAAGAATGTATATGATAAGATATGCATAACTCCTTTCCAAAACAATGCAAATATTGATAATGATGATCTTTATATAGCCTCAACAAAGTAAATTAATGAACTTGCACATGTTCAATTGCTGCTGAACTCGTCACATTGACACAAGATATTTCACTCTTAATACAGAACGAACACATGGAACGTTATCATGTTACTTGATTTTTGATGTGCCAATGTTGTTATATGATTATGCCTACTGATGAGTTATTTAGATTCTTTTCAGGAAGCTAAGAATAAAACAGCCTCATGAAAGAACACAATTACATTCAATTGAGAAGCCTTCTCCTCAAGCACACGCATTGCTTCGTCAGACTAAGGCCCGTAAAAGCTGGGATTTAATCCTACAGTGAGAAAAATAGAAAATATAGATTATAATTGATGGATTTAGAAAGAAAAGACAGACAGAGAATTTAAAAGGCATTCATATTCAAAACTAAGAGAAAATATTTTAATTTAAACATACCTTAAATATAACAGCATTCTCACCAGCAATTTCTCCAAGAGTATTCCCTGTTAACAGAATCCAATAGAAATAAACTGAATGAAAAGTATCATTGGCGTTGCAACATCATGTTAGATATATTCTAACAATTCATGAATTTTATAAGGTATTATCAAGAATACAAAGATTGAAAACTAACCAAGAATATCCATGTGGTCATATCCTAAGGAAGCTATACCACAAACAACAGGTTCTCGAATATGAATAAAATCAAACACCTCATCTGCACGAACACAACATTGAGCACATATATCTACCTAATTATCCCCTGAGACTAATTAACAAACATTTGATGTGCATGTTAGCTCAAACCAACAAATAAGCAAACCATCGAACACTTGGTGTGCACATCGAAATTCATAGAGGGGAGGGAAGAAGAAAAAGAAAAATGCACGAGTGTTTCTCTGAATTCTTGTTGTGCAATCTTGCGCTCACAGCTTCGGCCTTGAGCTTCTTGCGCTCCTCATTGGCAACTCTAAGGGCTTCTCTGCGAGCTTCGTCTTTGCGCTACTTCTCGATCTGATTCAGCTCCATTTCGTGGATGTACTACTTGCGAACCTCCTTCACCGGCTTTCGAGGAAGGTATTGGAATCTAGGAACTTGTGGTTCTAGCGGTGGTTGTTGTGGTGCGAGGTAGTGGAGAACGACTGACAATGGCAGCGAAGGCGACGGCGGAGGAGGAGGAACGGAAGAGAGCGTGGCGGAGAACTTTGGAGGGGATGAGTGTGGAGGCGTAGTATCGTGATTGAAATGAGGAGATCATGGCGGTGACAATACTTATTTAATATTTTCTGATAGAATATTTTAGATTACAGATAGGTTTTCTGTTTGTAATAATTTAATAAAATACAGTGTTTTGTTCATTTAAATACAGATAGATTTTTCGTCGGTAACCATTTCCCATGAAAAAAATTGATTTTTCCAACAGAATTATCGATGGATTCGCTTTTCCATCTATAATTTGTGCTAATTCATTTTTTTTGTTTCCTACAAAAAATTCCTCGCAAATTCTATCTGTATTTCTATGGGATAAAATCTGTCAAAAATATCCGTCTTTAATAACTAATTTTCTAGTAGTGACTTCGATCGAAAAATAAAGCGATCAGGCATTCACCAATTAAATCATAACAATGAGAAGATAATTGCGGGTTCAACAAAATAAGGCAAAACTTATGAAAATTTGAACGACAATATTATATCAACATTGAAAGGGTCCAGAATGATTTCATCTTTTGCAATATTTCCCATCCAAATATAAGCTGACTCTTGCCACACTTTATTCTTCTATGTTGGTTTGATAATGGTATTTTTCTGAAGTATGGATTATTGGGGTGTTAATTTCAAATGTGGTATTGTTTAATTTAGAGTACAGAAATCGAACCATCTGATTTTTATAACACAAAAATCAGAGCCTTTGATTTTTGAAATCGAACAGTCCGATTTCTGTTTCAAAAATATTAAAAGATTTGAGGTATAGAAATTGGACCTTCTGATTTTTGTACTTTCTACAATTTTAAAAACACTAAAAAAAATACAATGTTTGAGTACATCATTCATCTAACTTCCATAGAGAAAAAAATTAGCCGATGCCTGCATAAGAAAATATAAGCCAAAGAGGAAAATAATTACAATAAATTGTTTGGTTTTATAACGGTTTCAACATCCGTGTGGGAAAAAACATGATTAAATTATTTAGGTTCCTATTGAGGATTAACAAGTTGAAAATTTATCCTTTGTGGTTTGTATGGGAAAATTTGTCATGTAGTTGCTACATGATACAATAGTCTTATGACATATACCCCACTTGACTTAGTAGGATACAATGGCTTATGACATATACCCTTAATGGTTCTTCACTGTTAATAGTCTCTCTGAAGCATAAAGGATGCATAAAGTTTGATAGCATCGGTGGACACATGCTTTGTCATGTAATGGATTAAAGTTTTCTAGTTCATGCAAACGACACATGGCCACGCCTATGTTCAACCGTCTCAATGATAAATAAACATGAGATTCAAAGACGACAATAAAGTGGTCACAGACTCAAAGGAATACATGTTAATGGTCAGCTACTTATGGTGGCTAAGAATATATTCTTTGACGATAGCTTCCTTGGCCCAAGAAATATATACTCATAGTGCTATTATATATAGCGATGCACGTGCAATTTATGTGCAATACACGTTCGATATATGTAATAATTTAATATTGGTTATTAGGATTTATTATTTTTATTATTACATATGGTTTATCACAAATGCGATACTCTCCTTCAATGAATTAGAAGCTAAGTCAGATGTCATCTGATCCTCCCATCTAGGTATTTCCTCAGAAGGGTCTTTCTTCTCTGAAGAAGTCACCAGAAAGCAGTTAGCCACGGTTGGAGCAAGCGTCTCTCTGAGTGGTCCAAACTGCTCCACCAACGGGTCCACCGGCTGAGGCTCCTGTGGCATAGCTAGCTGAGGCTCCAAATCCAACCACGAGGGGAATAAGGATGAAATCATTGCAGGGACTCAGGGACAAGATCCACCTGAATAGAGGCTGAGGCAGAAACAGATAATGTGCACCTCCAAGTTGTAACTAAAAAAGAAGGAAGTCGTAAGGCATATCGGGATCAAACTCTTGGTTAAGTAACAGGTGCGAAAATGAACGACCATGCAATATTGACATACGAGTGTGAAGCTCTCTCCATATGACGGTACTTCCCTATACAGGGTTCTCGTAGCTAAACATATCCGGAATCCTAAACAAGATGACTCTTGATCCCACTTGTAAGAGCGGCAAATAGAAGGGAATGAGAACCTAAGATTCCAAATAGGGTATAACGAAGGAAGATCGAGAAAGTCTAGTACTTTAACTTAACGGTTATATAATTACGGTCTTAACTTTAAGTAGTTATGTACATTATACAGGTATAGCAATCACAAACACACACATTCACAAGTAAAAGAAAATACAAAATACAATCATGATGCATGTCTATCCCTATTGCAGGCCATGAACTCATGCGTCGGTTTACTACCCGTAACCCGATTTTACCTGGGACTAATCCCGAATATGGTTGCTTAACTGCATAAACCCAACATAAGTACTTCATGTGCAGAATAATGTACATTAAGGATAGTCAGGATAGTCGGGAATCGTCACAAAGTTTGATGCCATGATATTTTATAAAATATTTCTTCCAAGAATGTTAAAATGAAACAAAAGGTTAATACAAGTAGGGTACTACTGATTGTTATTCCACTACTATGTATGTATGTATGTATGTATATATAACGATGCACGTACGATGCACGTTGAATTCACGTGCAATAATTCAAAATTGGTTATTGGGTTTTTTAATTTTTAATTTTTAACATGATCTAATTGGTCGTCGCATTCGAGATCTTTAGTGCATTTATCCGTTTGTCTGCAAGATCCTCCGCGGACTTCTTCCTGCATTTATCCGTCTTCAATTTTGCAGTTGTTGATTGCATCATTTTTGAGTTAGCAACAACTAACGGTGCATTCAATTGCATCGTCTTCTGGCTCTTCTCCATCGATTTTAAATATAAGGTTTTTAATTTTGAAATTTTAAACTGATTATATTTTTTTAGTCTTTACAACACAACACACCCACCTAACACAGTCACACACATTATACTACACTAGACTACATGAGTTCTTTTATGTTAACCAATTTCAAATTTCAAGAAATTTTTATTAATGAACTTCTTTCTTGATAGTGACAGGTCTGATCCAAGCTCTGATATGGAATCTAGGCCTCCAAAAGCTTCAGCCAAATCCACTCGTGTCAAGAAGAAGCCCACATGGATGAGTGAATATGTGCTGTAAGGGAAAAGTGACAAGAAATTGAGAGCTACCATGATGAGACTATGAACATCTCGTAGATGACGACAATGAAAAAAAACGAAGAGGGTTTTTAATTTTCTTTTTTAGTATTCTTAAAATATTGCATATTAAATAGTGGTATGTTACATATTATTTGTTTGTTTCATTAATAATATGACATGAATTATTGTGTTAAGCCTCTTACACATATAGCTTCTTCTGAAACAAAAGGTTAATACGAGTAAAACACTACAATTTTTTTTTTGTTGCGAAGTTCTCTAGTGCTGATAATGAAAGTAAGCATGTGATGCTTACGCTACGTGTTTAGGTGTTAGTGCGACGTGTGTACAGAGACTAGTGACTCATAGGACGCTATTTTCAGGTTGGCTGTGGAGTTACGTTAATATTCACATTTTCGTTTAGGAGAAGCGCGATTAATTAGTATTAAACACATTGTTAAGAGTCTGAATAGTGTTGGCTGGTGAGTGAGACAAAATGGTGGAGTTTGGGTCATACATTACTTTCTCTTGTTGGTATAATATGAGTTTTCATATTAAATCCAGAAGAGAAGGGTAAGAGAACTTTAAAAAAATAGAGCAATATATGTACGTGATATTGGCCATTGGGAAAAAATAACATGTTAAATTTTCAAATATTTTTCATAAATTATTGATGTGTTTAAATATGTGGTCTTTATTTTTTTTTCTTACTAACATATTATGTGGATAAATATAGTGTTATTAAAAAACTCATTCTTACTGTTTTAAATTATCACAAATTAAAATTATTTTTACTATTTATCATACCTAATTATAATTATGTTAAAATTACTGTTGTACAATATAAATTAATACATATTACAGAAAGAAAAAAAATTAAAAGAGAATTATTAGTAATAATTCCAAAGGTAATATTATTATTTAAGTTATTGATCTAAGTTAAGTTAACTGTATGAAACTAATGGTAAAATATCAAGAAATTAGAGTAAGAACAAATAAATAAGCATTGACATCAAATCAGATATGAGTAAAATAAGAATAAAGAATTAATTATAAGAAGAAACAAATACATATAGTGACATAAAAAAATGACAAATATCAATTTTATAGGATTAAAAAGATAAAGTTTACTATTTACTCTTTCCAATTATTTTTCAAACTTAAAATTCTTATATTCATTTTTCCCCTCTTTTGTTCATCTTCTTTATATTTTTGTTCTTACCATAGTTTATACAATAGAAAATTATGTTGCCTAGCCAAAATAAATTTTATTTTTTGACTATTTTTTTCTATTTTATTCCAAATATTGATTGCTACTAAAGTCCATATACTTGCAAAAAATAATACAATCTAAAAAAACCATCCCTCCCCCTTTAGCCCACCTGATACGCCCACTATCTAGGCCCCTCTAATTGGCCCAAATATGCCATATACATCAGCACCTAATCATGAATTAATATCATTAATTTTACTGGCCAGAAACAGAAACCGGAACTCATAACTACCCCACAATCAATGCATCTTACACGTGTTACAATCCAAACTTGGCACGTAATGTCCGTATCATATGCTTATTTTCGGCATCCTCACCAGAGAATTTTTTTTTTGCTATTATATATAGCAATGCACGTGCAATTTACGTGCGATGCACGTTCGATTATATGCAATAATTTAATATTGGTTATTAGGATTTGTTATTTTTATTATCACAGATGGTCGTATCACAGATGCCATACTATCCTTCGATGAACTAGAAACGGATAATGTGCACCTCCAAGATGTAACTTAGAAAGAAGGAAGTCGTAGAGCATATCGGGATCAAACTCTGGACTAAGTAACAGATGCGAAAATGGACGATTATGCAATATGTACGTACGAGTGCGAGGCTCTCTCCATATGACAGTACTCCCCTATATAGGGTCCTCATAGCTGAACATATCCAAAATCTCAAAGAAGATGACCCTCAATTCTATCTATAAGAGTGGAAAATAAAAGGGAGTAAGAACCTAAGATTCCAAATAGGGTATAATGAAGGAGGGTCGAGAAAGTCTAGTATTTTAACTTAGCTGTTATATCATTATGGTCTCAACTTTAAGTAGTTATGTACAATATACAGGTATAACATAATAGCATAAAAGAAAATAGCAATCACAAACACATACAATCACAAGTCACAGAGAAAATGCAAAACACAATCATGATGCATGTCTATCCCTATTGCAAGCCATGAGCTCATGCATTGGTTTACTACCCGTAACCCATTGTTACCTTGGACTAATCCCGAATATGCCTGCTCAACTGCATTCTGCATACACCCAGCACACGTGGCTCATGGGGAGAATCATGTAGATTAAGGATAGTCGGCAATCATCACAAAACTTGACGCTATAATATTTTATCAAATTTTCTTCCCAAGAGTGTTAAAATGAAACAAAAGGTTAATACGAGTAGGGTACTATTGATTGTTGTTCCACTACTATATATATAACGATGCACATGCGATGCATATTCGATTCACGTGCAATTAGTCAAGATTGGTTATTAAGTTTTTTAATTTTTATTTTTTAACATGATCTAATTGGTCATTACATTCGAGATCTTGAGTGCATTTATCCGTTTGTCCGCAAGATCCTCTGCGGACTTGTTGCTCTGTCTCTGACTCAGTCTTCAACTTCGCAGTCATCAACTGCACCATTTTGAGTCAGCAACAACTAACGGTGCATTCAATTGTATTGTCTTCTGGCTCTTCTCCATCAATTTTAAATACAGGTTTTTTTAATTTTGAGTTTTAAAATCGTTTATGTTTTTTTAGTCTTTTATAGCACAACACACCCACCCAACACAGTCACACACATTATACTACACTAGATTACATGTTTTTTTTATGTTAACCAGTTTCAAATTTCAAGAAATTTTCATTAATGAACTTCTTTTTTTATAGTGATGGATCTGATCCAATCCCTGATATGGAATCTGGGCCTCCAAAAGCTTCATTTAGACCCACTCGAGTCAGAAAGAAGCCCACATGGATGACTGACTATGTGCTGTAAGGGAAGAGTGACAAAGAACAGAGAGCTCCATGATGAAGTTATGAACATCTCGTAGATGATGACATAGAAGAAAAAGGAAGAGGGTTTTTAATTTCCTTTTCTACTGTTCTTAAAAGATTGAACATTAAATAGCGGTATGTTACATAGTGTTTGTTTGTTTCATTAATAGTATGACATGAAATATTATGTTAGGCCTCTTACATATATCGCTTCTACTGAAACAAAAGGTTAATACGCGTAAAGCACTACTATTTTTTTCTTGCTATTATATATAGCGATGCATGTTCGATTATATGCAATAATTTAAGATTGGTTATTAGGATTTGTTATTTTTATTATCACTGATGGTCATATCACAAATGCCATACTCTTTATTTGATTTTCCCATCTAGGTATCTCCTTGGAAGAGTCCTTCTCCACTGAAGAAGTCGTCAGAAAGCCGCTAGCCATGGTTGGAGCAAGCGCCTCTCTGCATGGTCCAACCTGCTCTGCCAACGAGTTCACCGGCTGATGGTCTAATCGAGGCTCCTATGGTACATCCGGCTGAGGCATCTGTGACATAGCTAGTTGAGGGTTCGAATCCAACCACTGAGGAAAATCAGGATGAAATAGTGGCAGGGACTCAGGCACAGGATCTACCTTAAATAGAGGCAATCACAGAAAGTGCGATGATGTAAGCTAGGTATTTTTATCAGTGAAAGAGATGAGTTGGTATTACGTTTTGTTTTGGTGCGTGAATGGTTTATTAGTGGCTGATATGTATTGTATTGTATTTCACTCCCCTCCCTAGGGGTGTACATGGGCCGGGCCACATTGGGTTTGGCCTAACCCAGATCCGGCCCAAAATATATACCGGGTCTAATTTTTAGACCCTAATCCGGCCCTAGACCCGATGAAACCTACACACCTTCGGGCCAGGTGAAAACCGGATAAAAATCGGGTTTTTATCATGTAAAAATCACCTAATTTCCAGCCATTATTTCACAATTCACATAATAAAATTCACTTAAAAAATTATAACAAGAACCAACTATTATCTAAAATTAAACCATAACCACAATGCATAATCAATACTAATATTGTCTCATAACACCAAATAATTAAGTCACATACAAATAACACAAAATATTATGCTAAAGTCTTGTTCTTCCTAAACATAGAACTTTAACTCATAATCTTTATAAAATAACATTAACCACAGAAGAATAGTCATCATCCATCAATTGCTATTAATGTTGTCAACTTGTTCCTTGTGATATGGATGCATTAGTAAAACCTACAAATTACAAAACATATAAAATTACTCATTTTAATATAAGAGATTATTACTTCAAATAATTAAGTCACAATAATAAAAATATTATAAATGTACCTTCAACAATCTTCTGACTACTATCAAATTGATCAAACTCTTGATCTCTAACTTCTTGTTTTGAAGGGCACAACCAACTTTGAGTGTATATCAAAGCTTCAACCATTAATGGTGACAAAGAGCTGCGGAAGACATCAAGCACACGTCCACCAATGCTAAAGCATGATTCAGAAGCAACGGTTGAGACTAGAATACCTAAGACGTCACAGGCTATGAGAGAAAGAATCCTATATTTTGAAGCATTCACTTTCCACCAAGCCAATATATCAAAATTCTCATCTTCTATAGTATCCTCAGCTAGATATCTCTCCACATCTGACTTGCTATCTGCATTAGCATTGTCTCTTTTTTGTTTTTTCCACATATTCACTCTATTTTCAGAAACTCCCTTGGCACTAATTGAGACTTTAGTATTATCATCCAAGATATCTATAGATGAACCTCCACCATCTTCCCTTCCTTTATCATCTACAACCTCCTTTTCATAAAACTTATATAAATTCTCCAATGTTAGTTTAACAAAACCAGTCATACTAGTAGACACTTCTTTGTCATAAACATCCTACAAACACCAACAGAGATAATCTAGTTTATAACGAGGATCCAATACAACAGCAACAAATAACAACGGGTTAAATTTGTCAACAGGTCCCTAATATTTATTATATTTATTCTTTATAGAACATGTCATAGACCCTAACAGATCATAATGATTTTGCCTCTAAGATGTTAATTGAGAAGCAATAGATGCAATTTCATAAAAATATTTGTTTAATGTAACATGTAAGGAAGAAGAGAAACTCAAAGTTATTTCGTAAAAGATTCTCATTTTCCCCCACTATCCTCTCCAAACCATCTAAAAAAATCAGGTTCTTGATCATAAAGTCTATCAAAAGCTTTTTCAAATTTCTCAGCATGTTCCAACATTAGATAGGTAGAATTCCACTTAGTTGGAACATCCAAGCACACAAGACTTTTAGATTCAATCAACTCAGCCTCAATGCAGTCTTTAAATTTTTTAGTCCATTGAGGAGAGGACCTAACATACCTGACAGAATTTCTAATGCTTTCAATTGAAGTTTGTTGCTCTTTAATTCCTTCATTCACTATCAAATTTAAAACATGAGCGCAACATCTCACATGCATATACTTTCTTCCACACACCAACCCACCTCTTGCACCTAATTTCCTTTGAAGATAAGTAATAGCTCCATCATTCGAAGTTGCATTATCTAATGTGATTGTGAAGACTTTTTCAATCCTCTACTCTCTCAAGCATTTCTCAATTTCTCTTTCTACTGTATCACCCTTGTGGTTCTCAATCTGGCAGAAATTTATAATTCTCTGTTGTAACTTCCATTCTTCATCAATGAAATGTGCAGTCAAGCTCATATAACTATAATTCTGATTTGATGTCCAAAAATCAGTTGTCAAGCAAATCCAAGCACATGACTTTGCCAACTATTCTTTTAGTTTTTTCTTCTCATCTAAAGAAAGTTGAAAGCAATCTCTTGAGAACGTCACCCTAGATGGGACTGTAAATCTTGGCTCAAATCAATTTAACATTTTGCGAAACCCAATCCCCTCAACAACTTTAAACGGCATTTTATCAAGTACAATGAACTCAGCTACAGACTTCTTACAATCTTCCAAGTTATAAGCCTTAAAAGCCTTGCATAGTTCCCCTTCTTCATCAATTTTAGACATATAACCATGAAGTGTCCCCTGCTTCCCCACTTTAGTAAATATCCACTTATGAGCACTCTTCAAGTGCTTATTTAGAGAATTCGTGCCATGTTTAATAGGGTGACAACTATATTTTTTCTAGCAATGATTACATTTAGCTTGATGCTGTCCCTTTGTCTCAGTCAACGAAATTTCAGTAAAATGCTGCCAAACATATGATTTTTTTCCCTTATGAACAACTTCTGGATCTTCATTGTTTCCATCTTTTTTTTTCTTCATCTACTTGTGGTGTATTAATAGCAGGAGTAGGAGCAGCAAAATTTTCAGCTTCAATAGCAGGAGTAGGAGCAGCAAGATTTTCAGCTTCAATTTCTATTATTTTGTCCTCTTCGGTGGTTGGTGAAGGAACACAATTATCCCCTCTTCCTATTGTTCGTATCCTAAACAAACAAAATCAAGACTTAATTAGAAATTCCACCTAATTTTAAGGTAAACAATCAGATGCATCTTCATTAGAGGTTAATAGTAAAAAATCTATAAGTAATTTGACATATTCAATTAAATTGATATACAAAAGTTTTTTACTATCAACTTATGAATTCTCCACCACTTCTATACACATTACATCAGATGCATCTTCATTAATCATTAGTATTCTTCCACTCCAAAATCCAAACACTTCTATGCACATTACAAGACACAAATCTATTTTAAAAACAAGACAAATACACACAATAAACACATAATTTTTCATCTCAATGTTTCTAATCCAAATACACACAATAAACAGTTAAACACTAACAGGAATTATATTAACCAAATCCCTAATCCAAATCAATACCCTAAATCAGAACAAAACACTAACAGGAATTATATTACCCAAATCCCTAATCCAAATCAATACCCTAAATCAGAACAAAACACTAACAGGAATTATATTAACCAAATTCCTAATCCAAATCAATACCCTAAATCAGAACAAAACACTAACAGAAATTATATTAACCAAAACACTCATCAGAAATTCCAATAATCAATACCCTAAATCCCTAATCATAACTTTCAATAGTCAAATCCCTAATAAGAAATTATATTAACCAAATCCCTAATTAGAAATTCAAAACGAAAATTATTTACCTGAACTGAACTTGAGCAGGGGCTAGAGAAGAGAAGAAGAAGACCAGCGGCAGAAGCAGTGCACTGAGTCAGAGATGCTCCGTCGCTTTGCAGTGGTCGCTGACGTCGTTCAGGCCTTGAGGGTCAGATATGCTCCGTCGCCATTTGCAGTTATCGCTGTCGTCACTGGGAGCCGAGGATGGGGATCGGTTACTGGCGCCGTGATTGTGGCTGTTGAGAGACAGAGAGAGGACT
>NC_029791.2:13665489-13666949 GCF_000816755.2 Arachis ipaensis | reverse complement strand
TGACAGTTGGTGAGAGGCACAGAGAGGGCTACGACAGAAAGGCTAGCAGCGGAGGGGAAAGGCCTAAGGGGAATGGCTAAGGGGACTGAGCTCTGAGGGTGGCACTGTGGTAGGGTCAGGGTGCGTGGAAGAGGGGGAGTGAGGCATGCAGGCAGTGAAGCTTGCGTGAAGAGTGAAGACGTGAACAGTGAATGCAAGCGTGACTGCGTGCCCTAAACCCCTTCCCCCAGTTAGAAAATTAGAAATTTATCCCTCCACCGGGCTGGGCCGGGTGACCCGAGCTATGGCCCGGTCCCGGTTTAATACCTTCCTTTGACTTCATTTTTTTTTCTTGGGTCAACCCCGGGCCACTTCGGGTCCGGGCCAACATTCCCCAAAATCCTTCTAATCCAATCCTGATATTGAATCTGGGCCTCCAAAAGCTGCATTTAGACCCACCTGAGTCAGAAAGAAGCCCACATGGATGACTGACTATGTGCTGTAAGGGAAGAGTGACAAGGAACGGAGAGCTCCATGTGGAAGCTATGAACATCTCGCAGATGACGACATAGAAGAAAAAGGAAGAGGGTTTTTAATTTCCTTTTCTAGTGTTCTTAAAAGATTGAACATTAAATAGCGATATGTTACATAATATTTGTTTGTTTCATTAATAGTATGACATAAAATATTGTGTTAGGCATCTTACATATATCGTTTCTACTGAAACAAAAGGTTAATACGCGTAAACCACTACTATTTTTTTTTTTGCTATTATATATAGCCATGCACGTTCGATTATATGCAATAATTTAAGATTGGTTATTAGGATTTGTTATTTTTATTATCACTGATGGTCATATCACAAATGCCATACTCTTTATTTGATCCTCCCATCTAGGTATCTCCTTGGAAGAGTCCTTCTCCATTGAAGAAGTCGTCAGAAAGCCGCTAGCCATGGTTGGAGCAAGCGCCTCTCTGTGTGGTCCAAGCTGCTCCACCAACGAGTTCACCGGCTGATGGCCTAATCGAGGCTCCTATGGTACATCCGGCTAAGGCTCCTGTGGCATAGCCAGTTGAGGGTTCGAATCCAACCACTGAGGGAAACCAGGATGAAATAATGGTAGGGACTTGGGCACAGAATCCACCTTAAATAGAGGCAATCACAGAAAATACGATGATGTAAGCTAGGTTTTTTTATCAGTGAAAGAGATGAGTTGGTATTACGTTTTGTTTTGGCGCGTGAATGGTTTATTAGGTGGCTGATATGTATTGTATTGTATTTCACTTCCCTTCTCTAAGAGATGCTAAAATAAGACTTTTCTTTCTATTTATAAAATGTACATTGTCCTCCCTTATAACTTTTAGAAAACTCCTCTTTAACCCATTTAAAATTTTTTGTGTTAATTATCGTTAACTTTATCTATATTTTAAGAAAAAATAATTTTTTTTTACAAAATATCTTTTAGCAAAAAATTAATATT
>NC_029791.2:13663533-13665355 GCF_000816755.2 Arachis ipaensis | reverse complement strand
CTTTAACAACAATTTTTTTTTGTATGTTTTACTGTTAATCTCATTATATCAATTCATATTATTAAACATGATTTTACAAGTTTGATTTAATATTTTTTATATTTTTTTATTAGTCTCATAGAAATGAATTTTTTTTTTTGAAAAGACAGAGCTCAACACTCAAGTGGAGCAAGTACAGATAGATAAAGGACATAAATTACAACTACTCCTATGTCATCTCCGGCATAGCCATCGATAACATGAGTTATTTATCACACCACTTTTTTAATTTAATTATACATTGGTATCACAATTTAATCACTAGAAAAATTGAAGGTATCTTAGTAAAGAAATAATTTAATCATTACAAAATATTTTGAAAGATATTTTGGTAAAAATATAATTTAAACACTAAAAAAATAATTTGTTAAAAGATATTTTAGTATACAAAATTTAATCACAAAAAATAAAATTTTTGTTAAAAAATATTTTTGTAAATTTTACAAAAATGATTAAAGTTAAAATTAATTAACAAAAATTTTAAAATGAGTTAAAAAAGAGATTTTTATAAAAATGATAACAGAAAAAAATATAAATTTTAAAAATAAAAAAGAAAAAAAATGTCATTTTAACGTCTTTTATAAGAAGAGTAGAATTTTTTCAACAACTTATAATATTCATTAAAAATCATTTAAGTAGCATTGTGTCTACATGCTACTCACTGTCCTCCTCTTTGTCCGCTATTGCTCAATTACCGCGGCTTCCCCTTGCCATTTGTTTCAATTCTGGTTTTTTTGAATGGACTGATGTTCAAGTTCAACTGTGCCTAGGATTTAGGAAGATGAGTACTTTTGTATTCTACTTAACCAAGTCCCTCTCATGGTGACCATAATTTCCTTTCAAGTTTCACCAAATCTTAATTATTAATAAAGATATTTCTGTTTGAACTAGAGAGAATTACCCTAAACTAACTTCTCCTCTATACTTCGTTTTATTATAAAATTTTCAAATCATAATTAAAAAAAGTAAATATCAACTATATTTTTAATAACTTTAAGAAATATCATGCGATTCCTAACTAAAAATAATTGACACATCAGATCCTAGCTAATTATTTATTTTTGGGACAAACTTGCTCTTTTTCACCCAAAACATTGTTTCGAGAGGTTAGGTAATCTTGTTTTTCATTTAAAAAAAAGGGTGTCATTTTGGGTTACAAGTTTTTTTTATCCTCAACACTAATGTTTAGTTTCAAACTTATCTTTAACGTAGAATTATCACATAAATGTCTATGTTAACAACAAGTATAATTAAAAAATATTCAAAATGTTAATAAAATTAAACAAATTAAAAAACTGGAAGCATTTTTACTTCGGATTAAAAATATTCTGTTTTTGGTTTGACTAAAAAATTCTTTGCCAAGAATATTTTATCAACATATGGCCCAATTACCAAAGTTGGGCTGTGTTATCATTTTACAAGCCCACACCAAAAAGCAAATCCTTAGGAAAAAAAAAAGTAAAAGAAAAGTTGCAAGCTCGTTGATTGTAAAACCCGGTGAATGATTCGATGGTCGGCATATTTTTTTCACTAACGTTGGTGAAAGATAACTATTCTCTTATACCGCTAGGTTTTCGGGTTCAGTTCTCTTTTAAAAATTATTGGGCCTTATAATAGCCCATTTATTAAAGTCCAATTAGCCTAATAATTTTTTCCACCCAAAAAAAAAACTAATAATTTTAGAATAGCATTATATTTTTTTTGGGTAAAAAAATTAAATTAAAATATTGAATTAGTTATCATATAATATAAAATATTAAAATTAAATTAATATTTTGACCCA
>NC_029791.2:13660292-13663410 GCF_000816755.2 Arachis ipaensis | reverse complement strand
ACAATATTATTATTCAATAAAAATAATAAACAAAGAAATAACAAAGGTTCAACATGAACTTTTATACAATAGTTATTTTGACATTATAATTTCTTATTGTAAAAATATTTTTGACAAAATTCAGAACATGTCAAGTATCTCATAATTATCTTTAAAATATAATTTTAATTTGACAAAATTTTAAAACATGCCATATATTTCATAATTTATAAATATCAATATAATTTTTTGTAAATCTGTTTAAAGATTAAAAAAATTATCTTTTTAATTAGGTCATTTTATTTTAAATATTTTTTATATCATTTACATGACTGAAAAAAAATTAAAAAAAAAAAAAAAATAGTGAGAGGCAATAGGGTGAAAAAAGATGCAAGGACCATTGAATAATTCACCGTAAAACCCTTAACAAACCTTTAACTGCCGCGAGAGGCGAGAGCTCCCATCGTGAGCAACCATGGCACCAAACAAAACGAAGAAGAACAAGAACAAGAAGGGTCGATACGGCGTCGCAGAGATAAAAACCCTAGGCAATGATCTCCTCTCTTCAGCTTCAAACATCAACAACCTTCCTCTTCTCCTCAATTTTGTTACCCCTTCTTCCCCACCCCACCATCTCCTTGAATCCCTTCTCTCTCTCCACTCCTTCTTCCTCCCTCTCCTCCCCACTCTCCCTTCCTTCTCCTCACGCGCCGCCGATGCAAAAGGATCGGAGCACCACTCACACTTCATCTACAATGCCTGGCTAAGGTCAAAGTTCGATGAGCTCGTCAAATCTCTCCTGGAGGTTCTTGTTTCGCCGCGGCAACAGCAGGAGGAGCAGGAGGCTGTCAAGGAGGTCGTGCTTGACACGCTAATGGAGTTCGTTAAGGTTGCTAATGGCGGCAGGTTCCATTCTGCTATATACCATAGGTTCCTCCATAGCATTGTAAGTTAATGAGCAAAAGCTCAAATTTGATTTGTAAGCATTGAGATCGATATAACATTGTAGTTTTATGAATTAGTCCTTTTGATTTTTTTATTTGAGCCGAATTAGTCCATAATTGATAGTTGCATTATGTAGTACTTTGATTTATGCTTGTACTTTCATAACCAATTTGAAGTTTTATTTATATATCTTTTGATTAATTCTATCAGGTCTATTCTGAGAGTTCGGTTGAATTTTTGGTGGATTTACTAACAGCGAAGTATTTCAAGTATATTGATGTGCGGTATGAGTTATTGTTGTGATTCAAAGCTATTCACTTGTTTTACATTGTTCTTGAGTCACTGGAACAGTTCTTTCTGGGGATGAGTGCATGGCCCATGTGAATTGTGAGATTTGGCTATTCTGCTGAAGTTGTCATTTTACTTGGTGCAGTTATTTTACACTCATTAGCCTGAAAAAGCTGGCAACAACTTTGGAGGGAAAAGATCAATCAGGTGCTTTTCTTCCCATTCATTTGCAAAATTGCATAACAAGAGATTTGCATGTTAATTTTTCTTCTTTTAAAAACAATAATTTTGATCTATTTGTGTGCTCTCCATTTGATAACTCAATTCTCTCATCCTTGTTTAGAGGATAAAAGTGAAAATGCAGATGTTGCGGATGCAAGTCAGTTGAGTTCAAGGTCAGTAAGACCTATATAACTGCCACTGTTAAAAACAGTTTCTGTTCATTTCATTTCCATGCTTTATTAAGGAACACTATCATACTGGATTTTTACTTAATTAGTTTAAATTATGATATGATGTCCTTTGGTCATAAATTGTGCCTTTACTTGGTGGTTATCTTTCTTCCTCCCCTAAGTATTTGCTATCTGTGACCATGTCTACCAAATTCTATTTGCTATTTGTTTAGTGCAAGTTAGTTCTTTTGATAATTTGAATGTATTGTATTGCAGTACGGAGCGTGTCATCCACAATATCTATTACACCATATCACGTGTTCCTCCTTTTGAAAACTCAGATAATACATCTGATCTTGAAATGTGGAGCAGATCAGGTTGTCTACTTATAGCCTTTTTTTTTTCACCCCATGGTTATATTATCAATCATGACTTTGTGATCATTTTAGGACTGCATTTGATACACAGAATACTGTGCAGTCCTTTCTTCATTTTTGTTTTTGCTTTAGGAGTTTATGTAAAATGCTATTAAATTTATATAATAATTGAAATTCATAAATATAATTTTTGTCTGTAGAAAATGAACATAAGCAGCCTTGTGGAGATGTGAATGCAGATGATAAGCAGGTGAAGCCTGAAAAGCATGACAATAGTGTAAGCTATTTTTCCATTTTCATTGCTTAGTTTAAAAGTACTTCCCCTGTTTTTGTTGTTGAGGATCAAATATATTTTCTTTGCTTAGTTTAGAACTACTTTCCCTGTTTTTACTTTTTTAGTTATTGAGTATCACATATCTTCTTGCCATATCAATGAATTTATTCCTTTGTGAAGTTTATTTAGAATATTATGATTGTCTACTTTGTATTGAATGTAGGTACTCTTTGCAGCCAAAATTGCTAAGAAAATGAAGTTAAAATTTACCCAAGCATGGCTTTCATTTCTCAGATTGCCACTTCCACTTGATGTGTACAAGGAGGTAATATGCATGGTTATGGCTTTTGACAAAAGAATGAGATCAATAAAATTCACTTTCTTGTTTTCATTGCACCATATATTAATTTATTTATACAAGAAGTCCATACTCTTTTTTAACTTAATGAGCCATGTCTTTTCATTGGCAGGTTCTTGTTAATCTCCACCAAGTCGTTATTCCACATCTTTCAAATCCTGTCATGTTGTGGTAAATGTCAATGCTATATAAAATTGACTTTTTATTCTGATGACTACATATCAAATCTGACTCTATTTGTTGTATGCAGTGATTTCTTAACAAGATCATATGACATTGGTGGCGTTGTCAGTGTGATGGCTCTTAGCAGCCTGTTTATACTCATGACCCAGTATGGATTGGAATACCCAAATTTTTACGAAAAACTCTATGTTCTCTTAGTTCCATCTATCTTCATGGCGAAACATCGAGCAAGATTTTTCCAGGTGAAACTTAGCTAAATACTTTTATCATTCACAAGAAAAAATGGGATCGGGAGAAGAAGAGAGCGAAAAGGAGAGGAGGA
>NC_029791.2:13652267-13660086 GCF_000816755.2 Arachis ipaensis | reverse complement strand
ACATTAAGACATACTAGGGGTCTGTTAAATTATAAAATATAAGTTATATTCTTTTGTGCTTCCCAAATTGAATTGAATAGTAGTGATTTGAGCAAGTTCCCATGCCAGTTGATTGGAATTGAATAAAGTAAAATAACTTCCTTTTCCCAAACTTTGGTGAATAAAAATTAAATGGATTGAGAGAAAATTATACCTTCTGAGTTTATGACTGATAAGAACTATTTATTTTACATAATGTATTCATTATGGAATATTATGGAAAGTATTGTATCCCTGCTTATCTCATGCACAAAACCAAATTACTAAAAATGAAGCAGGCCTTGTTGAAAAAGATATCCTGCTGAGTATGTATTGAACCGAATCAAATGTAAATTCTATTCTTGCTGTTGTGACAACATTGAATTTCATTTTGCAGCTTCTTGATTCTTGCCTCAAGTCACCACTTCTTCCAGCTTACCTGGCTGCATCATTTGCTAAGAAAATGAGTAGGTTATTGCTTTCAATTCCTCCCTCAGGAGCATTGGTCATTACAGCTCTTATCCACAATATTTTGCGTAGACATCCATCAATTAATTGTTTGGTGCACCGGGTAAATATACCGTCTACTATATCTTCTGTTTTAATATCTACTTCTTTTGTGGCTTGTTTTTTAAATTTCACCATCATCATTGATGTTATCGAAGATCACATGAAAATAGGGGAGGTGGGGGAAGTGAGCAGTGATAACAAAATTAGTATGTTGAAATCATAGACTTTTGGCCTCATTTTGATTCAGGTGCAGTTTGTAATTCTCTCATGGAATTTCTTATGCATGAGCAGGAAGATCAAGTTGATGAAGGAAAATGCGATAAGGCAACAGATGAAGCAACTGCTGCAAACTCGGATGATGCAAAGGTCAGTGCCAGCCAAAAGTTAGGCATTGACCATTTCAACTACGGAGAACCTAACCCTAAGAAGTCAAATGCTATGAGTAAACTTGCTTTTTCATTCATCTTATTGTCCAATCTCTATATTTGGTCCATGGATAATGATCCTATTAGCTATATTTTCTGAGTTTGATTTACACATACTGTTCTAAATTTGGACACATATTCTGGAAGCATGCATATATACATGGACAAATATATTGTGGTGGCAGAGCTACTCCGTTTTTTCTTGTAGTCTTCTAGGATTGTTTTATTTGATGAAGCTATCTCTTGGAGCAGGAAGTTCTCTTTGGGAAGTTGATACTATTCTTCAGCACTACTGTCCTCCTGTCTCACGGCAAGTTTTTTTTATCTCAACTCTTTACTAGTAGTTTTACATGTTGCCCTTCACTCTATTTTTCATTATTATACTACTTCCTTTATTAATTTTGACTTGCTACTATAAACTTATATGCTTTTGTTTCTGCATTCAGGTTTGCTTTGTCTCTTGAGAATGATTTGACAGTCAGGGCCAAAACAAGTGAGGTTAACGTTGGTGATTTTAGTTCTGGTTCATATGCAACAATAATTGGAGCAGAGGTGTAATTAATACCTTCCGTCTTGTTCCTTTTCAATGATGCCATAAGCGAGGAAGTAACAAAATGTGTACATATTCATTGCCTTCTTCAGCTGACAACTTTGTTCATTGCAGATGTCGCGGAGGGTAAAGCAGGTTCCTCTTGCATTCTACAAATCAACTCCTTCCACTTTGTTTTCAGACGCGGATTTTGCTGGTTGGACTTTTGATTTCAAAGACACCTCCGAAATAATGCACGGCAGTGATGAGAATGCTGATAAAGATGATCAAAACTCTGGGAAACGGCAACGAGTAGTGTGACCAGGATTCATGTTTATCAACCACCAAGAGTGTCTACTGCTTGTGTTCTGTGAAGATGTGCTACCATACCTTCCTATATTTCCTATATTTTGTTAAGCAAAGGAGGAAAAATGGACCCTTAAGGAGTTTGGAGGGAGTGTTCCATGATTATTCATACTAACCAAAAAAGCGTGACTAAATATGTGATACTCTCCATTAATTTTTGTAGCTTAAGGTTGGGGGATTCGCTTAGCGTGTTCTTTATATATTTCTAGTAAATTGAAATTCAGTGTGAAAATTTTCATGTATCTACAAAGCAGCATAAGCACCATCAGTTTAGCAATTAGCATTGTTTCTGTTTTATTGTATTTGCCTTGGTTTTACATCAAGTTGAATCACTCGGAATCGTAAACATTAAGGGTTGCAGCTAATTAATTTTAGTTGCATAATAGAAACAAATCCCATAATGTTTCGCTCAACTTCCCTTACAGAATGTATCTGTCGTGGAAGCGGGAGCTTAATT
This sequence comes from Arachis ipaensis, assembly GCF_000816755.2. Lineage (NCBI taxonomy): Eukaryota > Viridiplantae > Streptophyta > Magnoliopsida > Fabales > Fabaceae > Arachis > Arachis ipaensis. The sequence goes on along the minus strand of NC_029791.2, from coordinate 13,657,781 downwards.
AGTTATGTAATGTTTAGGTTTTGGATGTGCGGTATTGGTTGTTGACTCCTAGTAGGTACGGGTGAGTACGGGTAAGGTTGGTTTGGGTTTAAGGTGAAATTAGAATCGAACAAATTAGGGGTGAGTACGGGTAAGGTTGGTTTGGGTTTAAGGTGAAATTAGAATCGAACAAATTGAATTGTAATTGGTTCAGTTTGGTTTGGATTTATATTTTTTTGTATTCGAACTAAACCAAACCGATTAAACCGAAACAGAAATTTATAAAAAAAAATGAAATTTTTATCTTAAAAATTGTGTAAGTACAATAAACATGTAATATTAAAAGAAATAATTCAAACATGTTAAATACCAAATATATTAAAAATTAAACACATTAAAATTCAAACATATTAAACACTAAAGATATTAAAATTCAAACATATTAAGAGATATATATATATATTTTAAATTTTTATTTAATTAATATATGATCGGGTCTACAGATTGGTTCGGGTTTTATACTCCCAAAACCGTCATTCAAACCAATTATTAGAGAGAGTCATTGATTTGATTCGAGTTAAACTTAATTACCAATTAATTCCAGAACTAATTTAATTAGTTCGATTCGAATTCAGACGGATAATCGGGTACTCGCGACTCGTGCTCATCCATACTAGTAGGATGTAATTTATGTAGAGCACAAGTTAACGGCCAAGCAAAGCAAGGAAAAGGCACAACAATAAGACGGTGTCAAATATATTTTTGGGTAAAACTATACTTTAGCCAATAGCCATTAAGATATGTATTCTAGCATATTATTCTCCACAAATAAGGACACCAAAAAAATAGTCTTCGAGAAATAAAATAATAATGTTTTAGTCCTAAAAATAGTTAATCAAACTCTAATAGTTAAACATTATGCTGCATTTTTTTTTCACCAAACTTATTTGCTATAACAGTTTTCTCCAAACGTATCATTCTCACATGTACTGTTAGACGTCAAGAAGAAGCAAGACTTCAGTTTATTTTGAGTAAAAGTTGTTGCTTTATATTATGAAAATATGATCATGTATATCATCACTTCTAATCCTTTTTAAATAAAAATTAGAGTAAACATTTAAAATAGTACTCAATAAATTTTAGATCGGACATTCCATTTCTAATAAATTTTTATGTTAGTTAGATTAATCACTTTATTATTTTAAAAAGAGATTAATTTATCTTATAATAATATTTTTTGAGACTTAATTATCTCATAATAAATTTATTAAAAATTTGATTGAAAGACATAGACCAATCTATTCGACGAGAATATTCCACTGAAATTAATTTGAGTGTTTATGAATTACGATTAGTCAATTATAACTTTTGAATAGTCATTTTTCTCTCAAAGAGAATCCAAATTAAATTCAAAGTGAAATCATCCTTATATCTCTTTGGTATATCAGATTTATCATCTTTACAAGGGTATATAAGGGGAAGAGCAAAATTATAGATCCATTTTTTTTTTGTGTTGCATCAAAACGCAATCCTCGATGGGTTCAAGTTCTGTTCTTACAACGATGAACCATACAGAAATATAAATTAAGTTGGGTTAGTTTAGTGGTTAACTCACTAGTCCACTTAAGCAAGTGTCAAATGTTCGAATCCTATCTTGTGCATGCTGCAATCCATTGGTCAGCGACAAATCCTTAAATAGAGCTCAAATCCGTGGCGGATTAACCTTTGACCTGCCGAACTAGAAAATACCATGAAAAAAAATGCAAAAATATAGGCCTTAAGTTTGCATGGGAAATTGATTGTAGAAACATTATTCTTTATTCTTGATGTATGCTCAAGCAATGTATTGATGCATGAAACAACGATTGCTTCATGGTTTAAGCATCTAGTTTGTTTTCATTCCTTGCCCCCCTTAGCTGACATAAATATATGCTCTAGCTTTTCATTCCTTACCCTCTTAGCTGACATAAATATATTACTCTTCCTACTTGCGGTTGCAATAAGCTGACATAAATATATGCTCTAGCTTTCTTTGTTAGACATAAACATATAGTACAAACGAAGCTCCATTTTATTAACATGTGTTTTAAGAAAATGTTTTAAAACTATCATTAAAAGAAATAAAGTATATATACTTTTAAAATGTGCCGTTACATAAATTCTGTTATAGTTATATGAGAAACATACACATACATAATTAGGAGAATAGTGATATTTACACATAGTTATATAGTTATGATCTATTTGATGGTGGTTGATTATTTGTTTCTTTTATGGAATGGAAAAGTTTCTAATTTAACTTCTAGAGACAAAAAATTAATTATCTACCATAGTCATCTTTACACACAGGTAGTAGTGTTGGTGTAACACCCTACCATACTTAATCTTATGCTTAAATCATAAGACTGAGATAGTAAAGTATTACAATCTCTAATAATAATAATAATAATAATAATAATAATAATAATAATAATAATAATAGAGAAAAGGATACTTAACTAGGAGCCTTGAAAAATGGGTAAAACAAAATCGCAAAATAAAAAGCGCAACGCTCAGGAAAGGATTACTTGCGTGCTAAGAAACCTAATCGGAAAAAGATAAGGGTAAACCGAGATGTAAAGGAAAGTCAAGGAAACAGTATAACTAGCCCCTGACTCAGCCTACGAAGCTAAGGCTGGCCGGAGGATATATATATATATATATATCCCCAAAATACAACAAAATACCAAAGTAAACTCCTATCTCTCCCTCAACCTCTAAGAGGAGCAGCATACATAAGTTACTTGGAGAGTAAACTAAATACATATATACATATATACAAACAAAAAACCAAAATACACCCAAGGACTACTTTGCTTCCCAGGATCCAGACGCCTAGTGAGGAGCCTCTCGACCTGCATCTGAAAAACAATAATACAGTATGGAATGAGAACCGGAGGTTCTCAGCATGGTAAAAGTGTCACGCGTATAATAAATAAGGTCCTGAGAATGCCATAGGCAATCCTAGAACTCCGTTATTCAATTATCCAACTTAATCACTAAACAGAAGCTATAAACAGGGGTAGATATTCTAAATCTACCTAACTTACTCAATTTCAATCCTAATCTAACACCAAACCATTTCTCCTTTTCCTCCATCCCTCCATCATCCACAATGCAACAGAAACAAGCAACCAAACAAGTTCACGCACAAGTAATGAGCAGATAGTACAAATAGCAAGTATAACAGGTAGCAGGTGATGTATATCAATTAGGCAAACCCAGGAAATGCATAGCAGTCAAAACAAACAAATGCATATGATGCATGCCTGCCCTATGGCTGATGGGACCCATCTGTCGGTTATCAAGCCAACCCGACAAGTCCGAAAACCTTAGACTGTCCCCTGTCGCGCATCCCCAAGAGTCTATGCATAGAGTTCACATTCAATCATCATATAAATCACTTAATGGGGGCTATCCATACCCGGAAATTTATACGTGCCCGGTCACCCTTACGATATAGGGTCAACAGAGTATCGAGATTCAACCTAGAACACGTGGTGGCGAGCCATGGTTTTTACCCAGGAAAATTCGTATCTCAGATATCATTCTTCATAAGCCATTTAATATTCATAATCATTGTTCAGTCATTTATCAAGCCATGGCATCATTAATTCAATAACCACTTCCCTTTCACATAACTCATCACATTTACCTCTTTCTTCATTCCTAAGTTACCTTAAAATCCTAACTTCTGCTATTTACTAAGCTTACTAGTAGATTCTAGGATTAACCGGGCAAAAATAAGGGTTTTAGAGTTTAAAATTATGTTTAAAACTGAAAAACAAAGGTGCTGGAAAATAGGGCGTGTGCGTACGCACACACCTGTGCGTGCACACAGCTTAACAAGAAAGCAGAACGTGTGCGTACGCACGAATACGTGCGTGCGCACACATCCTTTAGTGTGCATGCGCGTCAGCTGTGCTAGCGCCACCAACAGAAGGCTCATCCTAGTGTGTGCGTGCGCACAAAAGCGTTCGTACGCACACTTTATGAAAAATGCTAGGTGTGCGTGCGCACAGAGGCGTGCGTACGCACAAGTTGAATTTTACCTTTGTTGGGTGCGTGCGCACAGACCTGTGCGTGGGCACACACCAGAAAATCTGGTTCTGCTGCAACATTTAAAATTTTAGTTTTTCGCACCAATTTCCAGCATCCATAACTTCCTCTACAATATTTGGTTTTCTGCAAACTTTATATCATTTTCAAGGTTTTCAAACCTTCTTTAATTGAAAATAAACTTCACCTTCATCCAAAATCTGTAGAGCAAGTTATGGGCGACTAAATTTCATAAAAATTCACTTTTTACCAAAATATATTAAACTCCATTTTTACCAAAACTCACGTTCCCTTTTTAAAAGTCCAGTCATATTCATGCTCAATATACCAATTTAAATGCCATTAGCAAAATCAACCCTTCATACACATTAATCCATCAACTTAACATAATAACTTGTCATTAACAATTACCAATCATAATTCATCAATATCAATATCAATATCAACACAACCCATTATAAGCAAGTCCAACAACATGGAGTTAATAACCTTATCATCCTAATTTATGTTCATCAACATTTATACCAACAATAACACAAAGCTACTCATTAAATGCCATTAACAAATTCAACCTATACTATGGTTCTTCTAACCTAAGTTTTCGCAACACCGTAAATATTAAACGTGTGAAACTTAAATCATACCTTGACCGATCACTTAATTCACCCAAGGCAGCCTCACAACGCATAATTACAGCCCCTTCAAGCTCAATCAAACAGCCCCAAAATAAGCCTTAGTCACCAACAAACCTTCAAATAATCCCAATTTAATTCCAATGCTTAAACACCCACTTAACCTACACCTAATACACATATATATGTTCCAATTCAGTTTTCTATTACCAAAAACAAGATTGAGCTAGGGTTGGGGTGTTCTTACCATACCCATATGCTCAATAGCTTGAGCCCACAAGTTTCGGAAGCTAACTTGAACCTAGAACACAAAAATTGGACAAGATTCACCATAGGTTTTTAAGTTTACCAAAGAAAGAGGGATAGAGATTTTGAACTTAATAGGAGACTTACCAGTAAAATTGTTTGGATAGAAAGGTAGAGCTCGATGCAATGAGCGCGTGGCCGTGAACGATGCGATGATCGGAACCCGGACAGAGGAGTTATGGTGGATCAAAAGGTTAGGGTTTGAGAGCTTCTCTCCCTTTCCTCCAATTCTGTTTTGGCGTTGCAGCAACTAATGAGGAAGAAGAAGGCTGCTGTTTCCTTTATATTATGGGTCCGATTGGACCCACGGGCCCGGTTTGGATCCCGATTCAACTGGTTCACTTTTTTTAGTCCGGTTTTGAGCCAAATTTTCGAAATTGATATCAAAATTTTCGTTTTGACGAGCTCTATCCTATTTTAATATTATTTTTTTATTTTTAGCTTTCCTAATTAAAATAGAATTTATTAACTAATTAATTACCAATTTTAGCGGGGTTTA
>NC_029791.2:13645407-13652111 GCF_000816755.2 Arachis ipaensis | reverse complement strand
AATAGTTATCTCCTTTCCTTGAGCATCAAGTCTTTCTACTCGACCATCAAGACTGAGTGGAGAACATGGGTGCGAAATTTGAGAAGCTAAAGAAGAAACGTGGAACTTGAAGACTAAGAAAGACATGGGTGTCAAAATCTGGAGATTAGAATTCTTCATAGTCAAGGCTAGGTCATGGCTAAAAAAAATGAGGAGGTGAGATAGCAGACAACATGCTTCATGGCAAGTCTATCTCCATGATCTATAAATAGTAGAAACTCAAACAAGTTGGGAGACTTCAACTGAGAACACTAGATCATCACATAAACTCATAAAATTTCCAATCTCTGCGACGCAACGGAAGAACAGGGAGTGCAAGTGTATGTGTGTTAAAAGTCAATTTTTAATTTGTTTTCTTTTGCTTATTTGATTAATTGTCATTTATTTTCTTTGAATTTTATTATTGTTTTGCTTTAGTCAATATTTTATACTCTCATTGTGTTCTTTATTTAAATTGTTTATTCTTTTGTTGTTATATCACTAGTAATTCTGACATAAAATTGCTTTGACACCATAATTAAGTAATTTTTGGGTCGAGTCCACTCTTTTTCAAAGGAGTCGTATCTGCTCCCCGGCACTTGAGATCTTGATACAAACTCGATTTCGATACCTTGTTGAGACATCCTGTCAAGATTGCGAAAATCGAGTGAAACAAATTGGCATGCCCGGTGGGATCCTAGGTTAAATTTGTGTAAAGTTGCGTATGCAATTACGCAGTGGCAAATTAATCATGACAGATAGAGCTTCAACTTCAAAAAATACGTCAAATAATGATAGTGAAAATTGTACTAGAAACCCTAAAATAATGGCAATTTCTTCGATCAGTCTTTCAAGCCAACGATCGACAGAAAGTATTTCCATTGCCATACCTGTCATATGGGCTCAATATGGATTACCTCCAAATTATTCATCACTTCTGGAGAATCCTAATGCCATATATGCTGGAAGTATCAATATTATAAGAAATAATCCTTTATATAGTCCGACACCTCCGTCAGATTATCCTCCAATGATTACACACAACCAATATTACCCTTACATGGCAAATGATAATACTTATGAACCCTTAATAAACAACTCTCTTGGGACTGTTCGCATACCACAATCAATTCCTACATTTTTGAATGTCATTTTGACATAGGGTGTAGGAACCCCTAAGGTGTCAATAGGAGGGATCCGTACTTCAATATTCCCGAAGATATCGAGGCGAATACTTGTAGGGACGTCTTCACCTTATACAGTCGAGTCTGGCTGTATTTAGACAATAAATCGGGGATAGTCATCATGATCTAGTAAATATGTTGGCACAACAGATGGCTACAGTATTAAATCCAATATTAAAAAATAACAATTCTAGAATACAACAAGTTACTTGACGAGTCGATGATATTACGGGAGCAATTAATCGACCAATTACTCAACCTTTTGGGGGAAATCCTCCTCTCATTTTAAATAGAGGAGATAATCCAAATAGGATATTGAACGAAACTAGAGCAAACAATGCTGCTCAAGCTTATGATCAAAATATAACTCAAGTCATTGAACAAATCTTGAATAGAGCAGGATTAAATATTGGGATAACAAATCAACCTTACTTTATATTCTCTTTTTCAGATTATGTCTTACAAGCTGAACTCCCAAGAGGAGTCAAAATTCCTAAATCCCTCACAAAATTTGCATAAGAAAGTGGAAAATCGACTATAGAGCACATTGTTCGTTACTCAGTCGAAATAGGGAATTGGCCAATAATGAATATTTGAAAATGAGGTATTTTTTCTCTTCATTAACAAAGAATACTTTTACTTGGTTTTTAAATTTACAACCTAAATTCAATCCTTAGTTGGGTTCAATTAGAGAGAAGTTTTCATGATCAATTCTTCAGAGGAAAAATGAAAGTAACATTGTCAGATTTATTGACAGTGAAGAGAGAAAAAACCGAGTCAATCGATGACTATCTTATTCAGTTCAAAAATATGAGAAATAAATATTTCATACCTATTCCTGAACCTAAAATAGTCAAGATGGCTATCAATGGACTTGGTTTCAACATTCGAAAGAAATTGGTGAATCAACAGTTTCTTGACTTAGTCCAGTTGGCTGATAAAGTTCAGCAAATTAAAAAATTAAATAAAAAAAGAATAAGAATTGAACAAAAAAATCCTTTTTCAATAAAAAGGCTAATTATGTTGACCGCATGAGTGAGGAAGAGTCAAACAATGAAACTGCCTTTGCTGCATAATTAAAACATGAACCTCCTTATATGTATCGACCCTTAATCTGGCAAAGGATAAGACTCCTTTATCAGGAGGAAAGACTTATTCTTTTAACCTAACAAAAGCTAAGCAAATTTTTGATATGTTGTTATAAGATAAGCAACTTGTACTCCATGAAGTGAAAAAAAAGTCATAGATTTTTGAAATTAGAGATAAGAAGTTTTGTAAATTCCATCAAACTTCTGAATATTTTACTAACAATTGTGTTCATTTTAGGGATTTGATACAGAAGGCTATTGACGAAGGTCGATAAACCTGAAATGAAAGTAGATTCCGATTCCTTCCAAGTTACATCGAATTTTGCTGAAATAGAAGAAGTCGCGTTTACAGTCAATATGGCTTTTGTCGAAACTATAAAAAAAGATGAAAAATTCAAATTAGACATGTTTGAAGTTGAAAGGTCCATTTACCCAAAAGTGGGAAAAGATCTATTAGACTTCTTGTTGAGACAAAGGGAGGAAGAAGAAAATGTAGCTATATGTCCACGATGTAGTGCTTTGTTCGACAATTTAGCTGCCAAAATTTTTTAATCATACAAAAAGAGTAGAGAGCGTGTCCATCACAAAGAATTAAGAAAAGTTCGACCGAAGAAATGGACCAAAGGTCGAGAGTCTGCAACCGCTCTGTCAAACAACACATGCGCACGGTGGTGACAGTCAACCAGAAACTCTAAGGGGTGTTAAGTCAAATTAGAGTTCCTCCATCTTATGTATCGAACAACAAAATGGGTTCAAAACAATGCCCCAAATTACCCTAAAAATTATAGTTTTAATGTTACTAGGGGAGGTTTTGAAAATTGGACTGGAACCAAAAAAAGAGGAAACTCTAGACAAGGAACAGGAAGAAGGGGCAATGGTCGAGGAAGGTATCAACGCAATTTTTCAAAAAGAGCTCCCTTCATTCTAAGAGCTGTGGCCCAAACACAAAATACTTATGCCAATACACAGGGCCATATCCAGAATTGATCAGAGAAAGTAAGTCACCTTAGAAGCAGGAATAGAAAAGAGACAAGGTATCCTCGAGCAAAGACCCAGAGAATGAGGAGTTGAAAGAGATATCAACTATTAAGTCGATGAAGAACGGATTATTGACGGTTTAGAATTCAGAATAAATTCCCGTTGCAAGTATAGCTTCTAAACCAAGCAATCATCCTCTCTTACAAACATTTTGGTTGTCACAAGTAACAAACCCCTTTAAAATTGATAACCGAAGTATTCAAACCTCGGGTCGTCTTCTCAAGGAATTGCAGGGAGGTATGACTTATTATTGGCTATGAGTTTTGTAAATTGGGGGTTTTGAAAGTAAGGAACAAGTAATTTAAATGACAAGTAAAATAAATAAATAACTATAAAATAAACTCTTGGCAAGGTATGAAAATTCGGAAGTCCTATCCTCGTTATCCTTATGAGAATTGAGTTTAATCCCACTTAGTTAACCTTTACTAAAGCAAGGGAAAGTCAAGTGGACTAATTAGTTAGATCCCCAAGTCCTAGCCAACTCCTAAGGAAAGACTAGAGTTAGTAGAATTCAATTCAATTAGCAGACATAACAATCAATCACGATAAGTTTGATAACTCAAGAGCCTCCAGTTAATCAATTAAAGCTAAGAATATAAAAAAGCTAAATATGGATCATAAACTGAGATACCTCAAATTATATTAAATAGAATATTCAAATTTAACATGGAAAAATTCATAAATTAAATTGGAAAAGTAAATAAAAGGAACATTGAACCTGGAAACTCAGAAGAAATTGTAAGTTGAAATAATAAAGTTGAAATCCTAATTCCTTTAAGAGGAATCCTAATCTTAAAACCTAAGAGAGAGGAGAGAACCTCTCTCTCTAAAAACTACATCTAAAACTAAAAATTATGAATTATGAGCTGGTGATTATGAATGAATGGATTCTCCTACTTTATAGCCTCTAATCTGTGTTTTCTGGGCCAAAAACTGGGTCGAAAACAGCCCAGAAATCGCTGGAGAAGAAATCTGCTACGCTGATTTTCGTCACTGCGACGCGTCCGCGTGGAGCACGCATTCGCGTCGCCTAGTGTCAGGTCAACTATAGCATATTATATATCAAATCGAAGCCCCGGATGTTAGCTTTCCAACGCAACTAGAACCGCATCGTTTGGACCTCTGTAGCTCAAGTTATGACCGTTTTAGTGCGAGAGGGTCAGACTGACAGCTTTACAATTCCTTCAACTTCTTGCATTCCTTCCACTTTTGCATGCTTCCTTTCCATCCTCCAAGCTATTCCTGCCCTGTAATCTCTGAAATCACTTAACGCACATATCAAGGCATCGAATGGTAATAAGAGAGGGTTAAACATATCAAAATTAAGACCAAAGAAGCATGTTTTCAATCATAGCACAAAATCAGGAAGAAAAACGTAAAACATGCGATTAGTATGAATAAGTGGGTAAAGAGTTGATAAAAACCACTCAATTGAGCACAAGATAAACCATAAAATAGTGGTTTATCAACCGATCAATTCAACTCCAGAAGGAAAAGAAGAAGAGGCACTGATAGAAAATTTCGACGCTAATTTCGAGAATGATCTAGATGTGATGTTTGGTGAAACTGGTTTTGGGTATGTTGCCACTGTTTTTGTTCTCCCTTTCAAATTTCAGGGTAATCCTGAAGGGCCTTGGAATTGTCTAGAAGGAAATTGTGATGATATGATCCCACGTGACGAATGTCGATTTATCAAAAATGACATGATTAAGGAGGGGTTGTTTGAAAGGCCTGATGAGATTACCAAAGGTCATCTTCGATAACTACATATTAAAGCGAAATTTGAAAGATTGATGATTAATCACATTTTGGTCGATGGAGGAGCAGCAATTAATTTGTTACCTGAAAGTATGCTCTCATTATTCCAGAAAATCGTCAAGGATTTGATTAAGATAAATTTGGCTGTCATTGAATTCAATGGTAAGTTGACAACTGCCTTGGGAATGATCCCATTTTAGGTTAAAGTCGGAAGCGTCGAACGACCAACAGTGTTTATAGTGGTACCTACTACGAAAACTTTTAACATGCTTTTGGGAAGAGATTGAATCCACTATGAATGATTTTTTCTCGACGAGAGAGCGTTTTGACTGCTAATGGTTTCGACTATAGAAAAAGTGTTTCAACTACAGAAACAGAGATGGGTAAACCAAAGTCAAAAGAAAGATGGTACAAAGAGCATCGAAGTCAAAAGGTAGTTATTTCCTTTTCTTGAGCATCAAAGCTTGCTATTCAACTATCAAGACTGAGTGGAGAACATGGGTGCAAAATTTGAGGAGTAAGCTGAAGAAGAAACGTGGAACTTGAAGACCAAGGAAAAGGTGAGTGTCAAAACCTGGAGATTAGGATTCTTCATGGTCAATGCTAGGTTATGGCTGGAAAAAAACAAAAGGAGGAGGTGAGATAGTGGACAACATACTCCATGACAAGTCTATCTCCATGGCTTATAAATGGTTGAAACTCAAATATGTTAGGAGACTTTAATTGAAACACTAGATCATCACAAAAACTCATAAAATTTTCAGTCTCCGCAACACAACGGAAGAACATAGAGTGCAAGTGCATGTGAGTGTTAAAAGTCAATTTTTTAATTTGTTTCCTTTTACTTATTTGATTAATTGTCATTTTTTTTTTGAATTTTGTTATTGTTTTGTTTTAGTCAATATTTTACACTCGTGGTCTTCTTTATTTAACTTGTTATTTTTTTGTTATTTTTTTGTTGTTCTATCACTAGTAATTTTCACATAAAATTGCTTTGACACTATAATTAAGTAATTTCAGTCTACTCTTTTTTCAAAGAAATTGCATCTACTTTTCGAGATTTGAGATCTTGATACAAGTTCGATTTCGACACCTTATCGAGATTACAAAAATCGAATAAAGCAAGTAGATAGATAGATATCAAGTGAAAAAGAAAAAGTAGATATGTAAATATCAAGTAGTATAAAAAGAAAAGCAGATAGATAGATATCATTGCATATTTCGACTTTTACTCAGCTTTTGGGGCTGGTGCCATTGTTCTTTAAGAACTAGGGGTGAACACGGATCGAATCGGATATGGCCAAAATTTCGATCCGATCCGCACTAAAATCATCAGATCAGATCTAATATCCGCAGTTTTTAAACTTGGATTCGATCCACACATTTTGCGAATCGGATATCGGATATATCCGCAAAACACAAAATATTTTTAAAACTTATTTTTATTAAAAAAATATCAATAAAATTTATTTTTTCTATTTTTTTAAATATGTTTACTCTTAAAATAATATTAAACATACTTTTCTTAAATAATAAATTAAAATAATACAACATATATGATAATTATTAGTTAAAATAAAATATAAAAAAATATTTACTTATTTATTTTTTTTAATTT
>NC_029791.2:13629537-13645372 GCF_000816755.2 Arachis ipaensis | reverse complement strand
GCAAGATACCTACATAAAATCTGTAATTTAATTCTATTAGTGTACGAATAGAATAGAATCTAATCCAATAAATCAAATCTATATCTACAATATTTAAATTAGATTCGAATAAATGTAAATATACAAATCGAATCAAATTCATGAATACCGTTATTAAGAACGGAAACGATCCTACTCATGCTTCACCTATAATTGATACTGATAAATTTTGATTGATATGCTTAGCGCCTTACATCACCATCCGACTATTATTATATATTTATATATGTTGAAGGTTTCATAAACATTAAAAAACAAAGACTTACGTCAACGTCTGTAAAATTTCTCTTGATTTTTTTCCTTTTTTTTTCAATTTAAAAAAGATAATGTCAATCTTCTTTCAAATTTAGATAATATATACTAATAAACTTCCACATAACAAAAAACACTCATAAATCTAATACTAAAATTTTTTTTAAAGGGATATTTATAGAAAAAGTAAAGATAAGTGAAACAAATAAAAATGAGTAGTTGAGATAAATGTATTTTTGTTAAAAAAAAATTATATATTATAAGTTTGAGATTGCAGTCGTTTCCAGTTATTCACCACCAAACATTATTGCAGCTTTCAATTGTGAGTGTTACTTTCAAATATGCTCGAATTTACTATGTGATCCGGCCGTTACAAATCCAACATCATAAATCGGCATTATCATTCATTACTCGGCATTATTCATATTATTACTTAGAAACATGACGTTATAGTTCGGTATTACAGTCATTAATCGGCAATCAACATCATTAATCGGCCATTTACGTTACAACTCAGCTTAACGGACTGTTTCCAATTGTGAAACGTTCAACCTGACATTCCACCCTCATCATTGCTCTTTAATCCAGGCAATAAAGTAGAAGCGTAACTGACTTACACATTTCCACCCATAAAAGGTATGATCTTCCATCCCAAAAAGGACACATTGAATTCTCAATACTGACTTAAGTTTCGGAGTGCCTTTGCAAGTACACTCCCTCTGTTTCATGCTCAAAGCTCTACGCGATTGGACACCCTCTTGGAGTAAAGCTCGGATTATCACAAAGCTCAAAGGTTGGCACCGAAGATAACAACTCGGCGTCGATTCCCAGAGACCGAGTTCTCCCTCCAGGTATCCATACAAGAACAATTGGCGCCCACCGTAGGGTCGAGAATATAATCCCTTCCATATATCATCGGCCTCAAGGTTCTTGCCTGAGTCATGGCTTAACAATTTCCACCCACACCATCCGAACTCCTTCAGATGGTGACCGAGTTACAACAAGCCAACTAGCGCATAACTGAGGAGAACCAAAGAATGGCACAGCAAATTGCCAACTTGAATAACACCCGAATCGAAAACAACAATGATCGGCAAGAATAAACAGAAGATGCCGAGCAGCAGTCACGGCCAACACACGTCTCAGACACTGCTCGGCATGAAGAGGAGCAACCCGAGCATAATGAAGAAGCTCAGTAAGACAACGAGAATGACGATCAGGAAAGCTCCCTTGGACCATTCACGGCCGAGGTGATGAACTTCGTGCTACCCCGGAGGTTTACTCTGCCGACCACCCTAACTCCCTATGATGGGTTAGGTGATCCGAAGAAATACATCAAGAAGTTCACCTCCATAATGATAGTAAACGGTGCATCTGATAAAGTTTTGTGTCGTTGTTTTCCATCTTATTTAGACAGCCCTACACTTGATTGGTTTTGTTCTTTGCCTACAGGTTCTATTTCTCGATTTTGAGACATATCAAAGCCCTTTGAGGAGTATTTTGCTGGATCGGCCATCTACCTACATGACTCCGATTACCTGAACACAATCAAGCAAGGCCAGTACGAAAGCCTCAAGGACTACATGACGCGCTTCACAAAGATAGCCATAAGTATACCCGACCTCCATCCCGAGGTGGAACTACATGCCATAAAAAGCGGATTACGACCAGAAAAATTCTAGGAAACTATTGCTGTGGCCAAACCTAAGACTATGGCCGAGTTCCACGAAAAGACAAAAGGACAGATCGACATCGAGGAACTCCGGCAAGTTTGGAAAATAGAAAAGCCTCATTACAGAGACGACGACAGACCTCGAGACAAAAAAAAAGAACTTCAAACTGACTCCGCGATATGAGTCCTACACTCAATTCAACACTAAGCGCGACGATATCATCAAGGAAATCTTGAATTCAAAATTAATCAAGCCACCAAGAAGAGTCGGCAGTTACCCAGATTCAAAAGGCGCGGACCGATCAAAATACTGCTCTTTCCACCAGAAGCACGGACACACTACCGACGACTGTGTTATCGCCAAAGACCTACTGGAACGACTAGCTCAGCAAGGTCACCTGGACAAATACATCGGCAGCCACATACATCGGCGAGCACCCACCTCTGGAGACCAAAGCTCGGCCACACAACATGGCCGAGATAAAGACTGACCGAACAACAACCATCCCGAACAACCAACACGTATAATTAACTGTATTTTCGGAGGTTTTGCAGGTGGAGGAGCCACAAGCTCGGCAAGAAAGAGATCTTACCGAGCTATGCTTTCCATCAATGCCGATCAAATTCAACAGCAGACACTACCACACTTCCCGCAGATAACATTCCAGGCAGCCGATCATAATAACAGTACAGCAAATCTCGATGACCCGGTCGTAATCTCCCTGCAACTCGGAGATCTCCTAGTAAAAAAGGTGTTGCTGGACCCTGGGAGCAGTGCCAATGTCCTATTTTACTCCACATTCCAGAAGATGAAATTGAGCAGCAATATCCTCCAACCTTCTACTGGAGATTTGGTAGGTTTTTCAGGTGAGCGAGTCCCGGTTATGGGCTTTGTGTGGTTACAAACCACACTCGGTGAGTTTCCTTCGTCAAAAACATCAGATATTCAATACCTAGTTGTTGATTGCTTCAGTCCTTACAATTTAATACTTGGCCGACCTTTCTTAAATAGGTTCGGCGCTATAGTATCTACAATTCATCTTTGTGTTAAGTTTTCTTTGCAGGATAACACAATTGCAACCATTCACAGTGATGCCCGAGAAGCCAGGCAGTGCTACAACAATAGTCTCAAAAGACCTAATAGAAACACAAAAGCCCATGTTCACAACATCAGCAACATGAACGACCTGCCAATCCTAGCCGACCTTGATCCCAGAGCGGGAACACTTGAAAGACCAACCCCAATAGAAGACCTGCATAAAATCTATCTCACAGAAGGCACAGACAAATTCACATACGTCGGCTCAACATTATCCTCAGAAGAAAAATCATCATTCCGAGCATTCTTACAGCAAAATGCCGACCTGTTTGCTTGGACCCCAGCTGATATGCCAGGCATCAATCCATCTATCATATCACACAAGTTAGCGTTAGATCCATCTGTCCGACCTGTAGCACAGAAAAAGAGAAATCTTGGCCACGACTGAAAACAAGCTTCCTTAGAAGAAACCAAGAAGCTCACCAATGCGGGCTTCATCCGAGAAATCAGATTCACAACATGGCTGGTGAACGTTGTCATGGTTAAAAAATATAATGGTAAATGGCGCATGTGTGTTGATTTCACCGATCTCAACAAAGCATGCCCCCAAAGATTCCTACCCTTTGCCCTCTATTGATTGCTTAGTTGATAATGCCTCTGGTTTTGAAAAACTTAGCTTTATGGATGCATATTCTGGTTATAACCAGATCCAAATGCATCAATCCGATCAAAATAAGACAGCCTTTATTACTGAATATGAAAACTATTGTTATAAAGTCGTGCCATTTGGCCTTAAGAATGCCGATGCGACATATCAACGTCTAATGGACAAAGTCTTCGCCAAACAAATCGGCAGGAGCATTGAGGTCTACGTCGATGATATGGTCGCCAAGACCAAGATCGGCAATAATCACCTTGATGACCTCACCAAAATCTTCGGACAGCTAAGAAAATACAACATGCGGTTAAATCCTGAAACGTGCGCATTTGGGGTTCAGAGCGGTAAATTCCTCGGCTTCATGCTCACTAGCCGAGGTATTGAGGAAAATCCAGAAAAATGCCGAGCTATTTTAGACATGACAAGCCCACACACCATCAAGGAAGTCCAGTGGTTAACAGGGAGACTTGCTGCACTTTCTAGATTCTTACCTTGCCTAGCTTCTAAATCTTTATGTTTTTTCCAAACTTTAAAAAAGAAAAAAGCTTTCCAATGGATTGATGAATGTGAACAAGCATTTACAACTATCAAAGAAACTCTTTCAAAACCACCAATTTTACAAACCCCCTACAAGGGGAGCCATTATTCTTATATTTATCTGTCACTAACTGGGCTATAAGCTCCGCTCTTGTTGCAGAAAGGGAAAAGAAACAGTTCCCGATCTATTTTACCAGCAAAACATTTTAGCAGTTTTTGATCTATTTTACCAGCAAAACATTATAGAATTCCGAGCTTCGATATCCGAGCATTGAGAAGCTGGCCCTATCCCTTGTCTTCTCAGCCAGAAGACTCCGACCATATTTTCAGAGCCATGAAATCCATGTTCGGACAGATCATCCTTTGCGGCAAGTCCTTCAAAAACCTGAGCTGGCTGGCCGACTAGTCAAATGATCGGTGGAGCTGTCAGAATTCGACATCAAGTACGAAGGCCGAGCATCCATCAAATCCCAGTTTTTGGCCGACTTTATCGCCGAATTCTCGGTACCAAGTACAGCTGAAGACTACATTGAATGGTCTTTATACGTTGATGGATCCTCGAACCCACAAGGGTGTGGAGCAGGTATCATTCTTGATGATAGCCACGGCAACATCATCGAACATTCCCTCAATTTTTCCTTTAAAGCAAGCAACAATCAAAGTGAGTATGAAGCGCTAATTGCTGGCCTTAGACTCGCTGTCGACCTAAACATCACCGAGCTTAAGGTATATTGCGACTCCTTACTTATCGTTCAGCAGCACATACCAAGGGAGAGTAATGGCCGAGCTGACATTCTGTCTAAACTCGCCAGCACTCAACCAAATGGATCATCACTTTATCAGTCAACACTGCCCAAGCCAAGCATCGAACTAACACAAATCTTAAGTGTAACACAGGAAGCAGATTAGAGATCTCCATACATACAATATCTCCAGACAGGGATCTTGCCAGGCGACATTGAAAATACTCGACACTTCCGCCAGCAAGCCTCCTTTATTACAATTTATAATAATTTCCTATATTGACGAGGATTCTCTCATCCATTACTTAAATGTCTTTGCAGAACAGAAGCTGACCTTGCACTTGCTGAGGCGCATGAAGGGATTTGTGGTACACACCTCCGAGCCCATATTATTTGTCGATTCAGCATTCCTCGGCACATTATCACAGATAATGGCCGCCAGTTTGCCGATAAAAAATTTACTTCCTTTTTGCAGGAACTAAAAATCAAACAACATTTCTCCTCAGTCGAACACCCACAAACAAACGGCTTAGCAGAAGCCGCAAATAAAGTAATACTACATGCTCTAAGAAAGAAACTGGATGATGCAAAAGGCCTCTGGGCCGAGCTTATCCTAGAGATCATATGGGGATACAACACAACAATTCATTCAACCACAAATGAGACACCCTTCCGTTTAGTCTACGGCTCAGACGTAATGATACTAGTGGAGATCTTCCAATCCTCACTACGAACTGCATTAGCCGACCAAACTACACAAGACACAGCTCGGCAATCCAAACTTGACCTCATTGAAGAACTCAGATCATCCACAGCAGTCAAACACTTAGCCATGCAACAACACATAGCCCGAATATATAACCAAAGACTTCATCCAAGGTCCTTCCATGTAAATGACCTTGTGCTCAGGAAAACAGAACAAGCTAGGAAACCATCAGCACATGGCAAACTAGCAGCTAATTGGGAGGGCCCTTACCGAGTAACAGAAGTAATCGGCAATGGAGCCTACCGACTACAAACCTTACAGGGTAAAGATCTCCCTAACACTTGGAATGTATCTTCCTTAAAGTTATATTACAGTTAATACCAGGGACAGGCCAGTACTCTTTTTCCTACTACCAAGATTTTTCCCACAAGGGTTTTGCTTGGAGAGGTTTTAACGAGGCTAGCCTACCTGGGCCTTCAAATTCAAAAGTTTTACATTAATAAAATTCCTTATCCAGTCAATATTATGTGCATTTTATACTCTTCATTTGTCAAAATTCAAACAACCGATCTTAATCGGAATCCGATCATTCAGATACAATCAATCAATCCGAAAGCCGACCTAATAACGGAAATTCAATCAGACAAATATCCGATTTAACTTGGACTCCGATCATTCAATCAGACAAATATCCGATTTAACTCGGAATCTAATCAGACAAATATCCGATTTAACTCGGAATTCGATCATTCAATCAGACAAATATCCGATCTAACTCGGATTCCGATCATACAATCAGACAAACATCCGACCTAACTCGGAATCCTATCATTCAACATATCCGATCTAAATCGAAAACCGATCAAACATACAAAAATCCGATCTAAATCGGAATCCGATCATTCAATCAAACAAATCATCAATCTTAAGCTGATCAATCACACAAACATCCGATCCAAAAATCGGAAGCCGATCATTCAGAACCCCACCATAATCTGAACCCGACTATTCGGAAAACATTATTCAAAACAAATAGCCGATCTAATTCAAAATCATTACCGATCACTGATACAGTTATTATCACGCCTATAAACCGGCATCAAAACTCGGGCCACTCAGCCTACCTATAACATTTCTCAATCAAATTAATGACATTTCACCATTGCAACAAATTTTACCTAAAAAATTTGGCTCCAACCCAAACTCACATTCCAGATAAAAACCAACTTATCATACAGCAATAATATTATATTATAACATGCAAACAGAAACAACCAAGTTTGTCCTCTCCCAAAAAACAGTAGTAAAATATCAGTTACAATAACAAAAGCCAACTAAACTGTCTACACATAAACAGTCATAAGCCTATCACAAGAGCAAAATAGTTTACGAAACAAAATTAAACTACCAACAAAAAACAAGTTAAAACCCTATTGAATATTCTCATCCCCCTCCTCAGCAGTACCATCTTCTTCGACCATTACACCATCCTGAATTACCTTCCCTGGATCCATCGCTGAAAAGTCCACCTCGGGAGCTAAGAATCTTGCCTAGACAGACGCCCTCTCAAATCCTTCAAGGAAGGAATCAAGAATTTCTCCTTGCTTGTTCTTCTCCAACTCCTTCAATTGAGTGGTAACCTCAATCATACGGGCACTCAGAGCAGATAAGTCAGCTTCCTTCTTTTTTAAATCTTCAACATCCTTGGCATAGCTATCCTTCACATCTTTCAAATATTTTTCAACCTCAGCTAACTTCACCTCTAGTTCCGAGATCTTAGCAGTCTTTAAAGCCAACTCCTCCCTAAAGCTTGGATCCTCCTTCTTCTCAACAAACTTCCGATGTATTTTTTCACGGCTACGCCCCAAACTCGCCAGCCGCAATCCCACCACCTGAAATTCACAAATTAGTATCCCACAAAAACAGAAAAATTTCAAAACCTTCACTCTAAAATCAAAATTACCTGCATGTACTGATCAATAGCCACATCACCAACCTCGTCGGCCAGAGTTATATCTGCCGACGATTGACAACACTCATCGGCAATAACCATGTATGGGTAATCCCTCCCCCATAAGGACGAGGAATCAGTCTGTTCAGCAACCCCATGCAACCTCTTTTGATTATCAAAAAACTTACGAACTTCTTCAATCGGCACTTCATCTTTCTCATCATCAGAAACGTCGGACAAGTCGACCACGTCACCTTTCCTCTTCTTAGCAATAACCTTCTTCCTTCTCGGCTTTGGCTGATCAACCTCGCCAGTACCGATCTTTTCTGCCTTCGACGTAGACCCTTCCTTATCAAAACCCTTGCTCTTCACCCGAGCTCTCAGACTCGCAGCAGAAACACCTGGATACTTACCCCCTGGAAAACAAAACAAACACACATTTCAAAAAACCTCAAACATGATACAAAAAACAACTTTCCAATCCTTACCCAAGTAAGCAATAACAGTATCTTTATTCTCCTCCCACTGCAACAGGTCATAAACTGAAATCAATTCCTTCCGATCAACAACTTCAGTCAAATACTCAATTATGTACTCATCCCTTGGAGTTATAACTTCAAGCCCCAGAATATTCTGCGGCTCCGAACACCACTAAAGAGGGAACTTTTTCCCTAGATTTTCGTCCAAATAAAAGGAAAAATCGGCCTCAGAATTGCTCACCTTAATATACATTTCCTTGAAATTCTTAAAAGAAGACTTGTATAACTTAAATATGCCAAACCTCAGCGAGCTATTCAGATTTACCCATCCGCCTTTTCACATGCCTTTCGCCTGAAATAAGGAGAAAAACAGCTCCACTGATGGGATCTCTTCCAGAAATTCCATAAGAATCTCAAACGCACGTAGGAACGCCCATCCATTGGGATGCAATTGGGAAGGAGCGCAGTTCAACTGCTTTAACACTTGACACTCAAAATCACTAAACGGAACCCTCACCCTCAGCTCCTCCAACACACAGCTATACATAAAGAAATATTCAAAACCTTCACCTTTCTGGTAAACCCTATCATCCTCTGAACATGGCAATAACTCCAAACGAACTCCAGACCCAGCCCTCACTACTCTAGCCTTGTCTATGCCACTCACAGCATCAACATCCAGAAATAACGAAACACGACCCTTCACGTCCTCGTTTACCCAGTCATCAGACCAATCTATCTCCCTTTCAGTCTCCCTCTCATACCCCATTCGAACTCAGAAATGAAGAAGATGAGGAACAGACAACGAGCCAAGAATTGAATTTTAAGAAGACAAAAGAAAGAAACTTCACATACCTCTTTTACTCATTTTTCCTCTGTTTCGAAACCTTCAAACCCAATTTTACTTTCAAACCGCAAAACTGACCCACAAAGCCCCAACTCTTGGTTTTTCAAATACACCTAACTAAGAGTTACATAATCCTTTCAACTCCACTACACCCACTACTAATCACATCAAACCGCCCCTTCAGACATTGAAAATGACAAAACACTTATTGCCATCATTACTTTATTCTCTCTCCTCATTAAAAACAGTCACTTCTACCATCATTTAATCTTTTCCAAAAAATATTTTAATTAAGCATCTTGAACTGGGGGCTCCTAGCCTAACTCACCTGCCGACGTTTTCACATTATTACTTAGAAACCTGATGTTATAGTTCGGTATTATAGTCATTAATCGGCAATCAACATCATTAATCGGCCATTTACGTTACAACTCAGCTCAACGGACTGTTTCCAATTGTGAAATATTCAACCTGACATTCCACCATCATCATTGCTCTTTAATCCAGGCAATAAAGTAGAAGCGTAACCGACTTACACATTTCCACCCATAAAAGGTATGATCTTCCATCCCAAAAAGAACACATTGAATTCTCAATACTGACTTAAGTTTCGGAGTGCCTTTGCAGGTACACTCCCCCCCTCCCCGCGGTTTCTTGCTCAAAGCTCTACGCGATTGGACATCCTCTTGGAGTAAAGTTCGAATTATCACAAAACTCAAAGGTCGACACCGAAGATAACAATTCGACGTCGATTTTCAGAGACCGAATTTTTCCTCCAAATATCCATACAAGAACACTATGAATTTAGTAATTTACTATGAACGAGCTATAATAATCCTATTGCAGCTCTTTGGCACATATTCTAGAGTACTCATACTGTAAACTAAAGTTAGGGGCATTCGCGAATAGTAAATATTGGACAATGCTGTTTTGTACCAACCAATTCCTTCCACCGTGATACAAAAACTATGTTTCTCAAATTATAATTGAACCATATTATTCGTACTACATGTTCTCAAACACTTTTTCTTTTCTTTTTTTTTTCTTCTCAATCCTTATTCTTCTGATAGTCCTTTTCTTATTATAGGTATTGCTTGTAACATCACAACCTAAAGCTTGTAACACAAAGCAAGCTTGTAACAGCACTATTTTAAATATGTGCACTAAGGTATGATCTCTAACTTAGTTCCTTTTGTGAGCCATACTAACTTGAGAGTCGAAATTCTTGTAAGAACATTCCACCATTAAGAATGACGAACTCGGGACATTACGACCTCGAAATTAGAGGATGGCAACAATATCGTGTCTCCAACCTACTCTTTATAATTTTGTTCAGGTAACTCGTAAATTTGGAAGAGCAAAAATACTTATGAACAATATCGAAAAAAGAACAGAAAATATATGGTCACAAAAGATAAGTATTAAAATACATAATACAAAAGTTTCACAAAAAAAATAGAAAAATTTTGTGATCATATCATTATACAATTCAAAGACTTATAATTGCTAAACCAATTAAATGGTCAATGATTTGGAGGCTTAATAATAACATAAAAAGTGTGAAGCAAGAAATAAAAAAAAAAAATTTTGTAAATTTACCACAAAAAATACAACTTGACACTCAGATATCGAAGTTTGTAAAATCGGAAGACAGAAACTCATTTTCATGTTAAAAATTATAAAGAAGCTCTAACCATCATTCTACTTTTAAAGGAGAATATTAAAATATTAACTATATAAAGACCTAAAAGCATCATACGAAAAGAGATCTGAATAAGACATCAAACATCTTATGATGAGAATAACTCATAAAAAGAGCAACCTACATAAAAAAAAGCTTGTAACATCACAACCTAAAGCTTGTAACGCAAAGCAAGCTTGTAACAACACTATTTTAAATATGTGCACTAAGGTATGATCTCTAACTTAATTTCTTTTGTGATCCATACTAACTTGAGCGTCGAAATTCTTGTAGGAACACCCCTGCCATTAAGAATGACGAATTCGGGACATTACGACCTCGAGATAGGAGGATGGCGACAATATCGTGTCTCCAACCTACTCTTTATAATTTTGTTCAGGTAACTCGTAAATTTGGAAGAGCAAAAATACTTATGAACAATATCGAAAAAAGAACAGAAAATATATGGTCACAAAAGATAAGTATTAAAATACATAATACAAAAGTTTCACAAAAAAAATAGAAAAATTTTGTGATCATATCATTATACAATTCAAAGACTTATAATTGCTAAACCAATTAAATGGTCAATGATTTGGAGGCTTAATAATAACATAAAAAGTGTGAAGCAAGAAATCGAAAAAAATAAGTTTTTGCAAATTTACTACAAAAAATACAACTTGACACTCAGATATCAAAGTTTGTAAAATTGGAAGACAGAAACTTGTTTTCATCTTAAAAATTCTAATTAAGCTCTTTGAAGTCAAATCACATTCATACTTAAACACATAAAGGTATAATCTATTTTATTTAAATTTTTATAAAATATTTTAGAGCATATTATTATTTAAAAATAATATAAAAATTTGTGGTAGAAATAAAGGAATAATATCTGAATAATTGTTCATTGAAAAAAAATTCATGAATCAACTAATCTAAATTAAAAAAAATCCATCATTCAATTCTTCAAACAATTGCTTTAAATCAAAAAAAAAAAAATTCTTTAGATAGATTACACTTAAATGAAAAAATTCATTATGCAATAGTTTTAAGAAAAACAATTCCTTTATTTTAAACTCAATATTTTCATAATGGAGGTACTATTTCAAGCATAATAAATTTAATCATTATTAATTTTGACAACTTGAATTTATTTTAATATGTCATCGTCGGAATCTCAAAAACTCAAACACTCGAGCTTATAAGCTACGAGTTGGGTACCCACCATGGAAAGTCCAAGAAACCAAATAAAAAAAATTCAAAAAAAATCATTTCGACATTCAAAAAATGAAAACATTACTCTTGATCCTAGAATCACAATATGCAAACTTTGATTAAAAATTCTAACTTCCAAATTCATAAATCAAGGTAATAACCTACGATTAATAGAAGTTATTGTCATGAGTTCAGATTTTATAAAAAAAATAAGTAAAATAAAAATTTGTTCCGCCTTAAAGGATGAGACGCTTGAATTGAGATTTGAAACTTAAAATTCTTTCTCAAAAGAAAGACATACTTTTGTTGGGGATCTGTTCTACAATATTTTTATAAATTTAATACTAAAAGCTAGATTCAAGAATAAAAGAAGTTTTAAGAAATCAGTTTGATAATTAAGTTGAAAAAGCAAAAATAAGTGGAACAAATAAAAAGTTGTGATAAATGCATTTTTGTTGAAAAAAGAAAACATGTTATGAGTTTGAGATCCCAGTCATTCACCACCAAAGATTATAGCAGCTTCCAATTGTGAGTGTTACTTTCAAATGTGCTCGAATTTACTATGAATGAGCCATAATAATCCTATTGCAGCTCTTTAGCACATATTCTAGAATACTCATATTCTAAACTGAAGTTAGGAGCGTTGGCGAATCGTAAATATTAGACAATGCTGTTCTGTACCAACCAATTCCTTTCAACGTGATACCCAAACTGGGTGTTCCTCAAATTATAATTGAACCACATTATTCGTACTGCATGTTCTCAAATACTTTTTCTTTTTTTTTTCTCCCCAATCCTTTTCCCTCTGATAGCTCTTCTCTTATTATAGGTACCATATTGCATTACTGGTAAGAGATTATTTAGGTATTAACAAAAAAAAGGTAACATAGTTTGTATTGAGTAAAAAAAACTTTTTGAAGTGACATACAATATCGTTTTAAAAGGTAAATTAATAAAATTTTATAATTAGATAAAAAAAAACGCTAAAGGTAAAATACATTTCTGCACCATTGTTCTAAAGATAAAGTCTCTCACTTCATTATCTAAATTAAGATTCTCACTTTAAAATTCATTTGACTTTGTTTTTCAATATAGACAAATTAAACATTTTGTCACTGATCTTTTTCAATTTTATTTTACTAACAAAACACTATCTAACCATTCTAAGGCAAATCCAGTATATGCATCCCTGCACAAAATCTTAAAACCTAAAACTGAAAAAAGCAAAGGTAGGTTTTGGACTTGTGAATTTCCATTTAAATTTAGAAAATTTAAAATATTGAAAGTGGGAGACTACGAAATTTAGGGTGACGAAAAGGACCTAGAAGGTTAGAACTTAGAAGTCTACCACCCTAAACCCATTATATGGCACCGATAGACCTTAGTTGGCGGAAAAGGGCGGGTATTAATTAATGATTAAATAATTATTTTTTTGAGCCATTTGACTCCTCAACGGCGCAAGTCGCAACCAACCAACCCTACTAACATTTCATTATTCAGTCAATAAATCGCGTTGAGCTCAGCACCACACACACATACACCACTCCCTTCACATCACGCCACCATCCTCTTTTTCACACACCATAACTGCTTCACGCGTTTTCTGTTTCCATTCCTCCCAACTTTTTTATTTTATAATATTATAAAAAAAGTCTAAGAGCAGTAACTTTGTTAAATTCTAACCCGCATATAACCAGTAAATAAAAGTGAACCATTAGATAAAATTTTACCCCAATCTCACACTATTAAAACTATCTTAATGATTATTTGATGACTAAAAATCACAAAAATTAGCGACCCCTAACATTCTTCTAATTTATATACTGCATTTATGTTTTCATTTATTTAACTAATACACTGTACTACTGTAGCTGGAAAGAAATTATACAAATTATACTCAAATCATTAGAATAAACATGTGATCCACAACCAGGGAAAAAATTAGAAATCAACACCATAAATAATTTCATTAATACTATGTTAGTCGTTCTACTTTGATTTTAAAAAATGACGTTCTATTGTAATTAGCTCAAATTAAAACTCATAAAATTTCAAATAAAAAAGAACTTGATTCGATTCCCATGTTATTCCAAAATTATCGCCAATTGATAACGTGACCAACCAATCCACCATCACAAACAATCGAAATAAACAAATATTATATCATAATTAAATCGAAATTTCTGACATTTACGAATATATGAAATTAACTCCCAAGCTAAAAGTAATCATCTTCCACAACAATGTGCAGAGATTACAAGAACAGACTTTAGGAGAATAAAAAATGAAAAAGTAAAATAAAATAAAATATAAAAGTGCATGAGACTTGATAAGAAAGAAAGCAATCACAGTTTCTACGCAAAGCAAGCAGGTTATTTCAGCATTTAACTAGAAAATCAACTAACTCCTAAAAACACTACTAATGCTTCTTCTTCATCATCAAGTTATAACCTAACACCTAAAATCAACCGTAGAACGAGTGAAGTATATAGAGAACAGTTACTAACAACTATATTTACAACTTGTTACGTTAGGTACCTAAAAAAAAACGAGAGTTTCTGGATGCGAAGACGCACCGTTTTTTTCAATGGATTCCGATTTATAACGGTTTGGTTCCGAATTTTCAGGAGCGAGCCATCATCTTCTTGAACTCCTCGAAGTTGACGTTGCCGTCGCCGTCAGCATCAACGTTCTTGATCATGCGGCGGCAGTCAGAGAGGGAGCACTTCTCGCCGAGGCGCTTGAGTACGGCGTGGAGCTCCGCGGCGGAGATGAGACCATTCTTGTCGAGATCGTAGAGGTCAAAGGCGTCCCTAAGCTCCTTGGATTCGTCGGCCACGGTGCCGGTGCAGTGGAAATCGGCGAACTCCTTGATGTCGATGTAACCATCGCCGTTCTGGTCGATCTCCTCCATCATGCGGCGAACCTCGTCGGAACTCGTTTTGGATCCTAGTGCCAACAGCATCTCCTTCAGCTCAGAGCAAGAGATCTTGCCGTCGCCATTTTTGTCAAACTTGTTGAAGATCTTGCGAACCTCATCCTCCATGGCGGCGTAGTGTTCCTAGTTTTTCCTTCGACTCAGCGCAGTGGTGAGAGTGAGAAGCGAAATCTCAACTCTCTCCTTTTTTTTTTTTTTCTGGATTAATTATTTATTTATTTAAGAGTAAAGTGATAAATAAATTTCTAAAAAAATAAGAATTTATATTTTAGACAAATTAGTCTCCAAAGAAAAAGAGTATCGATAAAGTCTTCTAAGATAACAAACGTTGATAAGTTGGTTCAAATTAACGATTTTTATTCTAATTATAGTTGCTAATTTGAAGGCAATGTATCCATACCTACTATTCTCGAGGATTTTATTGGAATTTTTTTTAGGAACTAATATGTTCAAAATATAAATTTTTAGGAATTTATTTATTACTTTACTCTTTATTTAATTTAATTGAGATAAATATCAAATTATTCAATATTTTATTTAACTATATTAATTATAACTAATCAATTATATTAATTATTTGATTTGATTGAAATAAATGAATTATTTTTTTAATTTGTATTAATTTTTTTTCGTGTATTTTGATTGATAATTTTTAAAAGTAGGGTAAAGTATACTTTTTGTTCCTGAAGTTTGGCAAAAATGTCATAATGATATTTTTACATTTATATTTATCATAACTGCCAAATTGTACCTAAAAGTAGTACTATCTAACAAAACAATTTCTGTTTCAGGCTTTTAGCCAAATTTTCGGTATTGAAAAAATGTACGGAAACAATTTCTCGTAAATCATAATATAAATGCACTGGTGCTAGTGGCGAGGAAGTTATGATTGAAACTCTTACCTGTCTCACGCGTTGTCCTTGCCGTTGGCTAGTTAGTTTCTCATTGTTGCTGAATGACTGAATTATTGGTTCAATTTATGAATTATTAATTGAATTGATTAATTCGATCTCACTTAAATAAAAATATAAAATTCACGTAACCTATTATCTAGTTACACTATTACATAAATATTTTA
>NC_029791.2:13628612-13629513 GCF_000816755.2 Arachis ipaensis | reverse complement strand
ATAAACAATAATTTAATCTTTAATTTTTGAAAAATATCATAATTATTGTCGTGACATAATAGATTTTTTTATTATTTTTCATCATGGAGGAAAGGGACTTTTTATTCTTTTTTAAATTTATTTATTCTGCTTTTTTTTTCTTTTTAACTGGAGAATACCTCACGATAGCGTGTGGACTTTAGGGTACAGAAAAACAAGGCATGTTGGCATGTTGTAATTTTCATTTTTGAACAATATAAACTAGCTTACGTATTGTGATTGATATGAATTGTGGCACTAATTAATTTAACTAATGGAGTATTTGTTTATCGGGTAATGCTAGAAAGGAAGTGGATCCTCTCCTGTAAAAAAAAAGGGATAGTACGATTAATTGTGATTTTTTATTTTTTATTATTTTTTTATATATATTTAATTTTGACTCCAGTGAGATCACACTGCATTTTTTTAAGTATTGAAAAAATTGAAAAGAATCATTTTTTTGCTAAAAGGACAAAAAAAAACAGTCAGAATTTGTTAATTTAATATTTATTAATTGTCACAATAATTAATAAATATTAAATAAGACAAGTTATAGCTATTTTTGAGTGATTTGTTAACGATTAACGATGATGTCATCAGTACGTTGGCTCAATTACCTTAATTTCAATAATCAGGGTCGTACTACATGCTTAGTAGTAGTTAGTTACAACTATATATGCATAAAGCCATAAAGTGCTAAAATACAAATGAGTACGTACACGTGTAAAATGCGATGTATAAATAGAATAAACAAGATTACAAGAGTTCTTTTTATACTAAAATATGAGAAAAAAATTATATAAAGGATGACGAAACATAAGATTTACAAGAGTAACGAAAATAATATAAATTAATAATAATGATAGGAGGATAAAAAAATACT
>NC_029791.2:13602549-13628498 GCF_000816755.2 Arachis ipaensis | reverse complement strand
TATTTTTTACTAATTTTTTATTAAATATTTTTAATAAATTAATATCAATACTTCATATTGTTTTAATTGAAGTGTTTAACTCAATCACGAGCATTATAGTGTCGACTTATATAAATGGATGTATATCGTTATTCCTGCTTATCAACTTGTGCAATACACGTTGACTGACTTAAGAAATGAATAATTTATGAGGACCTTTTTTTTTATTCTTTAACTGAACCCCAAGTAATAATGTAACTAGAACAAAAAGCTCTAATCTATTGTTATTTTAAAGGGGAAAAAAAAAACTTTGTTCTGTAATGTTGTTTTCACAATCAATGGCCGGTCTGATTTATTGCAAAAGTTATCTTCTACCAAACAAGATTGACATCATTTATTAAACAATGTCATCATACTATTGTTTTCCCCCTTTGGTTAGACCATTAAAATTTAACGACAATGATAAGAAAAAAAAAGTCAAAATTTATTTTATTTAATATTTATTAATTATTATAATAATTAATAAATATTTAATAAAATAAATTTTGACTTTTTTTTTCTTATCATTGTCGTTAAATTTTAATGGTCTAACCAAAGGGGGAAAACAATAGTATGATGACATTGTTTAATAAATGATGTCAATCTTGTTTGGTAGAAGATAACTTTTGCAATAAATCAGACCGGCCATTGATTGTGAAAACAACATTACAGAACAAAGTTTTTTTTTTCCCCTTTAAAATAACAATAGATTAGAGCTTTTTGTTCTAGTTACATTATTACTTGGGGTTCAGATCAGAATATATAAATATCTTAGTTTGATCTATTTTATATTCATCATGTCAATAAATTTTGAAAGTTATGAAATTAAAATAAAAACAGTTCATGATCACAAATTTGATTAACAAAATATTTTTAAAAAAACTATCTCTTTATATTTGAATTTTGAGATTTGAAAAGTTCTACAAAACAAAGAGAGCGAGAGAGAAAAAGAAAATTTTTAAATTCATTTTAGTTTGTCAAATTTTATCAACCTACTTTATGGTTCTATTTTTTAGTGGGTAGAGCAGATAATGCAATTTACCATCCTATAATATGTTTTTATGATAGTTGATTTTATTTTATTGAAAAATCTCTTTTTATTTTTGCTTTTAGTCTAATAATCTTACTTATAACCTTATTTATATTATTATTATATACACTTTTTTGTTTATAACGAACATTATTGGATAGAAGTAGATACTACCCTTTGGAAGTTTATGATACCCTCCAACAAATTCCAGGATCTGTGGTATTCTGAGAATCATAGAGGCAACATAACATAGAAAATCAGAAGAAGAATGGGAAGGAAGGTGTCATCAATTGGCACTTGGCATTTGGCAGTGATTTATGGAATGGGCAGGAATTAGGAATAGTAGGGTCCCCTTAATTGCTGTAACCAAAACTTTTGTTTTGTTGCGTGCTACCCACATGGCCAGATTGCATGCAATTGTCTTCTTGGTCCAACCTTTTTTCTTCTCACATGCCAACACATCTCACATAGACACATACTATCAATTTTTTCCTTTATTTCTTTCTCTTTTTCTTTTTCCCTCACTTTCTGCTAATTTTCGTGGCTCCTGTTCTGTTGTTTTGGTAGGCAATATCTTCTTTCCATCTGTTGCTATATAAGATCTAATGATGGGATGGGTTGGGCTGTGGCTGGCACTGCAAGAAGCTACACGCTTTTGCGAACAATAATGTTTTCCACAACACTTAGAAAAAGCGTGGGCTCTTGAACACACAAATAAATAAATAAATAAATAGATTCTTGACTTTTTGTTTCGCATATATTTTTATTCCTGATAAATTTAAAAATATTTTTATATTAGGTCCTGACCTCTTTAAATAATGGACATATGAATTCTTCTGTTCATATGAGTCTGTCAGACCTAACAAAAAAATTTAACGTAACTCCCGTTGTGTTGACCTAAACGTTACGGATGTACACATGGAGGAGGAGTTTTCAAAACGGCGCCGTTTCATAAGCACTCAAGCAAGCATCACAAGATTTTAGCAACAATGGTGGTAGCTTCTGCATCAGAAACATAAGTCATCTTCTTCCTCTATCTTTTTCTGGTGATCTAAATCGATCAAATCCTCACCAAGCTCCAACTTTTGTAGTTCCACAAGCTTCTCCACCAAACCTTCCTTGAGCATGGCCTCCACCACTTCCTTCCTCCCAAATTATCCAATCTCAAGCACACAATCCACTCCCAAAACCCTTATTTCCAACTCCTCGCAATCCAAAAATCCAATAATATTCTCACAATTCAATTCAATCTCATCCATAAACGACGACTTGATTCACCCGATCAGAGAATAGAACCTTAATCAAACGTAGCAAGCCCATACCTACTAGAGCTCGAATGGTAGGGTCCATGAGAACCTGTTCGATGAACACATCCTTGTTGAATCGAATCACTGTCGCCACAGTCGGCCCCGCGTGCTCCTGAACATTGAGGGATCAGAGCACTTAGCGTCGAAGATGGTCATAGAACCCTTTTTTACTTCTTCAGTGCTGGTAGAGTCATAGAAAGGTTTTGCCTTTGCCGCCTCCTTCGCCATTTTCAGTTGTCGTGTACAGTGGCGGAAGCACATGAAAAATAGAACAAAACCCAGAACAAGAAGCAGAATGACAACCCCAATTACAACACTAAAAACCACCGATTTCTTTGAATTTTCGGAGCCACCTTGGCGGAGTAGTCTCCAGTGGCAGCAGAGGCTCCGGCGCTGAGCCACCCTCTACAACTTCTTTAGCGGCTCTTTTTTTTAGAGGAACAGAGATTGGAGTAAAGTAGTAGATAACTGGAATTTCAGAAAGCTCATTCACTTCCAAAACGGAGGGAGTGGATGCTCTTATGAACAATCCATGCTTGGATTTTGGACTCAATGGAGTTGGCGAGCTTGGAGATGGAGTGAGTGGAGAGTCGTCGGGAGAGGAAGGAGCAGAGGGAGTGAGAGCGGTGGCGAAAAGTGGTGGAGTTTTGAAGGAACAGAAGGAGTGAGAGCTTGAAGGTATGCTTGGTTGAGTGCTTATAAAACTGCGCCGTTTTAAAGAAGGGGGACTAATTTGTCTCGTTTTAAAAATTCTCCCTCCACGTGTGCATTCGTAATGGCCAGGTCAGCACAATGGGAGCCATGTCATACTTTTTCATTAGGTTTGACGGACCCAAATCAATGGAGAGATGCATATATCCAACTTTTAAAGAGGTCAGTGACTTTAAAGTATTTTCAAATGGTCAGGAACAAAAATATCCGTGGGACAAAAAGTCAAGGACTTATTTGTCATTTTCTCAAAAAAAAGTGTGTGCTCTGTTTATGCGGAGTTGCAAATTTTATTTTAATCTTATTGTCAATGTTTTTAAAAGGGCAAATCACATGTTTAAGATCATTGAATTTTAAAATTACATAAATATAACATTTGAAAATTATTTACATTTCAGTCATAATCCTAATATATGTAAATCGTTATAGATGATAGGATTTTCAAAATTTACAAATAAAATCTCATAATCTATCGCGAATTATGAAGGATTAGGATAAAGCATAAATCGTGAAAGCGGTTTATGCACAAAAATAAAGGCACATAAAATACTATAGGGGCATAGCGGATAGATTATGCACAAATTCATAAAGTGAATTCATGAAGAGGAGTAGCGAACTATGAAGAGATGGTTTAAGATAATCCTTGATCCCTCTAGTGGTTTATGACTTCAATTCCATACTATAAATACTAGTTGAACGTGATTGTGATGTAGAATGACCAAATATACAATGTCTAGTGAGGATAGTTTCTTAGTTCTTGTGCACTATACATGGAAGATTTAGAAAAACAAAAGAGATCATGGGAGTAAGTTTACTGACAAAGAGTCTTTGAGTATTTTTATCCGTTCATCAAATAATTTTGTGGATGTTTAAACTAGTATATTGCAGAAACTTGAGATGTGTGGAACCAAGTGGGTGGAGGAGTTATTTTACAAGATCCGAATATTGTTGTGTCAACTCGTGTGAAGTACAATATGTTTGTGATAGGATCCGATGAAGATATGCAAGTTCTATTTAATTGTCGGAGAAATTTTCCAAAGGTGAAAACAAATGAGTTGTATGCGAAGTTGGAGGACGTTATCGCCATTTTTTGGGATCAACTCTAAATCCTCAATCAACTGTGTCAGGGGAGCTTTGAGTTCGATGCTTGTAATTGCATTGGCCGCAACGTTAATTGCATCTCTATCTTTTGTGGTTAATTTAAACTGCGAAGATGCGATGCCTATGTTATAGGGGATAATCATTCCTTTTGCAAGCTGGCAATTGTGTTGGCTGGTTCTCCTCACATGATTTTTGGTGGTACAAAGGATGGAGAACCATGTCAAGCGAACCCTTCATGACCCTCAATAATCTCAAATGTTCCTCGATAAGTATCTTTGGTGAACCACTGCCACCACCTCAATAGCAGAATAAAGCTCTCACAAAAACTGAAAAAAAAATTATGGTTAGAGAACAATGTAAAAGGAATACTAGTGTGTACATATCATACTATTGAAAATCCTAATCAACTTCCATGTTGAGCACGCAACCTAGCCAAAGGAGAGGACCTCGAAGAATAGAAGCTCCTTGGCAGTGTCCACGCCGGCGTCGCTAGTTGAGCGGTTCTTAAAGCTCATGAGGCTCCGCCGGTCCAGCCCAGGAGCAGTAGTGCCACGACCGTGAAGAGAGAGCTCAAGATCAGCCTTATAAATACAAGGAGGCCGGTGGACATATTAGCCTCAAGGTGCTCCACTAGGGTATGCTAGCCTCCGCCTTAGGCATTGAGATCTACCGTCTTCTTATTTATATCTCTGCTACCACACGGCCATCTAGCTATGCTTCTACTTGAATGAATGAAAAATGTTTTTAGGTTTGTAAAAAATATCACTTTGTCTTATTCTCTTTATTCTTTTTTTGGGTCAACTATCTGTTTCTGTTTTCTAGTTGTTAGTGGTGTGCTACTCTAGTTGTGGTATCCCAAGCTATCTTGTGCGTATGAACTTATCGAAGAAAAAATTATATGTTTCTTTTTTCTTGTGATGCTTGTATCTCAAGCAATGAACTTTTAGTTACAGACAATTTAATCATGTATTAATAGGAAATTAACACTTTAATTTTATTATTTTTACCAATATTATTTTTTGGGATAATATCTAAAAGCTAATACAATTTTTCTAAAGAAAAATACAAAGAAAATGTTGTAAAACCATAGTGATTCTTTTTGCAACATGGCAATAATGGATACTTAAACACCAAAATACAACTAGTAAATTTTTGTTTGGAAAAATGTTGTGTGATTATGTTATCTTGTATATTCAGTTGGATGTGAAACTTGTTTTATGTGAATTTTAATATCTCTACGTATCAACTACGCGTGAGACAAAAATAAGTATAAACATTATATATTCTTCTTTTTATAAAAGGAAAAAAATCTTTTAAGGTGCTTTACTAGGATTTTGGTGTTTCTATAAATTTTGAGTGGGAATCCTAATTTTGCACCTCCGTGTACTTTACTCACTCAGATCGGTGTGATTGTGAGCAATGGAAGGAAGGGGATCAGTGGATGATGGAGGAGGAGATGATCGTGAAAGGCTGAAGAAGAATGGAGTGGTGGTTTTTTATGATAGTGATATTCAGGAAGGATTGGAGGTATGTAAGAAGAGTCTGATGGGTCGCATTCTGGAAGATAAATAATTTTCTATTGGCACAATTGACCCTTTATGTTTGCTATATGGAGACAACCTGAAGGTTTTCGCGTTACGGAGCATGGAGACAACACCTTTCATTTTTTCTTTGATAGAGAACAAGACTTGATTCGGGTGGAGAAGGAGATTCCATGGCTCCTCAAGAATTATATTGTCAATATACGAAGATGGAATAAAGAGATGAGCGTTGCTGCTGAAGAATTTTCTTTTGTCCCGATACGGGTTCAACTTTGGGGTCTCCCAGAGTACTGCAAAACAACGGAATTTAGAAGGAAAATTGGTGCTGCGATTGGGGAGGTACTGGATGTCGGGGTATTTGTGATGAAAGGGAAGGAATAAAGGACTGTGAAAGTTCAGATCAACCTTAATGTCACCCAAAAACTGAGGAAGACCATGAGGATTGCATGGCCAGATAGTAGAATTATGTAGATAGACCTGAAGTATGAGCGTAAAGGATGTTTCTGCATTTACTATAGTCATCTAGGACATGAATTGAGAAGTTGCAGCACATTGATTGATGACTCAGTTCAAGGAGAAAAGGTGGAGGAAGGTTGGGGTGAGTGGTTGAAAGCAGAACAAACTGGTAACAGAGAGACACACTTGAAAGAAAACCAACAAGCAAATCAAGGTTCTAATTCAAGTGATTGGAGGAAAAACTCTAAGACACCTATACCAGTTATTCTTCTCATAATCATGGCAACTTTATCATTGAAAGAGAAACAAAATCAGCAAGGTAATGAGGTAAATGAAGATGCCAACAATGAAGGAGTTATCGATGTGGTTAATAGAAGTCCTTTAATGGAGATGCAATGCGTTGAGGAGGGAAAAGCAAATCGAGCTGCGGAACAGATAGGGAATGTTGTTGATAGTCAACAAATTGTATGCATTGTTAGCTCTACTAAAGATGGACAAGGAACAAATTCTGTAAAGTCAGTGTAGAATAATCAGCAGATTGGAGGAGCTTATTGGAAAGTTGGTCCTACTAGCAAAAAACCAAAGCTTAAACACTTGGCTAGGAAGGCTGATCATAATTCTCCAAATGCAATGGGTGTTAAAAGGAGGTCAGGAGAGGCAGAGGATAAAACTTAGTGGAGGAATGAAGGTTCTCATGATTTGATTATGGCTGAATCAGGGGAGGGTGCCAACCCACAATTGGCACCCCAGGGCTAATAAAGATAATAATGTGGAACTGTCGAAGTTTGAGAAAGACCCTAATAGTTCACAACATCCAAGGGATTAAAAGATCTCATTCCCCCGAAGTGTTGTTTTTATGTGAGACAAAAATAATTCTTCGTTTGTCAGGAGACAATGTGAGAAGATTGGTTTCGGAGAAGCATTCTGTGTAGAACTGCAAGGTACGACAGGTGGTCTAGTTTTGACATGGAATTTTAATGCTCAGCTAACAGTTATTGATTCAGGGGGTTTCTTTGTTCACTTTCATTGGCTGGAAAAAGGGAAGAATATATTATAAATTATATTTGTTATTCACCTTCACAGTGAAGAACAACACCGTAATAACCAGTATTTGGAGATTTTTCAGCGAATCGAAGATGCAGGGGAGCATTATTTACTGATTGAAAACTTCAATGCTATTCGAGGTCAGCATGAG
Source organism: Arachis ipaensis (assembly GCF_000816755.2). Taxonomy (NCBI): domain Eukaryota; kingdom Viridiplantae; phylum Streptophyta; class Magnoliopsida; order Fabales; family Fabaceae; genus Arachis; species Arachis ipaensis. The sequence goes on along the minus strand of NC_029791.2, from coordinate 13,621,142 downwards.
AAAGAGGGAGGTACACAAAAATCAGCAAGCTCTATAACAGGTTTCAATGAATTCATGGATGCCGACAGCCTAAGATATATTGGCTATGAAGGTTGTAAATTCACCTGGTCCAATAGGCAATTTTGGGAGAACTTAATCAGAGAAAGATTGGATAGATGCCTTGTTTATAATGAATGGTTGGCAGTTTATCCTCATGCAAGGGTGATTCACTTAGAGGATGTTGGTTCTGACTACCGGCCAATTATTATTCAGTCTGGCCAATAGCACATGAGGTAGAAACGACGGTTCAAATTTCAAGAAAAGTGGTGCAAATTGGAATAGGTGAAATGCATAATCAAGGAGGCTTGGCAATTGGATACCACGGGTTCAACTATGTATATTTTATTCAGCAAGTTGAAAAATTATCGCTATAAACTTGTTGAATGGCAATCTACTAACCCAAATAACTCAGCCAAGTTAATTGTGGAACTTACTCAAAAACTGGAAGCAGAGAAATAGAAGGCTCAACTGGCAGATAAGTGACTTATTTTAACTATAAAAGCTAATCTTCAAGATGCTTATAAGAAGAAGGAGCGGTATTGGAAAGAAAAATTCCGAGTGAAATGGCTACGATGGGGAGACCAAAATACAAATTTTTTTCATGCCAAATTTCAAACTCGGAATAGACAAAACAAATTGGAGAAATTGAAAGATGAAGATGGGCTGTACATGTCTGATGTTGAGGGTATTAGGGAAGTAGCGAAAACTTATTTCAAGAAACTGTTTACTACATTAATCCCTAAGGACCCAAAGGAGGCGTTAGAAGGACCAGCTAGCAAAGTTGATGACAGAATGAACCACGTACTTACGAGACTCATTTATGAGGAAGAAGTTAAAAGAGCATTTTTCTCTATTAATTCCTTCTCAGCACTGGGCGAGGATGGCTTCATAGCAAAGTTCTACCAGTACTATTAGGAGATTATCAAGAATGAGGTCATTTAAGCATGTGTCAACTTTTTCTCTGGAGGTAAAATGCTTTGATCTCTAAATCACACGTAGATATGTTTGATTCCTAAGGTTACAAGTGCTGATTCTAAGCTCAGATATGACCTATCAGTCTGAGTACGGTATTCTATAAGATAATTTCGAAGATATTGGTTCACAGGATGCAGTTTTTTATGGATAAAATTATAAGTGTGAATCAAAGCGCTTTCATTAAAGGCAGATTGATTTGTGACAATATCCTTATAGTGCATGAGTTTATGCATTACCTAAAGAATAAGAAATATGGTGATTATGATTTAGCTCTAAAACTCGAGATGAACAAAGCTTATGACTGAGTTTAGTGGAACTTTGTTTGGGAGATGCTAAAGAGGTTGAGATTTTTGTCAGAAGTGGATTAGCTGAATACAGGAGTGTGTGACTACGATTTTCTATTTAGTTCCTGTGGATGTATTCTCTCATGGTTTTTTTAATCCCACGAGGGTCTCCAGCAGGAAGACCCATTGTCCCCCTATTTATTCCTCATTTGTACAGAGGGTTTATTTCATTTGCTCCACAAGGGTGAATAGAGACATGAGTTAGTTCTAAGGTTAAACCGGCAATTCCCCACCATTAGCCACTTTTTTTTTGCCGATGACTCGATTTTATTTGGGAAAGCCAATGTCCAAACTTGTCAGAACTTACTTCGGCTACTACAGGAGTATAGTGAGATTAGTGGTCAGGATACTGATCTGAACAAATCATCGGTCTTTTTCAACCAGAATACTCCAGAGGAATGGTGACACGAGCTTGTTGAGATCTTACAAGTTTCACGTGTTGGCTGCCAGGATAAATACTTAGGCTTTCTTGTAACTATAAACAGATAAAAAATAACCACCTTTAGCTACATTGAAGACAAGATAACAAAAAAAATTAATCAGCGGAAGCAATCATTATTGTTAACGAGTAGACAAAAAATTTTGGTTAAAATGGTGGGTTCTGCTGTGCCTATATATACCTTAAGCTGTTTCAAATTACCAAAGACTCTCATTGACAATGTTCAAAGAAAAATGATATAGTTTTGGTGGGGATAGAGAGAAAATGAGAGAAAATTTTAGTGGATAAAGTGGGATACTGTGTGTAGGAATAAAAATCAAGGCAGATTGGGTTTCAAAGATTTGAAAGCCTTTAATTTGGCTATGTTAGGGAAGTAGAATTGGAGGATATTGAAGAAGACTGATTCACTGTTGCATCAAGTTCTTAAATCCAGATACTTCCCCTTTTCTCTTTTCATGAATGCTCAAACTGGCCAAAATCCCTCTTTGGCTTGGAGGAACATTCTTGAAGGCAGAAACGTGATTGAAAAAGGAGTGAAATGGCGAATTAAAAATGGTGCTCAGGTCTGAATCTATGAGGATAATTGGGGGAATAATAAGAAGAGACTCCAGAGAAATACTATGAGTACTTCAAATCAAAACCTAATTTGGGTTTAATCAATGGTTCCTAACGATACATGGAACGAAAATCTAATTCACAATAATTTTTCAAACACAGTAGCTCAAATAATTCTGCAAACTCTTGTAACTTAAGGACCAGATAAACTTATATGGAAAAAGAAAAAAATGTTCTTACTCAGTCAATTCTAGTTATCAGACTAGCTTCCAATTTTTTCACTCTCCTCAAGAGTATCTTCCATTAGAAGGAGTTTTGGCATTCAATTTGGGACCTCAAATGTTCAGCTAAGGTCAAACTCTTCTTCTGGAAAGCAGTTCATGATGGCATACCTGTCAGGAAAAAAATCCAAATCAAAATTCTAACAACACCCATTCACTGTCCTAGATGTGAAATTGAAGAAGAAACAATCTTGCATTGTCTAATTAAATGCCCCCACTCAACTCAGGTTTGGTTTCAAATGGGAATTACTAATGCACCTGGAGATTTCGATGAATTGTGAAAATGGTGGATCTCAAACACAAAGACATGGGTGTTGGTAATGATGGTAGCCGTTGATGAAGCTTGACGGCAACAACATTATGGAGAATGTGGTTAGTCCGAAACCTCAAAGTCTTTGAGAACAAAGACACCTCAAGTTCAAAAATAGTGCAAGCCACTTCTAATGGCATGGAAGAGTTCTTCAAGCTGCTCTGAGAGACTTGCCCCTATTTATTATCATCTCAATGTTTTTTATTTCTTTTCTTTTTAGATGATATGTGTTAATTGTTTGGCATTAGCCACTTATTTTGTTTTGTTTTCCTTTTGAGGATCAACTACTATTTTATTATCAATTTAAAAAAATTCCTTTCTTTGTGAAAAAAAAGGAAAAAAATTAAAAAGTCTCTAATAATTATCTGAAAAGACGAGATTCTCAATAAAAACAATACTCTTTTCGGCCATTGATCTTTATTTCTGTGAGACTGATTAACCCCTTTATCAATATTTTCTTTGTATTAATGGAATAAGCCTACATGGTATGTTTAACTATTGATTTATCCATTAAGAACTAACTAGGATCGACAAATTCTTTTTTGTTAAGAGTTTCATTGTCTTTCAGGGATAATTGTCAAGGCCGTTTAGTTTTTTTGTTACCTTTTTCAAATACATTGGCTAAATTTTACCGTGTAAAACTAAGAAATATTAGTGTTTTTAAATTATTTTTATTTATTAAAATTAAATAAAGGATATATTAGTAATTAAAATGTCACCTAAGTATGTTCTGTAGAGAGATCATTGACAAAGGGGCTAACCAGTCTTATGAAGTTAAATATCAATGGTTGAATGATGCATCCGCATATTTAGTACTTTTTCCTTCTTAACTTCAATCCATAAGCTAATAATTCTTGTTATTTTAATTAATCAATTCATGGTTTAGTGTATATTACTTTAAGAGTATGAATTCCTTTCGTTACAGGAGAATATTGAAAGAAATCAAGCAAAGACAAGAAGGAAGAAGAGCAAGCAATAGCAACAAACAAGACAAGAAGAGAAGGACTAAATAAAGGAGCATCCAAGTCCATTCCCAGGCTACCCTCAACACCATGTGCCTCACATCCCCTGCCATGCACCTCACGCCTCACCAACCTCACCTCCCAAGGGCTGCTCTCCTGTCTTGTGCTTCATGCATGTGTTGGTGCGCTTCACGCAGCACACCATACGCCTCATGTGTAGCTTGGTGTGCTTCACGCAACCAAACAGAGGCCTCTAATTCCTTTTTGTTAGATTTGCGCTTCACACAAGGCTTCATACGCCTCACGCATCACTCATGGGCCACTCCCAAGATTTGTGATTCCTTGTTAAATCTCTCACTAATCTCCAATCTTTTAGAGCACTTGAATTGATGATTGAAGCAAGAGCACAAAGCCCATGATTTGAAGTATTGATTGGCAATTATGAAAAATTATCTATAACTTGATTTGAGAGGGAAAACTATTTGAAAAACATTATTGATTAGTTTAGATTTGATTCTGTTTTAATTTTGATTTGTTTTAAATCTTAAATTAGGGTTAGTATTTAAAGGGGAGAGACATTCACGTGACTCTCTTTTTTCAGCCATTTGAAATTCATAATTTTTTATTTTTTTAGCATCATGTGTAACTAATCTTTTCTTTAAGGTTTGGAGTTATGTTTATTATTATGGATTAATATTATTACTTTTTTATGTTTGATTAATGTATTAATATTTTCTTAAAAATTAAGTTTTTGTTCTTCATCACAAGGGTTTGAATATATTGGGAAATAGTTTGAATTTGAATTGAATTCTATATTTATCTTGAAAAAGTTGTTTGTTAGAATTAAGTTTGAAAACTTCTCTCAATTCTTTAAGTTTTGAACTTGGTTTGATAGGTGACATTATATCAACTAAGTTTAAGCATTGAGAATTGTGTGATTTTTGAATCAGTGTATGTGCTCACCTCTTATCATAATTCATTGATCAAGGAATTGACGGTTTGTTAAATTAAAAGAAATCGGATTATTAAGAGATTGATGTTTGATTAATTAGGGTTCGCCGTAAGATATATCTTTGTATGATCAAGTAGATAGTGAAAAGCATTCTTCCTAAAGTTTTAGTATTTGTTTGGGTGCCATTAAATCGATAAAAAAAATATTTTTTCAATGAAAAAAGATCTTTTTTATTTTTTAGTGTGTGTGACAAATTTCTAATAGTAAAAGTAAAAGCACTAGAAAAATTATAAAAAAAATCTTTTTTGAAAAGCTATAATTTACATCTTTTTTTAAAAGATCTTTTTTCTTAAAAAAAAAAGATGTTTTTACATAATAAATGAACAAAAAAGTACTTTTATCTTATTTTACCCAAACATAATTGATAGATAAAAAGATCTTTTTACATGATATATCCAAATATAAAATTATTTTTACTTTTATAAAAGATCTTTTTTGAAAATGGCGTCCAAACAAGCCCTTAAACATTTCCAAAACCTTAACCTTTTTTTATTCATATTACTTTCCTAACTGTTTACAATTTGTCTTCAGTTTCCTCTCTGTTGATACCGGATATTTTTAGAACCCTAATTTACAATTGTTTAGTTAGAATAATCGATTAACTCTTGTGTGCTCAATTCATTAATCTTTATGGAAACGATAATCCACTCTTATAATATTATTTAATACAATTTAATATACTTATCGAATTGTGGTTTTGCAAAATTCTACATCACTGAAATGGATATTTTTTTAATATTAAAAATCTTGTAGTCTTTCAAAAAAATTATCAAAACCCAGAATAAATATTCACTCTTTATAATCACACTTGTTCAAATACAAAATGCAAAAGTGAAAACGTCCACTAGCACCAAGTTATTAAAGATCAACGGAGGAATACCATATATTTTCTCTATCTTTTTGTTTTTACCCCTATTAAACTTATAAATTTTCTAAGTACTAAAATAGCATTTCAATTTGACATTAATATTGTCTTTTCCATTTCTTTCCCATCATATATAAAAATCTCAGATAGCATAAAAACTAAGTAGTGTAATAACAATAACAAGTCCAAATAGAGAAGATGTAGACTAAAATTAAAATCTCTTTCAATAAAGTAACTAATGTTCTTTACACATAAAAAGCCTTATAGACAAGAAAAATAATATACAGAGGAATTTTCCGTCTGTTGGTACATCGACAAAGCAACGCCACAGTACTTATATTCTCCAATGCTTACAAGCAAAGAACTATCTCCTATGCTTCAATTATTAGGATAGCTGTTTGGCAACATTGCAACACACCTCACAAAATGCTCCAAACGCATCAACTATGGAAACATTTCCAGTATTCCACAGTATTAATTAACAAAGACTAATAGCGGTATATATATAATGTCAGCAATCATTTATCTTCACTGCGGCAAGAAACAAGAATGTCATATCAGATCAATGCATCTTATAAAAGAAATTGTTTGGAAAACAGTAAGTAACTGAGTAATAATTAGATGAGAAAATATTAGAGAATATGATTTCAAAAGCATTTCCGAAATATAATGTGTACTTTTAGCCTTAGAGATCGGATAAAGTGCACATTGTAACCGTTGATGAAAAATCAAGGGCATAATCATCTTAATGATAAGGATATATTTATCTTTTATAATTATTTATGAGAATATTTTTATATATACAATAACAACAAAACCTTGTCCCACTAGGTGGGGTCGGCTACATGAACCAAATGACGCTACTGTGTTCTGTCATGTATCATGTTTACAGAGAGACTGTTTACATGTAGATCTCGTTTGACCACCTCATGGATGGTCTTCTTAGGTCTTCCTCTGCCTTTCACTCCTTTTCCATCTTCCATCTCATCCACCCTTCTGACTGGGTGTTCTGTCGGTCTTCTTCTCACATGTCCAAACCACCTGAGACGCGATTCAACCATCTTTTTCACAATGGGTGCTACTCCAACTCTCTCCCTTATATCTTCGTTCCTTATTTTATCCAATCGCGTACGACCACTCATCCATCTCAACATCTTCATCTCTGCCACACTCAGCTTATATTCGTGCTCCCCTTTAGCCGCCCAACACTCTGTACCATAAAGCATAGCCGGTCTTATAGCAGTGCGATAGAATTTACCTTTAAGTTTTAAAGGCACTTTTTTGTCGCATATAAAACCAGATGCACTCCGCCATTTTGACCAACCTGCTTGGATCCTATGGTTTACATCCTGTTCAATCTCTCCATTATCCTGTATGATGCACCTAAGATACTTAAAACTTTTAACTTTTGGTAGGATATTTTCTCCAATCTTCACCTCTATATTAGGGTTTTCCCTTCTCAGACTGAACTTACATTCTATATATTCCGTCTTACTACGGCTTATGCGCAGACCATACACTTCTAAAGTTTCTCTCCATAAGTCCAACTTTTTATTAAGGTCTTCCCTTGACTCTCCCATAAGGACGATATAATCGGCAAAAAGCATGCACTATGGCACAAACTCTTGGATGTGCTCTGTGAGTACTTCTAAAACTAATGTGAAAATATATGGACTTAAGGATGATTCCTGGTGTAATCCTATACTAATAGAAAATTCCTCTGTCACACCACCTTGAGTCTTCACACTAGTTGTGGCCCCATCATACATGTCTTTAATTGCACGAATATATGCGATCCTTACTCTCATCTTTTCTAAAACCTTCCATAAGACTTCCCTTGGCACCCTATCGTACGCTTTTTCCTAATCAATAAACACCATATGTAGATCTCTTTTATTACTACGATACCTCTCCATCATCCTTCTTAACAGGTATATCGCTTCGGTGGTGGATCTGCCTGGCATAAATCCAAATTGGTTCTCTGTTACTTGTGTCTCTTTTCTCAACCTCCGTTCTATCACCCTTTCCCATAACTTCATGGTATGGCTCATGATCATGATCCCTCTATAGTTTTCGCAACTTTGTATATCCCCCTTATTCTTGTAGATAGGTACCAAGGTGCTTTTTCTCCACTCATCAGGCATCTTCTTTGACCTTAAAATCTTATTAAAAAGCTTGGTTAACCAGTTGATACCTTTCCCTCCAAGGCCTTTCCAAACCTCAATCAGGATATTATCAAGCCCTACTGCCCTGCCATTTTTCATCTGCTTTAGAGTCTATTTTACCTCGAAGTCTCGAATCCTTCGATAGTAATCAAAGTTTTGATCTTCTTCCCTTTTACATAACCGACCAAGGCTCGGAAGAGTCTTCTATTCTTCATTAAATAGCTCGTAGAAGTAGCTCTTCTACCTTTCATTAATCTTCTCCTCTTGAGCCAGCACCTCTCCATCCTTATCCTTTATGCACTTAACCTGATCCAAATATCTCGTTCTTCTATCACGGCTCTTTGTGATTCTATATATACATTTTTCTCCTTCTTTCGTACCCAAAGACTGGTAAAGACCCTCATATGCTCTTGTTCTTACTTCACTTACATCCACTTTTGTCTCTTTCTTAGCCGCCTTGTATTTTTTCTAATTATCTGCATTGCAGCATAAAGACCACTCTTTAAAGCACTCCCTTTTTATCTTTATCTTTATCTTTTCTTATACACTCGCATTCCACCACCAAGACTCCTTGTCTCTTGGTCCTATTCCTTTAAATTTACCAAAGCTTTCTTCTGCTGTAACTTCTGCCATCTCTCTCCACATCTCTTCCGCGCTTTCTTTCCCATCCCATTTTGCCTATTCTTCTACCCGTCTTAGCAAGTTTCTTTGTTCATCACCTTTCATCCACCACCACCTCGTCCTTGGGTTCTTCGTATGATGTCTTTTTCTCAACTTTGCTCAACGTGAAAATCCATGACGAGCACCCTATGTTGTGTTGTCAAACTCTCCCCCGAGATAATTTTACAATTAATGCAAATTTTTCAGTCGATTCTCCTCAACAAGAAAAAGTCGATTTGAGAGCTTGTGATGCCACTCTTATAGGTTATAAGATATCCGTCTCTCTTTTTAAAACATGTATTTGCGATGAGAAGGTCAAAGGTTGAGGAAAAGTCCAAAATAGTTTTACCCTCAGCATTGATCACCCCGAAACCATGGGTTCCGTGAATACTTCCATACCCAGTCACTTTTCTTCTAACATGGCCATTTAAATCTCCTCCTAAGAAAATCTTATCTGATGAAGGTATGCCTTGGACCAAACTCTCTAGATCTTCCAAAAACCTTATCTTGTATTGTTCGTCAGAACCCACTTTCGGTGCATAAGCGCTAATCACATGAAAAGTACCTCCCTCTACCACAAGTTTGATAGAGATGATCCGATTTCCCACCCTCTTAACATCCACTACGTCCTTCTTCCACTGCTTATCCACAATAATTATATAATATATTCTAAAAAATAAATAAAAACAAATGCTGATAAAAATAAGTATAATTTATGTGACAAATTTTTATTCGTCCATCTTTTATATTGTATTGATACGTATAAATTAGTTATTGTGTCGAAGTAAGTACTAAAAATTAATTACATAAATAATTTAATTCGATATTACTACACGAAAAATTAATATTTTGGATTTTTTTCTTGATATTCCTTTTTAGGACAATAAACTTGAAATTTTGATAAATACATTTTTTAGAAAAATAACAAAGGTGGTATTAATTAAGAGAAGTGCTAGAAAACAACATATTTTATAATTTGTAGCCATCAATTAGTTATAATTAGTGTTTTTATTCTCATTCAAAGTATGTTTTTTCCTTGAAATCCACAAATACCCATCCCTTGCAGTACACATCTTGTTAGAGCTAGGAGTCCAATGCTAGCCCGAATGAGAACCAACCAAAGGAATTAAATTATTAACTTAATCAGACCAATAGGTAAAGGGGTAGCTAAGTGGTTAAATTTTCAATTAGAATTAACCAGAACATCACTAATCAAAAAATTAGTTTCAGAATTATGAATAAAAAGGGGAGTACCAAAAGGAGACTATTCATCACACCACAAGGATTGATCAGTAGATCCAATGTACCAAGCAAAACTATCTTTAATATGATTGTAAACTGTTACCATGTTCCTCCAAATCCTTGAAGCATTCTATGGAATGTTACCATCCCAATCAACACCATACTTCAAATATTTTTTTTAACATGAGTTGCACTACCCGAAGCTTATCTTTACTATTAAGAAGTTGCCAAACTAACTCATCCATTAATGCAATGTTAACACTGGAAGTGTCTCTAATCCCAAGATTACCATTCTTTTTGGGAGAAATAATGTTTTCCCAGTTAACAAGAGAAAAGCACATGTTATTGGTCTTTTATTTTAGAGATAAGTATTGTTTTGGTCCCTCACATTGAGGGTCGGAATCGAACCCGTCCCCGATGTATATTTTGATTTAAAATCGTCCTTAAAGTCGCATTTGAATTTAAAATCGTCCTTTAAGAAGTAAACTTTTTATAAATGACGATGATACCCTTCTGAAGTTTTTGTGTTTCGCGCGAAACACCTCACCCCTTCATATGCTTCCTAACCCTCAACGTAAACCCAACATTAATCATAACGTTTCACTTCACCAATGTTGTTCCACCGTGCCCTAGGGAAGAATCAGAAACGCTAGAAGGTGTTCTTGGAGTGAAGATCGCAGCCGAGTCTGGTTTACTGGAAGGCAGGGTCGTGCACATTCTATCAGGTATGTTTCGCTGTTTACCGTTTACTGAGATTAGGAATAAACATCACTGTGTGGTTTAGGTTTTAATTTTTTCTTCTATTTCTGTGATATGGCACTGTGTATAGGTTGTTGGAGAAGCCAATGGCGTACTTTAAACTGAAAGTCTACCATGGAGGGTTTTTTACCTATCGGAATGGGCCGTTAGAGTATGTGGGGGGAGAAACAACAGTGATAGAAGAAATTGATGGTGATCCGTGGTCCGTATTTGAAGTTTATGCAGAGTTAAAGCAGTTTGGATATGTGGAGGAGAATATCCCTTCATTGTGGTTCAAGGATCCTACACATGAAGATTTGGAAAAAAATTTGAAGTTGTTTAAGTCTGATGCAGATTCCATTGCTATGTGCAAAATAGCTGAGGTAAGAGATTATGTTGAGTTGTATGTAGTGCACAAGGTTCAGGAAGAGGAGGTGTTTCCTGCTTCTGGATACATTGATGTTGGGGGGGATCATAGGATGGATGATGTGGGACAACAGCTGGTTGTGTATGGAGGAGAAGATGCTGGTTCAAAAAAATCTGATGCAGCTGCTGATATCTCTGGGGCCGAGAATACAGAAGCACATGTTATTGGTCTTTTATTTTAGAGATAAGTATTGTTTTGGTCCCTCACATTGAGGGTCGGAATCGAACCCGTCCCCGATGTATATTTTGATTTAAAATCGTCCTTAAAGTCGCATTTGAATTTAAAATCGTCCTTTAAGAAGTAAACTTTTTATAAATGACGATGATACCCTTCTGAAGTTTTTGTGTTTCGCGCGAAACACCTCACCCCTTCATATGCTTCCTAACCCTCAACGTAAACCCAACATTAATCATAACGTTTCACTTCACCAATGTTGTTCCACCGTGCCCTAGGGAAGAATCAGAAACGCTAGAAGGTGTTCTTGGAGTGAAGATCGCAGCCGAGTCTGGTTTACTGGAAGGCAGGGTCGTGCACATTCTATCAGGTATGTTTCGCTGTTTACCGTTTACTGAGATTAGGAATAAACATCACTGTGTGGTTTAGGTTTTAATTTTTTTCTTCTATTTGTGTGATATGGCACTGTGTATAGGTTGTTGGAGAAGCCAATTGTGTACTTTAAACTGAAAGTCTACCATGGGGGATGGTTTACCTATCGGAATGGGCCGTTAGAGTATGTGGGGGGAGAAACAACAGTGATAGAAGAAATTGATGGTGATCCGTGGTCCGTATTTGAAGTTTATGCAGAGTTAAAGCAGTTTGGATATGTGGAGGAGAATATCCCTTTGTTGTGGTTCAAGGATCCTACACATGAAGACTTGGAGAAATATTTGAAGTTGTTTAAGTCTGATGCAGATTCTATTGCTATGTGCAAAATAACTGAGGTAAGAGATTATGTTGAGTTGTATGTAGTGCACAAGGTTCAGGAAGAGGAGGTGTTTCCTGCTTCTGGATACATTGATGTTGGGGGGGATCATAGGATGGATGATGTGGGACAACAGCTGGTTGTGTATGGAGGAGAAGATGCTGGTTTAAAAAAATCTGATGCAGCTGCTGATATCTCTGGGGCCGAGAATACAGAGGGTGGTGATGATGTTAATCTGGATACTAATATGAGTAACTATAGTGATAGTGATAGCTTTGATTCAGAGTATGAACCATCTGAGGAAGAGGAAGAGACTGAAGATGATTTACACTTTACCAGCAGTGAAGATGAGCTTGATCCTGCTGTCAGTGGATTTCAAGATGTTAATGTGCTGAATGAAAAAAGTAGGGCAGTGAAAAATAAGAGGGTTGCAACTGAAAACTTTGAGGATGAAGATGGAGCAGAGAGTGATGAAATAGAGAATGACCACAAGGTTGGAGGTGCTGTGTCAGATTCAGACCACCAGGGACAGAGTTATCCAGTTCACAAGCATCAAAAAGACATGAGCCAATACAAGTGGGAAGTGGGCACAGTGTATGCTACCAGGGAAGAGTTCAAGGACACTGTGACTGCATATGCTGTGCAGAGGGCTCGGGCAATCACATTTAGAAAGTGTGATCTGCAAAGGGTTAGGGCAGTTTGCACTGGCGAGTGTCCGTTTTGGTTGTATGCTGCGAAGATGAAAGAAGAGGATACTTGGCAGCTTCGCAGCATGAACTTGACTCACACATGTACACAAACATACAGGGTGGAGATTTTGCACTCTAGATGGCTAGGGAAGGCATTCAAGAAGAAAGTGGAATCAAATCCGAAGGTGAAGATTAGGGAGTTAGTGTCAAAGGCTCAAAAAAAGTGGAACTTGACTGTCACCAAGTCAATGGCAACGAGGACCAAGCAGATTGCACTTGATGAAATCCAGGGAACCTTCCAAGAGCAGTATAAGAGGATATATGATTATGCACATGAGCTGATGCGGGCAAATCCAGGGACATCTGTTCGCTTACAAGTGCAAAGGTTCCCTGAACTTGATAATGAGGTAGCCTCATCACAGACCAGTTGCTGTATCTTTCAAAGGATCTATATCTGCTTGGAAGCATGCAAGCAGAGCTTCAACCATTGTAGGAGCTTTATTGGTCTAGACGGATGTTTTTTAAAGACACCACAGGGGGGACAACTGCTCACTGCCATTGGTTGGGATCCAAACGACCAAATGCTGCCCATTGCCTATGCAGTTGTAGAGGCCGAGACCAAGGACTCATGGACTTGGTTCCTTAGTCATCTTGCAACTGACATTGGTGTTGAGAAGATGGGAAGAACTACTTTTATGTCTGACCAGCAGAAAGTAAGCAAGTGTAACCGAATTTAACTTATGTACATTGACACAATGAATTACTATATCTCAATGACTATTTGGTCCTCCATTTTCTGCTTGCAGGGTTTGTTGCCAGCATACGATGATGCTATACCAGGTGTGGAGAATCGATTCTGTGTGAGGCACCTATACAGCAATTTCAGGAAATGGTTTCCAGGGTTACAATTGAAGCAACTAATGTGGAGGTGTGCTAAGGCGACTCACTGGAGGGACTGGGAGAAGAACATGGCCGAACTGAAAGCTGTGAATCAGGAAGCCTATAGGTACCTAATTGTTATCCCCCCTAGGTATTGGTCTAGATCTAGGTTCACCTATAATTCTAAAGTAGATACACTGGTTAACAATATGTCTGAGAGCTTTAATGCTGCCATAGTTGATGCTAGAGAGAAACCTATACTTACAATGTTAGAGGAGATCCGGGTTAAATTGATGACTAGGTGGGCAGAGAATAGGGAGTTGGCTCAGAAGTATGCAGGGACAATCTTACCTAGGATTAGAATCAAGTTGGAGAGGAGGTCTAGATCTGCTGGTGACTGGCGTCCATATTGGTCTGCTGCTCAGAAATATGAGGTTATGAATGGGTTAGATAAGTTTACTGTTGATTTAGAATCCTCTGAGTGCTCTTGTAGAAGGTGGCAGTTGAGTGGAATACCTTGTGTCCATGCAATTGGTTGCATCAAGTTCAAAGGGCTTCAGTTGGAACCTTATGTGGCTGACTGCTACAAGAGAGAAGCATACTTGAGGTGCTACGAGACAGTAATTCACCCATTGAACGGCCCTGACCTATGGGAGATTACACCACATCCTGATGTAATGCCTCCCCCATACAGAAGGCCTAGTCACAGGCCAGTCAAAAAAAGGAAGCCAGTTGCTGGAGATGAAGAACAGAGCAGCCGCACTCACATGTCCAGGAAGGGGGGGGGAAACAGAGGTGCTCTATATGTGGTGTTGTTGGACACAATAAAAGCAGATGCCCTAAACCTATTGAGAATGAGGTATATTGATTAAATTTTTTTACACTGCTTGTCTGAGAATTTTTAACTCAGCCTTATATTCTTCTGTATTGACTGCAAATGTGTCATAGGCCCAAAATTCCAAGAAACAAAGCAAGGGCAAGCAATCCAGGGGAAGCAACAACTCTATCCCTCCAGCTGCTAAGGGAGGAAAAAAAATTGCATCTACACAGCCCACTCCCAAGCTCACTGTCAAGAGAAAAGTTGCTTCAGCAACACAACCAACAAGCTCAGCCCAGTCCAACACTGTAGCACCACTAAAAAGGCCTAAAGGCAGGCCCAAGGGGACCATGAAGCCCACACCTTCAGCCCAACCTGATCCACCAACTTCATCATCACAACCAACCACCACTGTTCTTCCAGCATCTCAGCCATCCTTTGCCACAACTTCAAGCCAACCCACTAGGCACTACTCTGTTAGCTCTGCTGGAGGACCTCATGTTTCTCCCAGGAAACTGAAGTTAATGGCAAAGTTGCCTCCAAAAAAATGGGGATTGCTTTAGGGAAATGACAACACTTAGCATGTTGGTTTATTTTGTTTTAAGTTTGTGTTAAGCTTCTGGTTAATCCAGTGTGGTTGTACTGAAATATTGGCTTATATTTTGTTGCTTTTTGTTGCTTATATTTTGCCTTTGTGCTACTGTTGGTTGTAGTGAAATATTGGCTTGTTGCCAGCCAATCCTTTTGATGGTTAGGTTGTTTTGAGTTAAGTTTCTATTAAGGTTCTGGTAATGTCAAACACTATGCTTATTATGTATTTAGGTTGTTACCATTTTAATGACACTGTTATTTTATTGTTCAATCATGAAAATCATGTTTTGCCAAGAAAAACTTTCACTCTCATTTCAATATGCAACCATGCTTACAAGACAGTCATATTACATCTTCAAATACATTCAACATACCACAATCAAGAACCCCCCTAATACATAAACCCCAGCCAGACCAATTCACCACCAAAAACAACAGCAGAATATACCTACACATGTTTCATACCAGGTTCAACGGAATGAGACACTGTTGCGTTACTTTAGACCAACTCTGCAACAACAAACATACAAACCCAACCCACCCAAAAAATCCTAACACTGCAACGAACTTCAGCTTCCACTCTGCCACTTTAGTTCTTGATTTCATCATCGAAAGCTTCTTCCTTAACCTAGCAATTTCTGAATACTCCACCTCTGTCTCTGGATCTGCCCAACGAAAAAAATTGCAACCTTCTTGCACCTGCACATACCCACAGAGATCACCATCCCTTCCATCACCAGAAGACCCAATTCAGCAGAAAAGTAAATAAACAAACCTCAAAGTAGACACAACCCCAAAATCTGCGACCTGGGTTCTCCTTGGTCCCCGAGATTCGCAACACCGGCTTCTCACCATGAGAACAAAGTAGCAGCCTACCTTGTGACGAAGATGGGATTCGAGACGAGGTTGAGCTTCGTGCAGCCATGGCGGTCTCCCTCCAGCAGGTCCTCACGGTGAGCTCTGCAACAATGGCTTCCACGCTGCTTTACCCTTTCCTCCTTTCAATTCAATGTATAATTATTAAACTTTCCCATTCATTTTAATTTCCTATATATACATATATATATTTATTATTATTTTCGATGATCATAACTGCCTCATAACGATGCAAGGACATTTACGTCCGAAAATATTATAAAGGACAATTTTAAACTCAAATGCGACTTTAAGGACGATTTTAAATCAAAATATACATTGTGGACGGGTTCGATTCCGACCCTCAACGTGAGGGACCAAAACAATACTTATCCCTTTATTTTATAAGAATTGCCGAATTGAAGAGTTATTAATTTTATCACAAGCATAAACAGGAAGAAGAGACACTTTTGCATATAAAAAATAGGAATAGAAAAAATTACTGATTAGTATTAATACTGTGACTTTCAAGGTAGAGTTCCATTTAGATTATGAACATGATTGGTATTATTGATGAATGTATCGAATTAACAATAGCTCGTGATTTGATATGAAATGTATAAAAAGAAAAGGGTTAAATATGAATCTAAATATAATTATAAGTCAGTTTAGTATTACTTTCAACAATATATATTCAATTTCTGCCCTAGTAGTTATGTTTTCTGCACAACCTTGTACACATAACACAGCAGACCAATATGATAATATCTCTATGTAATTTTTACATATCATAAATAAAATGAGTGGATGTAAATATGCATTATTGAACACATTAATACATAAATATTTCTCAAAGAAGTGATGTTTTTAAAACTGAATATTTTCACTTCATTACTTGTCCTTCCTTTTACTTTGATGTTTTTGGCTCCATTAGCTTCAGAAAATGATGTTTTTCAATTTTCTATCCACTGTTATTGATATGAAAAGAATGTGCATAACTTGTAACCAGAAAATTTCAGTAAAGGATAGCACCATATTTTAAAACATTAATTAAGTTGGAACTTGGAACTACTTTGTGATCTGTCTATATATTCCCCTTAACACACAACATAAGCAGAGGATAAGAAGATATTATTGCAAAGGCTGCTCCAACCCCAACGATAAGCAATATTCACAATTTGTTTGGTGACAAATACAAACAACTCCTTATTAAATCAATATGAAGTTTCTGTTTTGAGATAACAAGCAATACAAAAGCAAGCACTCTTCTGCAGGGTTTGAACCTGATCATATGTTTGTGTTCATCATTTTAGTTAAATTAAATAAATGTTGTCAAGAAAAGATATTCAACCGGAAAAGATAATGTCTCTGTACTATAGTTATTTTAGTTGATAAGACTTGAATTTTACGTTAAAAAAAAACTTGATCTTTATTTCTTAGATGAATTTCTTTTTAAAATGAAGAATTTAATAAAGTAATAAAATAATATTTAATTAGTCTCAAATTTTGTTTGGTAACTGAAAATAAATAACAAAAAACAAACAGACAAAACTAAGGACTAGGAGAAGAGGACATCTTCCCTAATAAAATGGATTCTAAACTAGACCAAAGATGCAAATAATACAACAACAACAACAAAGCATTGTCCCATTAAGTGGGGTCGGATACATGAATCAAACGACGTCATTGTGCTCTGTCATGTATCATGTCTACAGAGAGGCCGTTTACATGTAGATCTCGTTTGACCACCTCATGGATGGTCTTCTTAGGTCTTCCTCTGCCTTTCGCCCTTTGTCTATCTTCCATCTCATCCACCCTCCTGACTGGATGTTCTATCGATCTTCTTCTCATATGTCTAAACCACCTGAGACGCAATTCAACCATCTTTTCCACAATGGGTGCTACTCTAACTCTCTCCCTTATATCTTCATTCCTTATTTTTTCCAATCGCGTATGACCACTCATCCATCTCAACATCTTCATCTCTGCCACACTCAGCTTATGTTCGTGCTCCCCTTTAGCTGCCCAACACTCCGTACCATACAGCATAGCTGGTCTTATAGCGGTGCGATAGAATTTACCTTTAAGTTTTAAAGGCACTTTTTTGTCGCATATAAAACCAGATGCACTCCGCCATTTTGACCAACCTGCTTGAACCCTATGATTTACATCCTGTTCAATCTTTCCATTATCCTGTATGATGCATCAAGATACTTAAAATTTTTAACTTTTGGTAAGATGTTTTTTCCAATCTTCACCTCTATATTGGTATTTTTCCTTCTCAGACTGAACTTACATTCCATATATTCCGTCTTGCTACAACTTATGCACAGACCATTAATTTTAAATTAAACTAGTGAGCCTCATAAATAATAAAATAAATTAGATACAATAATGTGAGCAGAGATAACAGATTCTCCATTGACAAGCGTGAGCATTAAGCACTAAGCAGGCTAAATCAGTTGGGTCAGAAACAGAGAACACTAACAAGAAGAGCATCACTCTAAACTCTTAATCTTAATTAAAGTCAAATCACATAATTTTGCTTTGCTTACCTCAGCAACAACAACAACCTAGTAAACAGTAATCCAGCAAAAGCATCTATATATTATATTTCTACACTAAACCCCCATCAATTCTCACGCCCTTTCAACCAATCAACTATACAATCACAACAAGGACTGAATTATTATTCTTATTTGTCGTTGTTGTTTCTTGTTTAATGGCTCTTCACTGTGGAGCTTTATGCTTCAAAGGCATGGTGGTGGCTTCTTATCAGCTTCCATCAGGTTCAGTCAAGCTCAGTCAGACTCAGCCCACTATCAA